>NW_017731387.1:4181641-4265263 GCF_001890085.2 Hipposideros armiger
CTTCCGGGCCGGCTGGGGCGCCCCGGCCCGGCCACGCCGCCACCGCGTGCCGCAGGCGGGCACCTTCCCGGCGGGCAGGGGGGGCGGCGGCGACGGAAAACGGCTGGAGGGCCGCCTCCCGCCCCCGCGCCCCGAGGGTCCCGGGCCCTCAACCCCCTGCGCCTCCCGCGCGGCCGGCCCGGCGCGCGCCGCCGCCTGTTAATTCATTCGGTGGAATTCCGGGGCGCCCGCGGCCGTGCAGCGCCGGGCGCGGGCGGGGATGTGGCGACGGGGGACGGGCCCTGGCTTTGAGAGAACTTCCAGTCTCCGGGATCGGAAGGGACACGACTGGGGCGTGGGGGGCCGGCGGGGTGCGGGAGGCTTTTCCGATTCAGGACTTTTCCTCCGGGAAGCGACAGCCCTGCAGAGATGTGGGTCTTTCTCGGTTCACAGATCAGGTCCTGAGTAGTCTAACGTGATGCGAGGAAAATCCACGTCCTTCCCAGCCAGTGGCCCGGGGCTGGGGGCGTCCATCAGTCCCCTGACCTAGACTGGCTGGCAGAGGGGGCGCCGAACCCCAAGTTCTCTGGAACGCCCACCGCCCCTTGGTGTTTTGAGTTGGATGGCGGGGCGCACAGCCAGACCCAGTGTGGGCCTGGGTGTCTGGGAGAGCTGCTTTGCCAGCCTCGCTCCAAACCCCAGATTCTGCAGCATTGGGGAGCGCTGCCTTTGAACTCAGATGGGGGGTTCCCACAAGGCGGGGTTCTTAACTGGGTCCAGAGACCAAAGCATCTGGAGGGAAGTCCCAGGGTTCACAAACTCCCATGGGAAAAGCCCATATCTCTATTTTCTACCATCTTTAGCAGAAATTCAGCATGGCCCTGTTACGAAGGCCGAGAAACGAGAAGCATGGGCATGAGCACCTGTGACTTTGCCGTTACTAGAAATCGCAGTTTCACGTCACAGTGCGGTTGTGGCTGCCTCGAGGTGTCCACTCATCAGCTCTGCGAGGTTGCCCACTGAGAGACCCTGTGTAATGTCAGCAGAGGAGCAGTTACATCACTAGGCGGTTGGTCGGTTTGTTCTTAGAACTGTGTTTCGATGCAATTGCTTCTCTTAGCAATTCTCTTAATTTTATTTTATGCCTCAAAACATATACTGGGAGCTGATTCCAGAAACTTCCATCCTTCCCCACCTGGAGCTGGGGGATGGGCAAGGTAGAGGGAGGTTGTCAGTTAGGGGCCCAGTCAACTCCTCTGTTTGACGTTGAAAGAATGTGACAAACCTGTAGGGGATGGGGACGCCTGTTGTTTTCCCTAGAACGATGGGGGAGGGCAGGGCTGCAGGCTCTTGACCCACGGCTGGCTCTTCTCCGCCAGAGGGGCTGTCCCCTGGCGGGGCCCCTCAGCCTCAGCCTGGGGAGGGAAGGAGGGGTCAGCCTGGAGGACTGGAGCATTGTTTGGAAAGAGGGTGTGTGCAGGAATGTGAAGGTGAGCCGGGTGTGCATACAGGGGGGGTGCTAGGGAAGGGGAGGAGGCCAGGGGAGCGCTGTGGGGGACCCGGCTCTGCTCCACTGGGGGTCCTTGTCCTTGGTGGAGCTGACATCTCCCTCATCCCGGCGCTGGGGGTGCGGGAGGGGGGCGGTGCTGAGCTAGGTTGTGCTGGGATCCCAGGGAGGGGGGTGTGGCAAGAGGACCAGAGAGTGGGGGAAAAGGAGGTGGTAGGATGAAGTCTGGGGGTGGGGGTGGGGGTGGGGGCAGGCCTTAATCTGCAGCATTCTGTGGTTTAGCTTGCTGGGGACAGGCAACAGGTGGCCTTCGCCGTAGCTTCCCCAGTGAAACAGGCTGAATTCCAACAGCGTTTGCTGGAGGGGCAATGACGGGGTAGAGCTGGAAGCTTATGTTTTGTAGGAAACAAATCCCATTTTGGAGTTTGAGGAGTGGGCCTAGAGCCTGGGGTGACGGGGACCCTCCTGTGGAGGAGGGCACAGGACTGGGGTTCGGGTCTGTGCCCCGTGGACCTGCTGGAGGATGAGTGGAAATGATAAACAGGGAAGTGATGGTTTTGATGATCCCGGGGGAGATGTCTGGGATAAAAGGCAGGACAGCCAGACCTGCTGTGGGACCCCAGAGCCCCCCCCCATACGGAGTTCCGGGGTTGCTGCCTTCCTGAGGCTTTTAAGCTGACTCTGGAGAGACAGAACTCGGGCCTTGGTCTCCGTTTCCGCGTGGGAAGAGCAAGGACCCGGCCTCGTCAGTTTATAAGTTTCTTGCTGGTTTCTCCCCCCCACCCCGACCCCCACCTGTGGCAGTCAGTGCCCTTCCACCTGCTTCTGGGGGCTGCGAGCCTGGGTTTCTGGAAAGGGAAACTGAGGCACAGGAGGACAGTGGTCATCTGCAGGAGGGCACGTGGGCCCCTCACCTCAGCTCTTTGCACTGGTGCCCAAGAGGCCATGAAGACGGGACCCCTGTGGCCGCCTGCAGTTCCTCCCGGGGGCGGGGGGGGGGTGTCCCCTTCCCCCTGCGCCTCTGCTGCCCGGAAGTGCAGACACCCTGGAGCAGCCACGCAGGATTATTCAGGGAGGGACTAGCTCACCTGCTCCTCCCTCTGACTCAAGTCACAACAAGCAACCTGGTTCCCCGGGCCCAGCAGACTGGGAGGGACGCAGGCCAGGCGCTGGCAGACCAGTGTGTGCCGAGTGGGAGCAGGTCAGCGAGAGAGTGCCAGCAGGCCGCCCCGTGGCCTGGGAGACCCCGAGGTGGCATGCGACACCCGCCGGCCCCCTGAGCTGGGAACAGGCTGTTTCCCGGACTCCTGGACTCACGCACCCAGGCAGGTGAGGGCAGGGCAGGCTGGAGCAGGTCCTGGCGGCCAAGGGGCAGGCTGGCCCGGGAGGAGCTCAACAGTGGCCGGCACCCCCACCCCGTCCCGTCTGGGGCCCAGGGAGATGGGGGTGCTGATGGGACCGGGTGGGGAGCCTGTCCCTATCGTTCTGAGGCCTCCGTTTCCACAGGAGAAGCAGGAATGAGAAACCCAGGCTGTGATTCACAGGAGACCCCTGAGGGGGGGTGCACGGGTTTCCATTCCCCCTTCAATCCCCGTCGTCCCTCCTCTGCCTTTTCCTGGGGACTTTGTTCAGTCAGGCGGACAGGCTGCTTCTTAGGGCCCAGCACTGGAGCTGAGCTGAGGGGCGGGAGAGCGCGGGTTTTCCTATTGGGAGGGAGTGGGATGTTTGCCGAAAAGCAGTGCTTGAAACACCTCGGCTGGACCGTGCCCTCGTGGGTGCAGGTGGGCTTGGGACAGGTCCCCACGCTGGAGGGCAGCCAGCAGGGCCAGAGGACATGGCTGTGTCTGACAGTGTCCCAGGGGTCTGGATTCAGGCTGGGGGCTGTGTAGGGCCTTAGAGCTGTCTCATGTCCCTTGTGCCTGTGAAGAAAGGGGGCCCAGCCAGATGGGGTGACTTGCCCAGGTGACAGACTCCAGTCTGGGGCTCCTGACTTCAGGGCCTGTGTTGTGGCCCGACTTGGAGCAGCGAGTGAGCCACTGGTGGGCCCAGCGCCAGACTGGGTCCGCTGAGTGCAGTGCCTCCTCCTTAACCGGGCCGACCCTGGGGGAGAGGAGGCTGCTAAGGGGTGTCTGCTTAGGGCCCCCCATCTCAGTCCCTGAACTGGGTGGCACGACTTTCCAAGGCTACCCCTTCCCAAGTTAATAATTGATCAGCAAGTGTGACTAGCGAATGGCTCTCCTCGCACATTCCCAGCGGCTCCCTGTCCCGGTCCCCAGCGAGCTGAGACTGGCTTCCGCCTGCCTTGGGCTGGGCCTGGGCCTGGTCTTGGCGAGGGTCCGAGGCTGCCCGGTGGGAAGAGGGCGCCTGCCCACTCTCATCTCTGGGAGGATGAGGGGTTGGGAGGGATGGACAGACCTCCGATGTTCCCAGGACATACGGCCAGCCTCTTAGGCCGCTTTGCACAGGCCCCACATAAACTTGTTTTTCCAACCCTGCCACCCATTCTCGGAGCTGACGGTCCCGAGCGCAGGTCCATGTTGTGCTCCGTTGTCGCTGCCCGTGCACGTTGACGGGCTGCGGTGTTTATGGAGGTCTGGAAAGCCTCTCGGTGGCTCTGCGCTTTGTGTCCCCGCAGGCAGAGGTGCTGCTGGGGGTGGGCCCCCGCTCGGGGCCGTGCTTTGGGTCTGCTCTCCCAAGGCCCGTGTTCCTCTCCCCGTGGCCCCTGCCCTCAGGAGGCAGGATAAGCTCCAGACAGAAACTCGGAGGAACTGGACTGTTGCTTAATGGGCTGACTCAGTGAGGAGGTGGCTGGGCTCCTTCCAGACCTCCCGCCCAGCTCCACCCGCCCTCCCCACCCCTGCAGCTCTGCAACCACAGCTGCCCGGCCCTGCCAGCTGGGCCCAACCGGGGGTGTGGGCTCGTGGGAGGGGGCACGCAGCAGGTGTTGTTTTGGTGAGGCTGGGACTGTGCCCGCGTCACCCCCGTGTTCCCAAGCCCCAAGAAGGCAGGAGTGGTGATCGCCCTGTCCCTGAGCAGCTTCCGTTCTAGTCACCCACCTCCACTGCCGGCAACCCTGGCACACACCTCCGGGGCTGCCCTGCCTGGGGGGTCCAGGGGGTCCAGGCTGATGAGGATCTCCTGGTCGTGGTTGGTGTCCTGGGAGTTGGGTCAAGGCTTTGGGGCAGCTGTCTGGCACCTGCCTGGTCCAGAGAGCCGGGCAGCCTGGGCTTTGGGGCACCAGACCAGGGCCTTGGCTGAGTGCCCAGGTCCCACCCACTTGTTGAAGTGCCCTCACCCCCTTAGGTAGCAGGCTGGGCCTCCTGCCTCCCACGTCCTCTGGCTGAGGACAGTCAGCCCTGTAAGGACAGGCCTGCCCCCTGGGGACAGGTCCCCTTGCTGCTTTCTTTCCTGCCCCCATTCTCCTTGTCCCCATCCTTTAGCCCTTTTCCTTATTGACCTTCTGCCCCGGGTCAGTGGTTCCTGGGGCCACCTCTGCTGTTGAGCCACTTGGGCCCAGAGGCCTCTCTGCGTAGGAGGCAGCAGGGAGCTGTGGTGGGCCCAGCGAGCCCCCGGGGAACAGGTGTGATGGCAAGGCCCACAGCACCCCCAGTGCTGAGAACCCCCACTGTGCTCGCCCAAGGACGCATAGTCCTCATAGTCCATGCCCGCGCCCCTCTAGCCTGATCGCTGAGCTCTGTTTGGAACCTAGGGGGTTTACACGTAGCTTTTTTGTTGTTGTCTCTTCAAAGCTGGGGGAACTCCAGGCCGCCCACACGTCCTGGCTCGGGCTGGGAACAGTGTCACCCCTTCCTGCTCTGTGCACCCTCCTCCCAGAAGTCCACCATGGAGAGTAAGGATGAAGTCAGCGACACCGACAGCGGAATCATCCTGCAGTCTGGTGAGCGGCTCAGGAAGTCCCATGTCTGGACCCCAGTCCCGGCTCCCTGAGCCCGGAGCCCCGCCCAGGGCCGGCCAAGCTGAGATGCTGAGGACTGGACGGGGGTATGGGAGGGTGGGAGAGGTCTCTGCTGGGGGGCAGACACTGGAAAGGCTGGAGCACTTTCCTTCCTGATTCTTTCTGGAACTGGTGTCTTCAACTTTGGCCCCAGTGATCACAGAGTTGGATCTCTGGGTGGCCTGAGCTTGTGGGCCTAGGCTGGCCCAGTCCTGACGGGGGGACGAGAGAGAATAGGCGTGTGTGTGCACGTGTGTGTACGCATGTACGTGTGTGTACATGCATGCTCGTGCAAACGTGTGTGCATGTGTGCATACGTGCATGTGTGCGTGCGCATGCTCCCCTGGGTTGGTCAGCACGGCCTGCGGGCTTCCCTGAGCGCTTGCCCTCTGCCCCAGGCCCCGACAGCCCGGTGTCCCCGCTGAAGGAGCTGAAGGAGCTGAAGGAGGTGAAGGAGCTGACGTTCGCGGTGCGCAAGCAGCAGCAGGCGCTGGAGGAGAGGCTGGAGGCCTGCCTGGAGGAGCTGAGGGCGCTGTGCCTGCGGGAGGCGGTGAGCCTTGAAGGCCGCTGTTTGCACATGCACACTGGGGGTTACTCTGAGGAGCCCTAGAGCCCCGTTTTGGGATGCTGGGCTGAGGAAAGGGAGAATTTCGGAAGTCAGATGGGGGAGTGGTGCCTGGAGTCCCTGCTGGGGACATTGGATGACTCCGGGGAGAAGGGATGAAGGGCTGCAGAGGGACGTAGCAGGTTGGGGTGCGTGAGACGAGCCAGGACCAGGGCAGAGGTCTGGAGGAGGTGAGAAAAAAGGCTTGAAGGAGAGGGGCGGGGTGCAGAGGGAGCCTCACAATGCTGGGGAGACCACCCTGGACGACGGGATGGGGTGGCGGGTGGGCAGGGTCAGGCCCGGGGACAGCTCCTCTTGGGGGCGAGTGGAGAGGGGCCTGGCTTGACCTTGTTCCCACTGCAGGAGCTGACGGGCGTCTTGCCAGCCGAGTACCCCCTCAAGCCAGGGGAGAAGGCCCCCAAGATCCGCCGCAGGATCGGGGCAGCTTACAAGCTGGACGAGAAGGCCTTGTCCAGAGAGGTGAGGAACCTCGGACCCGGGAGGTGGGCCGTGGAGCCCGGGCATCACTCCTGGAGGGGAAAGCTTCTGGTGCTCAGCGGTAAAGCCACATGGCTCCATGCGGACGAGGGGCACCCGCTGAGGTGGAGCCCAGATATCCATGGGGAAGATATGCCACCCCAGGAGGCAGAGAGCTGGCAGCTCAAGGGAGGACATTGGTTTGGTCCCCAGTGGGCAGATCAGTTAGAAGCTCAAGCAACCCAGACAGGCAGTGGCCTGTTCAGACAGGTTCTTCTGGCCGCAGGGCTGTCCTCGTCCTCCTTGGCCTGGGAGGGAGAGTGGGGGTGGTGCCAGTCCTCCCAGAAGCCCTTCAGTGGGGTGTGAGTGGCAGCAGTTTCCCCTGCCCAACCCTTTGTAGTCAGGAGGGAAAGTGTCCCACTTTGTGCCTGCCCTGTCTGGCTCGGGGAGCCAGCTGGTGGGTGGGTGGGACCCTGTGCCAGCTTTCCCGGCTGACAGCGTTGCTCGTGGGCACCTCCCACCGTCACCCTGTGCCCCACGTCGGTGGCTTAGAGCCAGGATCCAGAGCACCTGGTCAGGGCCGCCCTCTGTGTCCCCGGGCCCCGGGCCCCTTGCCCCCCGCGCTCACTGCCCCCACCCCCCAGGACCCCCTGAGCGGCCTGGAGCAGGAGCTGGCCCTGCAGCTGCAGATAGCCGAGGCCGCCCGGCGCCTGAGCCGCGAGGAGAACCTGGGCCGGCAGGCCCGCCGGCAGCGGAAGCACGCGGTGCTGCAGGAGGAGAGGAAGCTGCAGGAGCTGGAGCGCTGCCTGGGCGAGCGGCGGCGGCACAGCGGGCCCGTGCCCCTGGGTCCCGGTGAGCATGCCTGGCCTGGGCTGCCGGGAGCCCTGCGGGAGGTGGGCCGCCACGGCCATTGGTCAGCCTGGCCTGCGTGGCCCGACTGTGTTTGAGGCTCCAAACCCCGTGCTGACCCCCTGCCACCCTACAAGCCTCAGCAGAGGACTCCCCCGTCCCCTGGGACCCTGCCCCCCAGCTCCCAGGAGAGCAGCCCACCCCTTCCTTCCGCATCTTGCTCAGAACCCACCACCCTCAGGAGATGTCCTGGGCAGGAGGCATGTCCGGGCTGGCCGTGAGCTGCTTCCAAGGGCTCCTCATCTGCAGGCCCCCGGGCCGCTCCAGGCCCACAGGGACACGCTTATCTGGTCTTATCGGGTCAGCTGGGATGAGTAAGCCGCCAGGGACCCACCATTGCTGTGCGTGGTTTCAGGGCAAGGGCTCTTTCGGTTGAAATCCAGCAGCCCCAGTGCCCCGCCCCACAATCCCTTAAGTTTCTAGAATCATCCTGGTCAAGATGGTCGAATCCCTTTTCTGGTCGGATCCCCATGGCTTATGGGGCACCGAGTGAGCTGTCTGGGCCCAGGGCCATCAGTGGCATAAGTGCGTCCAACCCAGGTGACCTGTGTGTTTCTGAGCCCTCAGGTGGGACCCAAACCCAGCTCTCTCCTTCAGACTTGCAGCCCTCCCTTCCAAGGACATCATGGCCTTGCCTGGCCCCTCCCCCAGGCCTCTCATGGGTCCCAGAGGCGACTGGAGGAGGGGATGAGGGGAGGGGGTGGTGGCCCTGGGCAGACCTGCATTCCAGGCCTGGAGGGGGCTGGGGGAATCACCTGCTGCTCCCACCCCCTCAGGCTTTTTGCCGAGGCTGCTCTCCTCCCAGGTTAGGACCTTGTGTGGCTCCTGAAAGCCCTCCCTGGTCCCATGCCTCAGGCAGGCGGTTATCACCGTGCAGGTCTCTGATTTAGGGTAGAAAGGATGTGAGCCGACACAGGAGTGACCCAGGCTCAGGGGGCGAGACTTTGCTGGTTTAAAGGGCTCTGGTGGGGAAGAAGTCCCCCCACTCCCCGTCCTCTGCTCCCCAGGGCTGGGGTGGGGCAGTGTGGCTGAGACGGTGAGCAGCCCTCAGGAACCATAAGTGTCTGGCTGGCGGGTGTGCTGGGCCACCCGCACTGTGCAGAGGCGACGGTGTGTCTGGCCTGTGAAACGCTGACCTGCTTGTCTTCATGAAGTTGAGGAGTGATAGGGGTTGATGCCTTTCTTCCCAGACCATATATTCAAACCAAAACCCATGACTCTGACCCCAGTCAGCTCCCTGACAGCGATAGTCCCACCATTTCTCCAGCTGGACATCGGCGAAAAAGAAGAACCTTGACATTTTTACTCCGTTTAAACTGTAGAACAAAGGTTGAAAACGTCTCTAAAGGTCCAGACAGTAAATGTTTCAGGCTGTGTGGGCCTCGTGGTCTCTGCCACAGCTACTGACTTCTCCCCTTGTAGCAAAGGTGGCCAGATGTTATGTCAACAAAGCGGTAGCTGTGTTTCGATAAAACTTTATTTATAGAAACAGCCAGTTAACCAGAGGGTTGAAATGGCTTAGTCAAGGCAAGGTCGCAAAGCTAATGGCAGAGCCAGGATTAAAATCGTGTTTCCTGCTACTTGTTCCTGACTTCTGATTTGTTTTCTACTTCCAAGTAACAAAGTCCTACCCAAAATAGTGTTTAACACACAGTTGGCATTTCCTGAGAAGGCAGCTATTGGGAAGGTGGGGGTCAGGCCTGGGCTCTTCTGGACTGCTGGCTCCCCATACCTGTGGGTTGTTGATTCCCTCACCTCCATGTCTTTTCTCCCCTTGGCTTTTGCAGGGCTGAGTGCCTCCGATGACAGCTCCCTGTCGGATGGGCTACTCCTGGAGGAAGGTGAGAGGGGCGGCTTAGGGACGGTCGTCAGGGCTGGGACCCTGGGGCTTTGGCAGAGTTCATCGGCGGGGACTTCAAATGGGGGGCAGAGCTTTGAGTGAGCTAGTGGAGGTGGGTGCCACTCTTACCGATGCTTTTCTGTGCCCCGCACGTGCTCAGCGAAGGTGGGTCTGTGCTGCCTCTTCTGCATTCTGGACACTCGATCATTCTGACAGGGAAAGGGAGGGTGAATTCTGGCCAAGCCCAGGAGTCCTGGGACTCTATTTCCATGGGCACCTGTGAGAGCCAGAGAGCTAGCTGGCCAGTCACTGTCCTTTCTGAGAAGAGGGCAGCAGGAAGCCTATGTCCATAGATTAAGAAGCCTGTTTACAAGCTCTAAGATGCTGGGGGTCAAGATAACCAAGGTGTGCAGTCCCGCCCAAGGGAGTGCCCCGGCCAATAAGGAAATAGCACACACGGGCACGGTGTGAACAGGTAAAACAGGTAAACAGACGGTTCGCTGCAGACATGGCACCAGGAGCAAAGGTTAGAAGGAGGAGTGATGTAAGCCAAGGAGAGTCCGCTGCAAGGCTTCTTGAAGGGGGCAGGTGTAAAATAGGGCTGTGAGGGAGGGATTAACTCCAAAGGAGAGGAAATCTTTTTTTGAGCATCTGGGTCTGGCACAGCTGGACAAGCGGCCACGGAGGGGAGAGCTGCGCATGGACCACGGAGGCTCTTGTTGGGCCGGTTCCCCAGCCACTGCCCTCACAGGTGTCTTTACTCCTGCAGAGGAGGCCCAGGTGTCAAAACCTCCCGCGGAGTCCTTGCCTCTCCCGCCCCAGAGCCTCGAGGGGCTGCAGCCAGCAGGACCTGAGACCGGGGGTCTGGACCGCGCCCCCATCCAGAATAGCCCCTGGAAGGAGACCAGCCTGGACCACCCCTACGAGAAGCCCAGGAAGTCTTCCGACCCCGACAGCGAGGGCAGGTCAGGGCAGGGCAGGGAAAGGGGGAGGGCCGGAGCAGGGGGCCTGCTGGGGGTAGAGCAGGGCCAGCCTGGGAGACGGCCCCCTCCTTACTGTGTGGTGGTGGGAGCTTGGGGCCCCTGCCACGGGGCTCCATTCCTCTGCATAACGTGAACCCCCACATGGAAGCATGCCTGCCTCTGACCTGTCACCACCCCTTTACCGCAGCTCGGCCACCGTGCCGCAGGAGGCGCCCACTGCCTCCAGCCTGTGGCTGCTGGAGCCTGCTTCCTACCACGTGGTTCCCGTCCGCAGTGTCCCCATCCAGCGGCAGGGCCGCACCAGTGCCCCCGCCACCCCCGAGACGCAGGGGAGGAGGGGCCTGTCGCAGTCTCTGAGGTAAAAAGATGGGCCATCCCCGAGGTGCAGGAGGCAGGGACCTGCGTCGAAAGCTTACATTAGAGGGTGGTGGCTCCTAGGACAGAGGTGGGACACCTGTGGGTGACGGCGTGGCCGGTGCCACAGCCAGCAAAGCCAGAGGCCAGTCGTTCATGAAGCCAGTTTTCTTCCAAAGACCCCAGTTTTGTCGTTCTGCACAAGTGTCCTCCACAGAACGTGTGTGCTGGTATCCTTTCCGTTTTCTGCGACTGCACGTTTTTGGTCACTACTGACATGTGCAGTCGGCTCTCATTATTTGCGGTCATTTTACGCCCTGCAAAGTCACCACACATGGCATTGGCAGACATGGCCACTGCTCCTGGGGAAATACAGTGCTAGGTTCCCGAGAGCTTCTGCTCAAATTTTTGTCAACTGATCAATACATAGCCTGTTTCATGGGAGTTTCTGGTTAAAGACACCGTATTTAATATATGTCCTTGACTCATTAACGTTGAAGTCATGTCCGGATGAAGCTCATCTAATAGGCTAATAGGCGTTTTCTCCATGAGGCCGTCATAGCTGACCTGCACTCAGGAACCACAGACAGCACCTCAGCACTTTGCTTGGGGCCATTTAAAACAGTGATGTCACCCAAGAGAAGCACAAAATGGCAAACAACAACAAAAAAGCGAGCACTGAATAGACTGGAAAGGCCAATTGTTGACACTGAGCTGAAGCGAGCTGTCAGAGGGTCGCCTTATTCAGTCTCAGCTGGGAATGGACCTGCTGGGCAGCCCCAATTTTTCACCATCCTGTGCATGTCCCCAAATGACCACGCAAGTGCCACACATGCTGGTTATGACATGACAGATGAATTCAGCGGTGGGAGAATTTGCAAATACAGAATCCGCAAATAATGAGTCAGTTGCATGCTGCTTTCCAAGCCTCCCGCTGCTTTCCAAGCCTCCCGCTGCTTGGTGCTAGTTTAAGTGACAGTGTTATGACAGGTGTTAGCGACACCACAGAAAGCCCTGGGCCCCAGCAGGCCCTGCCGGGTTCCTCCATCCGTGTAAATTCGCTTGTCAGGTAGCCCGAGACGGGTGCAGCCTGGAACACCCACTCTCACGTCCAGAGTGAGTTTCAGGCTTTTTGTATAGCCGGTGCCAGGGCCCTTTTGCAAACAGTGCCTTTGTGCCAATTAGGAAAAGGTGTCCCCTCTGGACAGACAGGGCCCGGTGCCCCTGTGTGTCAGCAGCAGCAGTGTGAGGGCTGGATTTCAGTCCCTCTGGGGCTGGCTGGTGCCCTTGGGGACGCCACCCTGTGTTAGTCTGTTAGTGCTGCCGTAAGAAAATACACCAGATGGGGTGGCTTAGATGACAGGTGATTGTCTCAGCGTTTTCTGGAGGCTGGAAATCCAGGATCAAGAATTGGCTTCTCCTGAGGCCTCTCTATTTGGATTGTAGACTGCGTCCCCGCCCTCTGTGCCGCGTTCAGCTTAGACGCCTGACAGTGTCTGCCTGAACAGGTTCTGTGGATGAACCAAGGGTCCCTAAAATGGCTGAGAATGGGTGACACGGCTGTAGCACGCTGGAGACAAACCAGGAATGGGAGTGGAGCAGAAGGCTCCACTGGGGTGAAGGGCGTGCTGAGTCGCGTTGGGCCTGGACGGTGTGCGCCCCCACCCCCCAGACTCAGGACGTCCGCCTTCATCCTCCCCGCAGGACGGACTCCTTCCGCGCGGGGCCCCGCCGCCGCCCCACGCACTACACGGTGACTGTGCCCAGCTCCTGCTGGACCCCGGCCGGGCCCCCACGGCCGCCCCACACTCCCAACTCCTGCTCGGAGGACAGCGGCTCGGACGGCTCCAGCGTGTCGCACGCCACCTCGCCAGGCAGCAGCAGCCCTGACATCTGCGCTCTGCGGCCGCTGTCCCCGCCCGCGCTGCCGGGCCACCACGGGGCCTGGGGCCCCGCTGCTCCCCATCCAGCGCTGATGCTGCCCCCGGGGCCCTTCCCGGCTGGGCGGTACGTGCTGGTGGCCGAGGGCTGCCTGCCGCCCGGCGAGCTGGACCTGGTGGCCCGCGACGAGGAGGGGCTGGCCCTGCGGCTCCAGCAGCTGCAGCAGCTGCAGCAGCACGTGCGCCCCCGCGGCCGCCCAGCGCGCACGCCCTCGCTCAAGGACAGCCCCGCCGGCCGCGCGCTGTGCAGGGCGGCGGTGACCCAGGAGCTGCAGTCCTGGCACGAGCGCGCCCGCATGCGCAGCGCGCGCCCCCACTCGCTGGACCGCCAGGGGGCCTTCCGCGTGCGCAGCCTGCCCCCCGGGCGGGCCCTGGGGCCCCGGACACAGGTAAGTGTCGCAGGCCCTTGCATCTGTGGAAGGGCCGCCAGCCTGGCAGGTCCCAGAGTAGAGAGATGTCACACCAGCAGTCTGGTGGCCAGGTGACCCCCAGCTGGGAAGAACAGGCCAAAAAAACCATTCCCTCTTGGTTTTGAAACGCACCCCTGACTCCCTTGGGGCACCTCCTAACTTTGCTGCTAGACTTCTCAAGGGCTCCGCAGTTGATCCCCCAAACAGATACGCCTCTATTCCTCATCAAAAGTCCAATCCACATTGACACCCCCCACAATTTCCCGACTTGAGGGCCCAGGACAGAGAGGAGAGTCTGGGGAAGTGTTTGCCTAAGCCAGAGCCTGTGACTGCCTGTCGCTCAGCGGCCTCCCCAAGGCAGCTGCCTGTCACTGGTCCCTGCTGCCACGCTGGAAAGCCGGGTGGCATACGGGTTGAGTGCACAGACCCTGCGGTAGGCTGGCGGGGTTCAGAGCTCAGCCCTGCCCCTTACAAGTGACGTGATCGGGCAAGTGGATTAACTCCGGAGCCTTTCTCCCTCCTCTGTAGAATGGGACTGCTTTTGTCACAGGCAGGTAGGGACCTCGATGAGTTCATGTGTAAAATGATGAGAGGAATGCGTAGTGAGTACTAGGTGAGTGGTGTTGAGTACTAGCTCGCAGGACACAGCACCCTGACAGTGACGCAGGGGTGGCGGCCTGGTCTCTATGGCCCTGTCTCTTCATCCCGAAAGTGGGGGAGACATGCAGATGAGCCCCATCTGTTTCTGCCTGGTACGGAGGGCTGCTTCTCTGAGAGCCTAGATTCCCCAGGCCCAGCTGCACGTCATCCCCCACACCACTTCCCTGGGCTGCGGCGGGCATCTGGGCCTGGCAGCACCCTGGCCCGTCCCGGCCGCACCCTCCAGCTGATGTGCTTTTCCTTCCTGCGAGCTCAGACCTGTCTTTGGCCCAGGCCCAGCCCAGCCCAACCCGCCAGACAGGGAGGGTGGTGTGAAGTGAGCTCGGGACGGGCGGAGGTCAGGGTGCCTGGCGTACCCCATAGAGCGCTGCAGTGGAAAGTGGATGCAGGGTGATCCCTGGGGGGCAGAGGCCTCCTGGGGAGGCAGGGGCTGAGTGGCTGGGCCGGGGCTGCCCCTGGTCAGCGTTCTTAAGGGACAAGGGTGGTACAGCTGTGCTTGCGGTCTGGACATTTCTGCCTGGTCTGCTCACCCACCTTTCCTTTCTCCCTGACCCTGGCAGGTGCCCACAGTGTGTGTGCTCCGGAGATCGCCCGAGGGGGCACCTGTGCAAGTCTTTGTACCTGAGAACGGCGAGATCATCAGCCAGGTGTAACCAAGGCCAGGTGTACCCTGTGCCCCCAGGCCGCGGCTCGGCTGCCGGAAAAGACTGTTTCCTAGCGGGGCTGGGGCTCAGACTGCCCCCCCTCGAGTGCCTTCTGTGCAGCTCCCTTGCCCGCATCGCAGGACGATGACCTGGAGCTGAGACTTTTTTTTTTAATACCAGTTTTTGTTGAGAAGTCCTGGTCTGAGGATTTATATTTGTCGTTTGTCCTCAAGATCCCTCTAATATGATAATGCTTTATTCCTCGGAGGCTGGCGTGCTAGACCGGAGTCCCGGCCTGTCTGAGTGACATTGTCTCCTTATGCAAGACATGTGGTAGAGAATGCACCAGGAGGCAGCGAGGGCCAGTCGGGTCCTCAAATGCTCAGCGCTCCGGTTCTGAGAACTGGCCTGGAGAACAGCTCGGCCTCCTGTCCCACTGCAGCTGGAGGCTGGCTGCGGCATGTCTCTGCACCCCACTGCCCGTTTGCCAGCCCTCTGGGTACCGCACTGGGGTACCCCACCCCCCTTTACAATGTGCTCTGTGATGCACCGATGTGGGTTAAAAGCCAGTGCGTCCTGGTGGATTATGGTCTTCCTGACCTGTGAAGCCTGTGGGGGGCCCCCCTCTCCACTCTCCAGGCTCTGTGGGCTCCCAGCTTCTCTGACCGCTGAGCCTTGATGTGGAGGCTTCCCCAGATTGAAGCATCATGAGGCCCGGCTGGGGGCCACCCTGTGGTGCTGGTGGCTGGAGAACAGCTCACCCTTTGACCACTTTCTCTGATCATCGCGAGAACTTGCAACGCCACCACTCCCTCTAACCTCTTTTCATCATAGTCCTAAAAGCCAACACCTTACAAATATTTTGGAAAGGCACCGGTTTTGTGGCTTGTTCTCAGATGCAGGGGGCTCACGGCTCCTGCTCCCCTCCCAGCCATCCCTCTGCTGTGAGACTGGGGTTCCTTGACATACAGATGGGAGCACCTGCCCTAAAGGACGCTAACCAGTTGTCCCAGCTGCCGTGACTTGAGCTGCCTGTGCTGCGTGAGACCATGAGGTGGTGCCTGTGTTCTCATCGCGGGGCCTTTGCTGCTGGTTAAACCCAGATGGGGCTCCTGCTTCAAGTGGAGGCTGGGAGGGCCCGGGAGCGCTGAGGTCTGATTTGGCTGGCACAGAGCCACCCTTTCCTGGACTCAGGCAGGGACTGGAAGTACCGCCGAAGGCTCCAAGGATTCGATGCCTGACCAACAGGCCCCTTCTCCCTCCTGGACAGAGCGGCGTTGCGGCTGCACGAGGGTGCCGCGGGAAGAGCCCAGGTGGCCTGTCGGGGGGATCGGGGAGGAGGGGGAGGGGGCACCTGCACGTTCGAATGTTCTGCTTTGGGTACTGTTCTTGTCCAGTTTGTCTTTCCCCAGTGTCCAGCCATCTCCCTTCCCAGTGTCCTCCGGGGGGCTGAGCTGGGAGACAGCTGAGCACCCCCCACACCTGAGCGTCCTTTGTATTAACTTATTGGTCCCATATGATGCCTGGTGCTGTTGCAGTGGCTAATTCGGCTGCAAGGGCTGCACCTGTGGGTTCTAGTGCCAAATACTTCAATAAAGCTTGTTTGTGATCAGCCGGGCTGACGGTAAAGGGTTCTTTTGTGCCACGAGGCTCTGCCCAGCCCTGAGGAGGATGCCCAGGGTGGCAGAGTTGCCTGGCCTCTCGGGCCGGTCTGGCTGGGTCCTGGGGAGTGGGTGGGCTGGGCTGGGTGGGGTGGGAGGGGGCCTCTCGGCTGTCTGCTTCCCTGGCAGGGTGGAAGCAGGCACACCCTGGGTCCAAGCCCCTCAGGTCTCCAGGCTGGAGGAGCTGGGCTCTGGAGTCACTTCCCCAAGGACAGGCGACCGGCAGCCTCAGGTCTGGCTCCTGCCCGGCCAGGCTGGGCAGTGGTCAGTGATGAGTGTGGCTGAGCCTCCAGGTCAGCCGGCAGGAGCTGCTGCTGCCCAGAGAAGAGGTCCTGGTGAGAAACAGCCCCTTCTCCAAAGCTGCACAAGTGGGGTGCTTCCTTGGGGCGGTGTCTCTCCACAAGGCCTCTCCCCATCTCCGGGAACCATGGGAGCGGGTGGGAAGCTCACACCCTGCCACCTCCAGGCCTGTCCTGCAGGGGCCGCCTCGGGATCTGGGGCACAGCGCCCCCTAGAGCCCGGTCCCAGGAGGAGTGTGTGACTGGATCTGAGGTGCCCAGCGAGTCAGGTAGAGGGGCCCTGCCTGCCTGTCACCCCCCAGAAGAGGAAGTGGCAGGGAGGGGTGGGCCGGCAGATGGCTGCTGGCCGGGCGCTTCCAACTCTGTCTGGGTGCTCAGCTCTGGGGACCGGGGCCATCTGTGGCTTCAGGGGCCTGGCTGGCTGAGGCCCGGGGTGGCGTCCCTTCTGGGTGGAGAGGGGCTGGGAGGGGAGATGGTGCCAGGGGTCCTGGGAGGCGCCGGCCTCTGAATTGCAGACCTGGGCATCGTTAGTCTTAAGTGGACGGTGGATATTGGGGCACTTGGCTGAGTATTTCAGACACGTAAGGAGTTAGGCTCCCGGAGGACAACTGGCTGGAGGGGGCAGCTCCCCAGCCACAGGACAGACTGGGACCAGCTCAGGAGAGGGGGGGACAAAAGAAGAGGGCTGGGGTCCCCCCACAAGGTGCTTCTTAGGAATTCTGTGTTCTGGGGATCCCAAGTTCAAGGCAGTGAGGGCCAGTCAGGCAGTACTTCCTGGTGCACAAGTGGGGTGGGCTGTGTCTGGGAGGGGCCAACATCTGGGGGCTCCTAGCCCCCCTCCCACAGGGAAGACTGGGATTACCAATTGGGGAAGGGGACAAGCGTCTGGTACAAGGGGCTTTAGGACCTCAGCAGCGGGACTCCCAGAGGCAGAGGGATGCACACCTTGACCTGGGGGGGGGGCTGCCTCTGAGTCTCAAGTGTCCCCCACGCAGGGAGAGCCCTGAATGGAAGACTCCTAGGAAGTCAGGGTGACGCGGGGCCCTTCCGAGGGTCCCATATCTTCCTACAGGTTGGGACAGGGAGCTGAGCCCGGCCCTGGCACTGCTCAGCCCGTTCCTTTTCTCGCACACAACCAGGGCCTGCATCCTGCATCTTGCCCGGCCCCCCGTCACCGCACGCTGCAGACCACTGCCCTGCGTGTGCAGATGAACCCAAACCGCAGAAGTCACAAGACAAGCAAAGCGGCCTCTGCACAACCCGCTGAGCATGCGTCTTGGAAGCCTAACCTGACAGGTGAGCAGCGGGCTCTGAACCCGGCCCGCCATGGGGCAGCTCACGGCAGCAGCTCAGACGTGGTCATGATGGCCCAGCCCGGGCTCGAGGTGTCACGTGGCGGGCACGAGCCCACCACTTCTGGCTGCCCCTTCACAGCCTGCACAGGTGCATACCTGTCCCTTTTCAGACCCGGCTGCTTGAGAACCCTGGAGCTGGGTGGGGACCAGGACATTGTCTGGGCTCGGAGGTAAACGCTCCCCAGCTGACCGTTAGTGCCTCCCTGTGCCAACAGCCCCCAATCAGGGTCGGCCTCGCAGAGCCCAGCCCTCACCCAGGCTCTTAAACCCACTGCCTCTTGCTTTTCCACTCAGATGCTTGGCAGACGTCTCACAGTTAACATGTTCCAGACTTGACTCGGAACCCCAAACCTGTTCCCCGTCTCAATGCAACTCCCCCCTCGGTTTCTCAGGCCCCGAGTCTTGCTTTCTGTCTTTCTCTCAATCTCACCTCTAGCCGGTCACTGTTCCTACCGGTGCTGCGCTCAGAGTAGGTATAGAACCTGGCCCCTCGCTCCTACCTTCCCTGGTATGGGTCGCGTCATCTGTCCCTGGATTGATATGCCACGCCCCCCACTGCACCCCCATCTATTCTCAGCGGAGCAGCCAGAGCAACCTTGTGAAACGAAGGTCAGACTGTGCCTCCCTTTTACTCAAAACCCACGCAGGGTTCCCATCTCACTCAGAGCAAAAGCCACACTCCCGACCACAGGCCTTTAAGGACCCCCTCCAGGCACACAGCCTCAGGCGCGATCCTGCCTCAGGGCCTTTGCATCTGCTGTTCCTTTGGCCTAGAATGCCCTTTCTCTAGATACTGGTATGGCTTCCTCCTCTGGCTCTTCAAAACCACTCACACCAGTCACTGAGACTTTCTCTGATCTCCTGTGTGTATTTATACAAACCTACATGAGCAAATGCAAAAACACGTCGTTTAGAAGGACACAGGACAGCAGGTAGTTTCTGGAAAGGTGTGTCAACTGTCTGTAAGCTCCGCCTGGAAAAACACCTTTTACATAAAAGGTGTTCAATGTCTGTGCCCCAGGAGGAACTCTCTGTGTGCCAGGGGTCCTTCTAGGCTTCTCATACAGGAATTCATTTGAGCCTCAGAACAGTCATAGGTGCTGTGATTATCGGGCCCCATGTGAAGATGACAGAATTGAAACGAGGGGATAGAGCCTGCTTAGGCCTGCTCCTCACATGCACAGACAGGAAACAGAAGCGGAGACTTATATCTGGAGGTCACAGGGCTAATGAAGTGGGGAGCTGAGCTTTGAACTTGGCGGTTTGATTATAACTGCGGGAGCTGTGGCTTCCAGCCCCACCCCAGGGCGCGCCTCTGCAGGGTGACGTGAAGCGGCCCATGTCACTTTGGGTCCCAGTGCTGCCACCATCTCCACCCTTCTCCCTGCCTTCCCGATGCCCCTCGAGATGGACAGGCTCTACGCTTAGCCTCACCCCAGCCTCTGCGTCGACACCTGGGTCCCTGCTCAGGGAGGCTTGCCCGGAGGGCCCCGTGGACAAGGGGGGTTCCAAGGCTGTTTGGGGTTTCACACCCATTCACATTGGGGAATGTCAAAGCCCATCTAGAACGATTTGTGGCCACGGGGTGACTGCAAGCTCTCTCTCTCTGCAGTCTTCCATCCCTGGCCCGATGTGG
Source organism: Hipposideros armiger (assembly GCF_001890085.2). Taxonomy (NCBI): domain Eukaryota; kingdom Metazoa; phylum Chordata; class Mammalia; order Chiroptera; family Hipposideridae; genus Hipposideros; species Hipposideros armiger. Next base: position 4,200,855 of record NW_017731387.1, read on the forward strand.
AGAACCTCTTAACTAAGTTCCCTCCACTACGTTTCCACGTAGGCCTCGGAGGCCCACTCCGGGCCACAGGATGGGAGAAGCTGGCTCCGGAGCTGGGGTGCCCCCTCCCCAGGCCTCTGCTGGCTTCTGAGCCATCGTGGCAGAGGGCTGGAGCAGGGTGGCCCCGCCTCCTCACTCCTTCTGAGAGACTCGGCCAAGCTCCTCCAAAAACGTCCCTTTGCAGGATTGCGCCAATCAGAGAGAGAAGCTTATCGGTTCATCCTGGAATTCCTAGGACATGGAGAAATGGTAAGGAAACTCTCTGGGATGTTTTGAGAACTGAGGAAGAAAGTGAGGCGGTGGGGGGAAGATGACAGCTCACGCTTCCTTGGGTTTTGAATAGTAGCCCTGGCACGAAAGCCACCAGAATCCAGCCTGTTGGGCCTTCTGACGTGGGCAGTCTCAGGTGGCCAGGCCACCAGACACGTCCGTGTGAGAGCATCTCACTCACAGACCCTGAGCCCCACTGTCTCCAGAGGGCTACAGTCCAGGGGATGGGGCACCGTGTGAGGAATCCAGGCGAGCACCTGTGGTCCAGGCTGGGGGTGAGGGTCCCACGGGCGGCCTGCAGGAGGCGCTAAGGGCCAGAGTATATGCTCTGCCCTAGTCCAACCAGGACAAGCTGAAGTTCCTGAGGGCTGTGGAAACCCTGAGCGGTGCCGTCCGCACACAGGCAAACTGCATGATGGATGACTACTTTCCCAAAACTGTGCTGGCCAAGCAAGTCGAGGTGAGGGGGTTCTGCAGGGGTGACGGGGGCAGGTCCCAGGCCTGCGGGCCAGCGCCTCTCTCAGGGGAATTCTTGCATGTCTTTGGTCCTTCTAGACGTTCATCCTTGAAGAGGAGAGGGAGCAGCTGACCAGCAACGTGCGTCAGCAAGCCATGCTCTGCATCGTGACCCTGAGGTTCCTATCTGCTGTCGCCTCTGAGCCCCGGGGGTCTCTGACGCTGAGAATACTGGGGTTGGGAGGAAGGGGCAAGGTTTGGGGGCTTGATTTTTGGGGCTGTGGGTGGCAGGGTCCTGTGATTGCCGCCTCATGGACGAGCATCGGGGTGGTGAGGTGTTCCCCCATTTCACTACTGGAAGCCTATTAGGACATCAGTGTGGAGAAGACCGCTGGAAAGGGTGTGGGGGCTCAGGTCCCCAGTTTCCTGTGCCTCAGAGGCCGCGGCGGGAAGGTTCTAATGCAGCGTCCTGGAAACATAACCCAGCTCCCACCGGTGCCTCCGAGCCCCAGCTCATCCCGCCCGGCCCCTCCCCTGCAGCCAGGTGGACCCACCCTTCAGCTTATCCCAGAAGCTGGACCTGGTGAACGCGGGGGTCTCCCGTGTGTTTGCGCTGCAGCACATCATGTCCAGTGTGGACTGGAAGAACACTGCCAGTCTCTACTTCCAGGTGAGGCCACCTTCGCCTTCCGCTGGGGGTCCCCAGGGGCGGGGGCATTGTCTTCTGAGGCTCCCGCTGTCCCGTCAGCTCTCCTGACCCCTCCGGCCCCATCCTCACCTGTCTCCCCAGGGGGGGGCTCGTACTCCCACACCACGTCCATCTCTCACCCAGGCTCCCACCTCTCCAGTCCCCTGACAGCCTCTGTCCTAAGAGGTGACGGTTCAATGAGAAAACCCGTAGATTCTGTGGGATAATGGACCAGCAGACTGACAAATCCTCCCAAGAGTTTTCAGTTTGTAAAACAGAAGTGCCCTTGATCTAACAGAATGACTGTCTCGTGGGGGGAGTCCCTGGGGTCTGTGTGTTGGGGAGAACCGCCCAGTGCCTGCATTTCACTGGTTGGCCTACGATTTGGGCTGATCCTGGGCCACAAGGGCCAGCACTTGGGACGATGAGAGTGTGGCGGCAGCGCTGGCCTGGCCCCCACGCTCCTCCCACCGAGGAGGGGGTCTGTGGGGATGGGGTGCCCGGGAGTGACTGGGGCACCGTGGCTGTCCATCCCCTACACCCCACGTGTCCCTGTTTCTCAGACAGCCCAGGCCTTAGAGGACATGCTACAAGCTCTCGTGATGGATGGTCTGGACCCCAACATGGTCGTACTGCAGGAAGTGCTGGAGGTGAGTGGCTGAGGCGGTCAAGGCCGCCGGAACCTCTGTCCGTCCTGGTAGCGGGGGCGGAGGAGAGCATCAGTGGGGTCGTGTGGGTGCCTTTCTAGCCCAAGGCCACCAGGTCTCAGGCCTCAGCGTGAGACAAATTCCTGAATGTCCACGGAGGGGTCTGGTGCTCTGACAGAGGGGCCGCCCTGAAGGCACCGTCCAGGAAAGGGGGACACACTTTTCACGTCCCCCCTGGTGGGATCTCAACCTGCCTAGTAATACTGATACTGCTCTCCCAGGGATGTTGGGAAGATAGAGTGAGTACTATACACAGAATACTGCTCACCAGGAGATTATTATTAATCTCCAGAGATTGATGGCTCTGAATCTCATTGTTCAGAGAGCAGCTCAGCCCTGGCCCTGGCCAGTGGGCAGGGGTTTGTTTGGCTACACCATGAAGAGAGCCCTTCTCCCTACCCTGCCCACCCCCTCGCCCCTGTGGGAAGAGCTCAGAAGGGAAGAGGTGAAGGCCCGAGACTGGTATAACTTTGCTTTGCCAAGTTCACGGGCCGGGGGCTGTGGACAGGACAGGGAGGGAAGGGGCTGTGCTCCCTCCCGTGAGCGGTGCTGGGGAGACTCTCTCCTCCCAGATCATCCTGCCTTGGCTAACCATGTCGGAGAACTCGCAGGAGCAGACCCGGGCCTTGTACGCCATCTCCCACTTGCTGAGGTTCATTTGCAATTTCCCCAGGCTGTTGGTGAGTGCTGGGTGGGGGTGGGGGCTGCATGCCCGCGGGTGCCTGCTGCTCGACCAGGCAGAGCCGAAGGCAGTCGGGGCACCCGTTGTCCTGCCCCGGTGCCCTCTCTGCTCCTGTGGGGCATTGCTCTTGGCCTGGTGAGCTCCAACTGGCCGGACACATCGCAGCCTTGGTGGGGACTGTGGCCTGGACAGCTGGGCTGGGTCCACTCTTTGGCTAATGTGCCTCAGGGCTCTGGCTGCCACATTTCCCTGGGGGGCTGGCTTGGAAGGGTTCTCTTTGTGTGGAGCAGCTGAGCCGGGGGGGGGGCACTTACAGGCAGATGACTGAGTGATGGTCGGAGGGGCTGGTGGCCGTGAGGGGGAGACGCTCTCTTTGGGGAGCTGCAGAGGTGACCCATGTCCTCTCCCTGGCAGCACATGACGGAGTTCTCCATCAGCGGGAGACTCATGGGCACCTTAGGCCTCTTCTGCACGAACCCCCAATATGACATCTGCACGGGGGCCTCGGAGGGACTGCAGTACTTGTTCCAAATCCTGGTGCTTCATAGAAGTAAGTGACAGGAGCCTGGGTGGCCACGTGGCTGCAGCTGGGGGACCCACTGACCACAGCGGTTACGGTGTCAGCACAGCAAGGGGCAGACTCCAGGGGAGGGGCGCTGCCCATCCAATGCCCTGTTTTAAGTGACTCCAGGAGAGTCTTAGAACAAAAGGGGAGCCACCTTGCAGCCACCTGAGATCACCTTGGACCCTCAGCATGTCCCAGCTGTCCCACTGCCACTGCTGGATGTGAGACTCAGAAAATGAGCGTCCTTTCCAGGGAACAAACGGGGTGATGCTGACCCCGACTTTCTCTGCCCTGGGAAAACCAAAGTTACAGACAGCCACACGCACCTACAGGGGTGCCCGAGGGATTCACAGTACCCCTAAGGGAGTCCAGAGCCCTTGGCTTTCGTGATTCAGCAAGATGCACCCCCCATAAGGGTGTTTGCTTGGCAGGGGGGAGGGAACAGCAGCTGCCCGTGGACCCCCCCCTCCTCGCCTCTTCAACCTCAGGGTCCCTCCCCCGCCAGCCTGGTGCTGGGGGACACTCTGTTTTGTTGGGCAACGTTAGTCTACCCACTAACCCCTGTTGTCTTCCCTGGTCTGCGGGGGCAGTGCGGGAGGGTGTGTGCCCACTCCCTGCCGAGGCCCTGGCCCTAAATGTTGGTTTTGGCCAGGAGATATGAAACAGAAGACAGAGGCCATCCTGAAGGAGTTACAGAAGCATTTCCACGGGGAGTGGTTTGTCCACCTACAGGATCTCACGATGGTAACCCTCACAGCGTACCGTGCATAGGATGCCCAGAGGGGGCGCGTTTGCAGGGGGTGAAGGGCCTGGCTGGGGCTACCTAGGAGTAACCCCCACACAGGGGATGCCCGCAGAGTTCAAGGGCCATGCCCCTTGCTGCACTTGAGTCCATTAAAGTTTGAGGTCATCAAGAGTTTTTAAAGTAGAGGTGTAGCCAACCTATTCTCCACCCACAGATGACGCTAGTATACCCCTGTTTGTGGCCTAGCTTTGATTTTATTCATTCAGCAAAAGCCCATTGCTTGTCTTAAGTGTGGTGTCCACACGTGCAGGCAACTCCAGTCCCTCCAGCCAGAACCCAAGCAGCAGCCTTCGCTCTCGCCTGCCCCTCACTGTCCACGTCGGCCCATCCCACCTCCCACCTGGCTCTCGAATCCAGCCACTCTCGGCAACCCCACCACGGCTGTCCTGACTCAGAGACCGTCACCTGGGCCTAGGTCATGGCAGCAGCCTTTGTTGACCCCGCTGGTCCCCACCATGCTCCCCGCCACACCATTTTTTGCGCTGTAGTCACAGAATTCTTTCTAAAGTCCAAGTATCATCGTGTCACTCCCCTTCAGACTGTGCTCTGCCTCCCTGTTTCTCTCAAGTCCAGACTTCACGTAGCCCTCGAGGCCTCACTTACTCAGCTCTCCTGCCTCACCTGGTCTCAGTCCCCCTTTCCCACCTGGCCCAGGTCTCCCTTGCAGGATGCTGTAGTCAGACTGAACACCAGAGGCAGAGGCAGGGGCTTCTTGTCCCCACCCAGCCCTCAGGAACAGAGCCAGGCAGAGTGGGGATTCAGTGTAGTTGTAGTGAGTGAGCTTGGGGGACACGGGGCACCTCTCTTGTAGACGATCAGTCACCTTGCTTTGGGGTGCCCTAAACTCATTAACCACCAGAGCTCACTTCCAGTGGGACCGCCTCATTGCATTCCGAGTTCACAATAGAAATGCCTTGTCCTCCGTATGGCGTTGTCTGGACCTTTGCTCCTCCCTGGGGACTTGAGAGCTGGTGGCAGTGTGGAGCTTGGCCTCACACCATGGGACAGGGAGGTGATGGCCGGGGACCATCTCCATTGGGCCCTGGTGGCTGGCCTCGGGGTCCAGAGGCTTCGGGCTACCCCAGAGTGGCGGCCACCATGGCACAGACGGCTGCTCTTCCTACCCCAGCTCTTCAGGAAATATCTGACCCCCGAGGAGAGGGCAGATGTGATCATAGTGTCCATGGAGGCCATGGCCAACGCCCAGGGGAATGATGGCTGTGCAGCCGCCAAGATTTTACAGACGCTCCTGAAGTACTCGATGCCCGCCATCGGGAAGGTAGGCGCTCTAAGGGACCTGGTGACTCCAGGACTCCCCTCTGTTCTCCCCTTGGATTGTTCTGTCTCCTGCTGGCTGGGGTTTAGGAATCGGAATCCTTTAACTAGCCCAGACGAGAAAAGGTCAAATTAGGAGCTTTTTTGCAATTGTGAGGAAGATCCCTCCGTGGAAGGGGTGACCACCTGGCTGCCTTCTCCACTGGGAAGGGGAGAAGAATCGAGTCTTGTCACCCCACTGTATTCAGACAACATGTTAGGTCTGGGGGTGCCTTCTTCATTCCAGTGGGAGTGTGCACAGCCTGGGTCTAGGTACATGCCTCTCACATCTAGATGGAAACCTATGAGACATTGACCCAGATGGAATACAGTGCAGAGACTTCTGTCAGAGGTGGGGCTGGTTCTCAGGAAAACTAAGACAGCATAGTTGACCTTTCTCTAATTGTGTTTTCCAAGTTCAGCTGACAAACAGTATTATATGACTTTCAGGTTCGCATGCATGGGGGCCCCACCCTGTACGTTATGGGGTTATGGGACGGCTGCTGAGCTGCCAGAAAGAACCTCACTCCCTTTCCCCGACTTTAGGTGCCGGAAATTGTCCAGTACATTTACCACAATTTACACAGCATCTCTGAGACCATGGCCCAGGACACCATGAAGCAGGTCCTTCACCTGCTGGCACAGGCCTACATGGATGAGGTCATCGTGACCTTGTTTAAGCTGCAGGACCAGTCCCAAAGGTAGGCGGCCCCATCAACTGCACAGAGGGGCCCCCAGCAGGCCCCTAATTTGTTCATTCTTAGATGCATCCAATTTTTAATACAAGCCAGGCCCTTGCTTATTTGAGGTGAGGTGATTGTAAAAGTTATATAGGCTTATTGCAGAAAATTTAGAAAGCACGTAAAATCTTGAAAAATAAAAAAAATAAAATAAATCCCACCAAGGCAACCTCTGCTACCACTTGGATATAACTTTATAGTTTGTCCACCTTTTAAGAAGGGTTTTAAAAAAGGAATAGTCAAACTCACCCTTTATTTACCGATTTGCCTATTTTTTTTTCATTTAACATGTCCTCATAGCATTTTTCCCCAAGTGAAGACCCTTTTATAAACATCATTTTAATGGCTGCATAATATTATATTTATGGCTGTATCGTGCAATAATGTCCTTCTTTGAGCTTTCTTATTTTTTTATTTACATGCAGTAAAATTCACCCTTTTGTTGCAGTCAGAACCTTCACCACCAACTACACGCGAGACGCAGTGTTTCTGTCACTCCCCAGAACTCTCTCACGCTGCCCCCTGAGCCATCCCCTTCCATCCCCCGTGACCCCTGATAACCACTGACCTGGTCTCCATCCTGCGTGTTGCCTTTCCCAGAAGGCCATGCGCATGGAGTCCTATGGTGCACAGTGTCTGGCTTCTCTCATGTAGGTGGGCGGACGTATCCACAGTTCACTCATTTCACTGCTGAAAAGGGTCCCACTGTAGGATGGACCACAGTTCGTCCATCCATTCACCTTTTGGGCTGATAACACCTTTTGGTAATAATGCTGCTACCAACATTTGCGTTTAGGTTTTAGTGTGAACAGTAGCTCTCATCTTTCTTGGGATTGGATTGCTGGGCTATGTGTGTGTGTCGGGTGGTGTGTGTTTAACCTGAAGACTTTCCCGTCATGGCTGTAGCCGTCGTATTCTACCAGCCACATATGGAATGTCCCTTTGCTCCCATCCTTGTCCACACTGGGTATTGTCATAAGAAACAAACAACAACAACAAAAACCACCCATTCTAACAAGTATGCAGTGGCACCTCAGTGTGGTTTGAATCTGCATCTCCCTAGTTTGTTTGCAATGAGTGGTGTTGGCACCATTTCGTGTATTTGTTTGCCATCCATGTGTCTAAATCTCTTACCCATTTCTTTTTTTTTTTTTTAAGATTTTATTGGGGAATTGGGGAAGAGGAATAGACAAGTTGCTGTCCTTCTGTTCTTCAGTCTAGTTGTGGAGGTCATTGCTTCACTGGCCCTTGTTGGTATTATCATTGCGCTCTTCCTGCTTGAGGCAGTCGCTTGCTGGCCACTGGATGGCCACTCATGGTGGCTCTTGGCAGCTCACACCAGCTGCCGGCCACTCACAGTAGTTTATGGCAGCCCACTGCAGCCTACGCCGTCGCCGGGGACTCACAGCAGCCCAGCTCCACGTTTAGCTGTTGTTCAGCATCTTAGCTGTAGAGGGCAGTGTCACTGGCCCTCGTATGTGGGATCTGAACGGAGGCCCTGCTGCAGAGAGCTGGCGTCCCAAGCCAACTCCTAACCAACGTGCCACTCGGCCAGCCCGCCCATTTCTTAATAAGCTTGTTTGTTTTCTTTAGTGTTGAGTTTTGAGAGTTCTTTATATTGTTGAGTTTTGAGAGTCTGGATACAAGGCTTTTGTCAGATACATGATTTTCAAATGTTTCTCCCATTTTGTGGATTATCTTTTCACCCCCTTAAGAGTATCTTTTGCAGAGCCCAAGGTTTGAATTTGATGACTTCCAATTTATTGTTTTGTTCTCTCGTGGGTTGTGTCTAAGGTCACAGGTTCTCTCCCATGTTTTCCTCTTAGAAGGTTTATGGTTTTGTGTTTCATGTTCAGGCTCACGATTCCTTTTCTGTTAGTTTTTATGAAGCGTGAGGGGTGGGTGTAGGTTCACCTTGCTGCACGTGGATGTCTGATTGTCCCAGCACCGTTTGCTGAACAGACCAGCCTTTCTCCATTGAATTCCTTTTCACTTTATCAAAAATCAATTGACTATATCTGTGCCTATTTCCTCCTCCGCCTGTGTTGGTAGCTTGTGTATTTCAAGGAATTGGTCCATTTCACCTAAGTCATCATATTTGTGGCCAAGGACTGGGTCCTTGTATTCCTTTACTGCTCTTTAAAATCACTCGTAACCCCCTTTCATTACTGATACTGGTAATGCGTGTCTTCTCTCTGTCTCGGTCAGTCTGGCTGGCACCTTGTTAAGGGTTAACTGCCTTTTCTAAGAGTCAGCGCTCACCGATCTGCTCCCTGTTTCCATTCTTATCTTGATGGTCTCCTTGCTTGGATAGGCGCTGGGATGGGAGCCTGGCGCCCCTCCCCCGGAAGCATTGTGGAGCCTGTAGAGCAGCGGTTCTCAACCTTCCTAATGCTGCGGCCCCCTTAATACAGTTCCTCATGTTGTGGTGACCCCCAACCATAAAATTATTTTCGTTGCTACTCTATAACTGTAATTTTGCTACTGTTATGAATCGTAATGTAAATATCTTTTTGTTTTCCGATGGTCTTAGGCGACCCCTGTGAAAGGGTCGTTCGACCCCCAAAGGGGTCATGACCCACAGGTTGAGAACCACTGCTGTAGAGGGTCACCATGCTGGTGGGGTTCTGCCTTGGCAGGGGGGTTCGCAAGCCCTGGGGGATCCTGGCATCCTGTCCCCAAGGCTACCAAACAATCCTGGAGCACCTGCTGCAGAGGCTGACGCTACACCAGCAAGCAAGGAGCCCGGAGCCCGGCCACAGAGGGGAGATCTCTGCGCTGATCGTAAGTCGGGGTCCACAGAGTGGCTGGGGGCTGAGCGGAACCCCCTGCCGCCCTGTCCTAGGCTGTCCTGAGGTCTTTGGGCCTCTCCCTGTTCATAGCAGTGTTTAATTGAACACTCTAGAATCTTGGGGTGGGGTCGGCGGGAGGGTTTTCCAGTCGGCTATGCCTTGTTGGGACATACAGCTAGCTCCTGGTTCTCCCTGGGTGGGCTTAGGAAAGACGAGACCCCTAGCCCCACCTTAACTCTCAAGGATGGTGAGAGAATAAACCACCACCACGATGGTGAGAGCACTTTTAAACGCCAGCAGCCTGGAAATTGATTTTCCTGGCTCATACTAAGTCACCCTTCGGTTGCACTGGCAGTGTGGGTTTTGTGGGCTGAGAGTCCCAGCTGACAGGACCCACGAGGTGAAGATCAAGACCAAGCCCCCCATTGTCCCCCCTCTCCCGCCCCCAGGCCACCAGGGCCATCCACGAGCTCCTGCTGGAGCCCAGTCGGCGTATGGAGGTGCAGACCTTGTTCCCGCCGCTGCTCATGGCCCTGCTGTTCCACACCTCCTTCCTGGTGGTGGACGGGGACGCTGCCAGTGTCCAGGAACACCAGCATGTACCCGAATGGATGGACCCCGTGAGGTACCTTTGGCCTCTGGCCAGAGTTGCTGGTGACCTGGGGGCCCGCCCGCTTAGCACCCACATCCAGTCACTCCCCTGCCACCGGCTGGGCCAGGTCCCCGCTGCTGCTTCCAACGCCCTCCTCACATCCCCGCCAGGACACTGAGTATGTTCCCCACACCACATTTCACAAGCGTTAGGGGACTTTTCAGAAGATGGTTTCTTTAATCCTGGCTTCCTAGGCTGAGGCAGAGATTGTGTATCAAAGAATCAGGGAATCGACGCCACAGCCCTGGACGCATGTGTCCCCTGCCCTTCTGTGACGTTTGGGGACGTCACAGTGCTCTCGGCCTCGGTGCCACTGTTGTAAAATGTTAGCCTGTGTCTCCAAGGGCTATCCCAGCACCAGCAGATTCTCAGGGAGGTTTGGGTAGACAAGGCAGGTTGCAGTGGGGGAGCCAGGGGCACAGTGGGGGCGGTGGTGAGACGGCCTCCTGTCTGCTCTCCCCAGCTCCACCGTGGAGGCCCTGAAAACCTTGATGCAAAGCACTGGGTATGGGGACCACGTGTCCTACGTCCAGAAACTCGGGGGCTGGGAGCTGCTCACCAGTCCTGACAGACACTATGAGGGGGTCACACTGCTGGCCAGGTGAGCCTGTGCTGCATCCCATCCCGCCGGCCCTCCCCCGCGGCCCAGGCCTGGTCCTGAGCACTGCGCTCCCGTGGGCAGGGCCATGGTCACCAAGAACTGCTGGCACAACCGCCCTGTCTTCAGCTTTGTCGTCAGCATCCTCCAGGGACTGGACTACATGAACCACCTCACGGCCCTCATGTTCCTGGCCGAGGTGAGCTGGCCTTGGTGGGGTCAGTGCAAAGCTCCGGCCTCTTCACCCATCCTTCCACATCCCTGAGCACGATTCCCTCCTAACGCGTAGCAACCTAGGGTCCACGCCACGGAGGGCATGTTCCTCCTTGCCCATCATTTCAGTCTTTCTCGTCTCCTTTGCCAGCTGCTTCGGTGCCCAAATGTGGCTGCCATCGTGGACGATGCCACCGTCCGCATCCTGGCCGAAGGGTTCCAGGGCGAGGACCCCGCCACGGTGAAGTCATTGCTGCAGGTGGTGGAGACCTTCGCAAAGCATGGGAACATGGTGAGTCGGCTGGGGGCCAACGGCGTGCCCTCAGGAGGCGCTGACACTCAGGGGACGGGACAGAGGAGCTGGAGGCAGTGTCCGGTCGTAGACAGAGCTCACCCCCATGAAGCCAGTCCACTGCTCTCTCCCTCCCAAGAGAGGAAAGGGGGGTCATTTCAGAGAATAGACTGAGCCACAGGTCCCAGACCATCAGGGTCTCCAGATATTGGCATCATCCCCAGAGTGAAAAGGCAGTGGATGGGGGGCTCACGACACCGGTGGGGGCAGTGAAGGGGGACCTCCTGCATCTTCTCCTCTTTCCCACGGGGACAGATGACCCCTTGCAGGCGGCTGCCTCTGGCTGCCACCCATGTGCTGGACCAGTGAGCGTTCCAGCACGAGACAGTGGTCGCCCGTGTGACCACGGGCTCTCATGGGTGGGAGTGGGTGGAACCGGAAGGACAGACGGTTCCTTGCCAGGCGGCTCCCTGGCCTGAGCACTGAGCAGCTGTCACCCCCCAGGCCAGGCAGCTCCGCCTCCTCCAGCCCTTCGTGCTGAAATGCTGCTACTCCTTGGACGGTGACATCGTGACCAGGACGTTCCTGGTGCTGCAGTGTCTGGTGGAGCACCTCACCTGGCAGCAGTCCTCCTCCTTCCTGGTCCAGCTCACCTTCATGCTCGGGCACTTCTTCGAGGAGGTGACGTGCTCCGCGGGCTCGCTGCCCTGCGCCAGGCAGCTGCAGGATACGGGAGCTGGCGGAATTGTCTGGAAAGGCCCTTCCAGCTCAACTACGATGTCATTCTGTGGGGACTGCTGGCTCATGTCCTCTTGGATGAGGACTGCCGAGGGGGTGCAACGGGACAGTTGTGATGCTCAGAGCAGATCACATGTCGGGGAAGGGAGTGTGCCCGGGGAGGCCTGTGGTCGGGGGGCTGGAGCCTGGGGACCGCGAGTCCTGGACGACTGAGAGGATGGAGCAGAAACGTCCACCCGCCCCCCATTGCGTCTTCTCCCCCAGGAGTCAGAACACCTGCGCTCAGCTGCCTTCGCGATCTACACGACCCTCCTAGCCAAGGTCAAGAGGAGGCTTCTCATCTTCCCCTTGAAGCACCAGGTCCTCAGCTGGCTCATCCTCATTGTGCTGCACCTGCAGGACAGGGACACCGGCGTGGCTCAGGTGAGAGGCCGGCGCGGAGCGGGTCTCCGGCCCCTGTTCTCACGCTGACAGGTTGGGAAGCCGCCCTCGGAGAGTTGCAGTAAGAGGCTAGCAGTGACCCGATGATGCTCACGCGGTTTCTGCAGCTCCTGGCTCTGTCCCACGGCCACCAACACACACACCGTGGGACGCTGTGGCCATGGGGACTCCCCGGAGGAAGCCCCACCGCCTGGCACCAGTTCCTCTCCCCGGTCCGTTTCCCCCCGTGCCAGTGGCCTTCTCTCTGAGCTGCTCCCTGCACATTCCTTGGCCACTGGATGGAGACGCCCCCCGCCGACCCCGGGGCAGTGTGGTGGTGGTGGTGGGGGACCAGGACTGCTGTTTTCTGGAGTGAATGAGCCCAGGGGTGTGACCTGAAAGGTGGCTGGCTCCTTGTGTCAGGACACGGCTTCCCCAGGTCAGCCGCTAGGCCTCTGACAGGCCCGTGAGGAACGTGCTGAGCAAGTGACTGGCTAGGGACATGGTCTTTGTGGGGTGGGGCCCTCCCGGTGACCTAGCAGTGATATTCCAGACAGATCCAACCCTGATTTAGAGGAGTGAGCACCCCAGTTGAGCCATCCAGACTTTGGGGAAATGTGTTTCCAGGGAGACCATGTGTGGGGGTGGGAGGCAAGCGGGGACAGGGTGACCACACGGGGTCTCAGTTGCACACCACAGCCCCTAGAAACATCACTCAACTGTAATCTATGAAACTCTCATTAGTGGGAAAAAGGGGTGTAGGCATCGCCAAACTGCTTAGAAGTCCCCGCGCTTCTCCGAAGCCCTGGGCCCCGGGGGGGGGGCTGCGCACAGCCATCCCTCCCCAGCCCCGCTCCCGTAACTCTGCACCCTGCGCCTCCTGTCTCCCAGAACTGCCGGCAAGCCCTGTGCCACAAGGCCACCATCCTGGGCTGGTCCAGGCTCAAAGCCGTCTTTGCCGAGAAGGACATGTGGACCATCCTCAGGGCCCTGGTGAGCAGCAGCCGCCTCACCTGGCCGGGAGGGCGGGCACCCGGCGGCCCAGTGGGCGTCTTCCTGCAGCTTCTGGGGCTTGGCCTAACCTGGCGCCTCGTCCCACAGCTGGAGAAGGAGGCTGGGAAAGCGCTGTGGTTCCTGAAGCAGAGTGTGCTCCTCTTCAAGAGCCCACAGGCCCCCATCCGCCAGGCGGCCGTGTGGTTTGCAGGTACGGCTTCAGTCGGAGCCACTGTGCCCGTGTCCTGCCCTCAGCCTGAGGGCCAAGGGCGGAGGGCGAGGGGGCTGGGGGAGCTGCCTCCAGCTGCTCCCTCCCCTGTGGACGCTCCTGGCTGGGGAGGGGGGGGAGGCGACCTTCCTGGGAGGGCAGGTGGCAGGAGGTGGGTGCTGCTCTGCGGGGAAGCCCGTGGGATGGCCTCACCCCGCCCCAAGGAAAAGCATCTTCGGAGCAGAGGGGGCCTCCCTCCCTCGGAGCAGTTTGCTGAGGACCCTTCAGCAAGCAGAAGTAATTTCGACTTCATGGGGAGCCCAGACCTGAGGCTGGAGGCCACGGCCAGTTGGGAGGGAAAGACAGGCCAAAGCGGGGAAGGGTGGGTGTCGGGAAAAGGCGCAAGAGCAGGTGTTGCCAGGGTCCCTGGTCCTCTGTGGGGTCACTGAGGTGCTGTGTGCCCCCCCCCCCCAGGCCAGATCATCCAAACCCTGGACGTGGATGAGGCCAGTGAAATCGAGGAGGCACACACAGGTGAGTGGCAGCCTGGCCCCCAGGCCTCGCACCTCTGAGATGGGCTGGTGTCGGTAGGGAAGGCTCCGAGACGAGGAAAAGGTGAGCAGATGGGCTCAGGGACACGGCCCCCAGGAAGCAGGGACAAGATGGGCTGGTCTCCGGGGTGCTCAGGCGCGGGGCGCTGGCAGAGCCCTCCTGCCCCCACTTCCACTGAGCTCCAGGCCCTTCATCAGCCAGCACAGCTCCCTGAACACTTTGTAGGAGGGACACCGGCCTTGTCTCATGTAAGGGGACATGGGGGGGGTCCCAGCCCCCCTGGAGCCCCCAGGCTGCCGGGTTGTGGTCCCCATAGCTCCACCCCTCCCTCTGAGATGCGCCCTCCCCGTACCCTCCCTTCCCTCTGTCTTGCCTCAAGCACCCCAGCCCTGCCACCAGCCCTGCCACCGCAGGTCCCCATGGGCTGGCTGCCTCGGCCATAGCTCTCCGAAGTCAGAGGACTTGACTCATAGCGGCTCTCTAGGGAAGAGGGCAGAGGCAGGGAGGGGACAGTGGTGAGGACAGAAAGGGTTGGTCGTGTGTGCGCAGGACCAGGGGCAGCCGGCCCCGTGTCCCCCCAAGCCCGTGGCAGGTACGTCGTCCTGCTGTGACTGGGCAATGTGAACCCCCAGCAGGAAGTGTCCCACCCACTGGCCTGTTCCTCTCTGCACAGCCAACCACCCTGGTGAGCCCCTGGCAGGACCCTCCCCGCCAGCCCAGCGTGTCACTCTGCAGAGCACTGCCGTTTCTGTGTTCCAGCCCTGTGGTCCATGAGGGACGACCCCGACCCTATGGTCAGCTGCCTCGCCACGCAGACACTGCACGTCGTGGAAGCCAAACAGAAGCTGAGGGTTGGAACCCAGACATCTTGCTTCTGCCTCAGGAGGCCTTGACAGAGTGACCGCCACGGCTGGGACGGTGACAGCTGGGACGCGGGCCGGCTCCTGAGCCTGGACGTGTTGGAGCTGTGCCCGCAGGACCTTTAGAATAAAAGGAGACTCGTACATGTGGAGCAGGTGCTTCAGGTGCTTCCTGGGCTTTCCTGCGAGCCCGTTCTCCCCCCGGTGGGGCTGACCGCCTGCTGGGGGCGCCTCCTCTGCCCTCTCACCTGGGTCCAGGCCTCTCCCAGCCGCCCCCTTGTCCTTCTCCCCCTCGGCCGCGTGGCCTGAGGCCAGGGCACCAAGGTTCTTTGCAACATCAACTTGAGCCTCGACCCGGGAGGCAGTGCTGTTTGGACCTGAGGAACTCTAGACCCTGGTGGTACCGGGCAGGGTTCGCGGTGGTGGCAAGCGTCCCTCTGGCCAGTGTCACCTGGAGAGTGGGGCATTAGCTCGTCAAATGTCCCGGGAGACCGCTGCCCCCCGGGAACAGGGCTGCTCCGTAGAACGCGCGTGCCTGCCCCTCAGCACAGCCCGCGTGACGGCCTCAGGCCCGGACGCCGGAAACGTGGCCTGCTTCTCGGCAGAGCCAGAAGTGTCCTCCCATGCCGAGTGGAGCTGGGTGGGGCCTGCTCTCGCCTGTGGCTCCTGTCACCATCAGTCTGTCCCAGGCTGCCTGACAGTCCCCAGAGCTGCTCCCCCACTGCCACCACCCTCCCCTGCCTGCCAGGGTGTCACCTGTTACCCCTCACCTTCGCTCAGCCGGGCCCAGGCGCAGCTCTGGGAGCAGGGACAGGGCCCCAAAGTCCTAACCAGTAGGCGCCCCCCTAGCCAAAGCTGCCGTGAGTGGCTTGAAGCTGTGCCCACCGTGAGGCTGATGCCCGGGCTTGGTCCAGCTCTGTGACACTGTGTAACCCTGCAGTGCCCGGCCTCTGTCACCTGTACCCAAGTCCCCGGGAACACATTCGCCCACCCCACGCCTATGCGCCTACCTCACAGCGGGGGCTGTGCCCTCCACGGTGTTACGTCAGCCCGGGCATTGAGTCACGTGGTCACGTTTGCTAATTAGCTGCAGAGGGAGCGTGAGCACCACACGAGTGTCAGCACTGGCCAGCAGCCCTGCCCCTTGGCTGGTCTCTGAGCCCATGTCAGCAGCCACCAGCTGTCCGTAGGGGCCTTCTCAGCTGCCCCTTTCCCAGACGGCGCTGAGTGGGGGACATAAGGAGGCACACAGCACCCTCTGCTCGCTTCCTTGGCTCCAGGCGCAGTCTTGCGTGGCTGCAGGCAACGATAAAGAGATCCAGTTGTGAGAACCTGGTAGCAGCCCAAGGGCACTGGGACAGGACCCATTATAGAGGCTGTACTGACACCCCCACAAGTCACCCCCTTTGTCTTGGTCAAGCCCAGTTAATGGGCACCAGACAAGGGAGGCGACGGACCCCCGCACGGCCTTGGTCGACACGTCGGCTCCTCTGGGCCTCCGTCCTCTCGCCTGTCACCTGAGTGGGTTGGAACAAACTACCTTTTAAGGTGCCCCCCAGCCGTGACACTGAATGGCTGCTGTCGAATCCTGAGACATGCCCTTCCCTGGTGGCTGGGAAGCTGCCTCAAAACATCCTAACCTGGCCTTGTCTTCCGTGTTTGTTTTCCAAATTTTCTGTGATAAGCAGATATCACCCTTACAATCTGGGGAGGAAATATATTCCACAAAAACAGTGTCCCTTAATCCAATGTTCCTGTCTCCCCACCCCTAAGTGCCTTGGCATCAAGACACAGGGTGACCTGAATTTGGAAACACCAGCTTTTGTGGCGAACGCTCTGCGGGGGAGGGGCGGGCAAGGGGACCAGTGAGCTGGAGGCGGCTCCCGGGCCGCTCCTGACAAGTTCAACAGCTCCTGGGCCTCTGTCTGCTGGTTTCACCCACACAGCCGCCCGCTGTCACTTCCGCCAGTCAGCAGTGAGCTGTCCCAGTGGGGCATGGGTGGGGTTCCGTGGCCAAAACAACCGCCCTCAGAAGCCACCCAGCTTCTCAGGGCGGGGAAGCACCTGTGCCCGCCGGAAGGGTGTGGGGGTGAATAGTTCTGCCCACAGGTGTCCTGCCAGTGGCTCAGGGGACTCTCACTTACCAAGGCCCCTGCGTCTGAGGACAGGAAGCCTCCCACTGCATCCCGCGGTGACGTCTCCTCCAGGCTCACGGACTCACTGGCTGGACATTGTCAGCAGCCACGGGTCTAGGTAAGGAGCTGGGACCGTGTAGGTGGACCAAGCCGCCTGGTTTTATAGCTGGAAAACAAAACACAGAGGGACCCAGTTGTGACACAAAAATCAGATGGTTGGTGAGGAAGCAGTGTCTGTCCCCTGAGGCCTCTCTGCCCAGCATCTCAGGAGCCCCCAGAGTGACTGGCGGTCACCAAAGGGGACAGGACTCCCAGGCTTTGAAATTCAGCAACAATCTTACAACGCAACCCTCGAAAATGCCCTTTACTTCTCCACTCACTCCGTGTGTGGCCAGCCGGTCCTGCCACAGAAATAACCGAATGGACACCTTGGCCTAGAAAAAAGGGGTGATTTTATGGTAAGGGGATTACACCTCAGTAAAACCACTAAGAAATGTTTTCTTAAGAGTCTGACACACAAGATAACTGGAGTGAATGTCGCCCCTGGCACGAGGGCCTCAGGGTCCTCGTGAATTCTGAAGGAAACCCAAAATTACCTGGGTGTCACTGGTTCCTGAAAACGTTGGTGACAGGACTGAGTTACAATCGTGACATAGCTCAGCTTTGCAGTCGTGACTCTGTCGCCAGGGTAAAGAGCACGTGATAGGCTGTTTAGTGTGTCACTGACTTAAAGGTATTTTTATGTTAAAAATAATGGGACTTGGGGCGGCCGGTTAGCTCAGGCGGTTAGAGCGCAGGGCTCATAACGCCAAGGTTGCCGGTTCAATCCCCACATGGACTACTGAGCTGCACCCTCCACAACTAGATTGAAACTACTTGACTTGGAGCTGATGGGTCCTGGAAAAACACACTGTTCCCCAATTAAAAAAAAAAATAAATGTGACTCTGGACAAGTCCCACTGAGGCTCCTTTAAAAATAATAACAACGGGACTTATAAGCAGAGCGCAGAGGATTTTTAGGCGGGGAGGAGTGTGAGTTTTTAGAATGAAAAGCACTGACCTAGAAACGGGGTGAAGACCGGTCGGGAGCTGTCCTTCTATGTGAACTGCTGGTGCTTCTGGCTTGCCCTCCTCCGTGTCCGGGTGTCTTCCAGGCCCTGGGAAGGCGCTCGGTCATCAGACAAAGGATGTGGCTTCCGTGGCCGGCAGGCCTGGCTTCCCGCCCTGCCTCCATCCCCACCGGCTGCCATCCTGCATGAGGAACTCTCTCTCTGACTTTTGTCATTTCATCCATGAGGACGCCAGCAATCACAGGGCAGTGAAGACCCAGAGAGCAGCGTCTGAAACGGCGCCTGGCACACAGCAGGTGCTAAGCAGCACGAGTCCCTCTCTTCCAGCTGTGGTGCCTGACCCGGGGGGCAACTTATGAGTCCGGGTGGGAATGCAACACCCCACCCTGCTTCCGAACTGAGTGAGCCCGGCACACGCACAGCCCAGGAAACCCTCGTCAGGCCGGCCCAGCCCCCGAGGCCTGTCCCACCCACCCCACCTGAGAAGGGCCGCCCGCCAAAACCTGGCAGCCCCCAGGGGCCACACCACCGCAGACAATGATCATTCATTTTATTTATGACAACTTCTCAGAACACACACATCCAGCCTAGGAACAGAAATGTACAGCATGAGGCTTAAATAACTTTCATACACTATGTACAGACACGGGCAGAGGTACAAAACCTATGTACACCTTGTGCTGGCCACACGGCGGGGAGCGCGAGAGCCGGTGAGAGGCTGGGGCCTGGGCCGGGGCGAGCTGGTGGGCAGTGCCGGGCCCCAGCTCCCTTGAGGGGCCTTCTCGCACTCTCGGCTCTCCGTGAAGCACTTCCCACCTCCATGCGGGGCCCTCGGGACATGGGTTCCCAGGACTGGACTGGGGTGTCATCTGAGTGCTGGGGAGGGCGGGTGGGAGAGAACCAATGCCATAGAAGAAACAGGACTTTCCTCACACCTGGGGGGCAGAGAAGGATCTGGGAGTCAGGACAGCACGCCCGTGGGGGGCACTGGCCAGGCCCTGGCTCCTGAGTGCCAAGCCGGGACCCGTGTGACAAAGGGGTAGGCACCACAGATTTGGGCCACCCGGAGGGAAGGCGCCAGCACTGTGGCAGGACAGGCCCAGCCACACACAGAGCACGACGGTGAGCCCCAGACCACACCCCCAAGAGGCCCGAACGGTCTCTAATGGAAGACCCAGCACCTCTGACTTCCTGCAGTCGCTGCCTGAGTCCCCAACACCCTGGCTGGCATGAGAAAGTCCCAGCCACGTCTTCCCTGCAGCAGTTTTGTGCTTTCAACTGCCCTCTGCCCAAGCCTCACGGGCCCAGGTGGGCGGCAGGGCCCAAGGGAGGAAGGTTTCCTGGATTGCAGCTGCATTGAGGGTGACAGGCAGGGAGGCCATGCCCAGGTCCCCAGGTCCCTGACGGGCTGAGGGCAGTACCCTGACCACCTCCAAGGCTTTTGGGTGGGGGCACCCTTTCTCCCTCCTGGGCAACCTCCAAAGGCAACTCCAACGCGGCCTTGGGGATTCTGGCTGACCAGGAGGGGTCAGTCCCACAAACAAAAGCAAACACTGAATGCTGAGAACAGGGCCCCACACAGGACAGTGCAGAGAAGGCCCTGGGCAATGGGGTGGAGACACACTCACCGGCCAAGCAGCTTCAAAAGCATTCACAAGGGTCAGGCTCATTGGGGAGCCAGCCTGGGCTCAGGCATTGAAAGACCTGGGGTGTGGGGTTGAGAGGGTACTACTCCTGGGCCCATGGCACCCCCACATGGCCTGGCCTGCAGTGGCCCAGCCTCAGCTCTTCAGACGGGCGCAGAAAAGGAGGTGTGAGAACGAACACAGGCAAGCCCCCAAGACGGGGCTTCCTCAGCTGGACCTTGGACAGAGTCCCAGGTGCCCAGGCCACCTGCCACGAGCCCTGCCGTTGTGCTCAAGTGACAATCATTTTGTGCTTCCCACATTTAGGATGCTTGTGCGACAAGGGGTGCTGGGGGCCAGCCCCCAATTATGTACCTTGGACATCCCTAAAGGAGTGGGCAGAGAGGCCAACACTCAGGGCTCCCAAGGGACTTCAAGTTTAGAGTCAATGATACTCGCCAGGACAGCAGAGCCGGCCGGCCGTGAGGTAGCTGACCCATCAGAAACAGCAGGAAACGGGCAACGACGCCAAGCACCCCTCGCAGGCCGTGAGGTCACATCCTGTTGCGACACAGGCCAGGCAGCTACAGTCCAGTGGCTCACGGGTGAGCAGTCTGTGGTGTTTCTACAGTGTAAGCAGTCATGCAGACAACGCTTGCTTGCAGGGTGGAGCTTTCTGTTCAGGTGGGGAGCAGGGGGGGGGCGGGACTTGAGGGAGCTGTCCGGCGGCGCCCCTGGATGGTCGGAGGAAGAGGGGTTTCCAGTCTGGAAGACGGCTGTCCCAGGGGCGCTCAAGGGTGAGTCCTTCCTGTACATCTGTGCACCCAGACTTCACTGTCATATCCCGCGGGGCCACTCGCAGCAAGACCGCCTGCTCAGCCTGGGGTCAGCCTGAGCAGGAGGGGGACAGGTAGGGACAGGCCAGGCTCAGGCCGCAGCAGGTGCTTTCCCGTTTCACAGCTAAGACGGCGTCCTCTGCCCTGTGCTCCAGGCGAGTCCCACACAGAGCGGCTCCTGCATCCCGGCCAAACGGGGGAGGCGCCCAGACACACACACAGCCACGGGCGGAAGGTCCCAAGTCCCCGCGTCCTCCGAACAGAGCTGGGCTCCTGGCCCCGCACCGAGGCCAGGAGCTCAGGACCAGGTAAGTGTCGGACCAGCAGTGGACAGGCTCGGTGGGGGGTCGGAGCAGGACCCCTGAGGCCGGGTCCTGTGACTTCACAGCTGTCCCAGGAGGGGCTCCGGACAGCATCCCACGGGCTGCGTCCACAGCCCGAGGCAGAAGCTCAGTGAGTTCCCTCTTTTCCTCTCTTCTGAAAGCGGGGCCCTGCCTGCCCATCTGCCCACACTGTGTTAAGGCTTGAATGGGTCTCCTGGGTGACAGAGAAATTGCTGCAGGGGACGCCCTGCCCTGTAGGGGTGAGGGCCCGGCAACCTCACCAAGCCGCCTCCTAGTGGACAGTCCTCTGAGCTGCTTCCCACACGGCCCACACGGGGGTCTGGGGAGGGGACCCCGGCCGTAGGCTGGGGGTGGAGCGCCCTGCCTTCTGGGGGCAGCAGGTAAGAGACCCGAGTGAGAAGACACAGGTGGTGCCAGGCCCCGGGACGGATGGAGGAAGGCACTGAGGCGCCGGGCGGCCGAGAGGTCGGGGTGCACTAGGATGGCCCCTGGGGTGATGTGGGGTCCTGGGGGCATTCCCTCCTCTGCCAAACAAGCAGAGGGGTGGGCCTGAGGGCAGGTAGGGTGGGTTTCCTGTGAGTCCTGGTCCCCAAGAGCTGAGGGACCGAGCATGTGGAAGAAACTTCAAGTCAGTTTCCAGGAGGCAACAGCAAAAAATAACAATAAATAACTGAAGTGTGTCTGACCATCTACCCAAAGGAGTCTTTCTAGCAGCTGCACCTTGGCCCCATCAGAGAGGGACCCCAGGAATTGCTGGGGCAACTGGAACGGCTGTTGGTGGCCAAGGGGCTAAACGTCAGCTAGCTGCAGGGCCCAGCTGCCTACACCTGGTTTCCATGGTTACCTGAGGTTACCTTTTTGGGCTCAGAAGCAGGTGCAGTGGTCGGAGGCTGGGCCAGGGGTGTGGGGGCTGGGCTGCCTCACCTCCCCTACAGGTCCCAGCCTGGGTCACGGGCTCCAGGAAGGCCACGGCCAGCTCAGCAGGACAGATGTGGCCCAGGAGAGGAAGGACCGGGGAAGGCCCTTCAGTGTCACAGCTTAAATTCCTCCCCTACCTCTTTCTCCCCAAGAGGCAGGGGAGGGACTGGGGGACAGTGTCCTGGCAGAAAGTGAAGAAAGTGGAGGGACAGCAGGAGAGGGGCCACACCCATCACCCACGCCCTCTGTCCCCAGGGCAGCTGGCTCCATCGGCCCTTCCGTGCTGTCCCAGGCGCCGGGGGCCGAGGGTCTGGGCCATCCTGACCTCACTCCTAGGGTGGGCTGCGGGTTGACCGCCGAGCACGCCAGAGCTTCACCGTCAGGTCACTGGGGAGTGACAGAGAGTGGCCAGTCAGCGCCTGAAGCGGGCCCGGCTGGCCTCCCCCAGATTCCCAAAGTCCCCAAACGTGACCGGGACCCCCGGGGCAAGCCCTGCTTAGGACAAGGGTGGCCTGCAGGGTGGCGGACGCTGGGCCGGGGGTGGGGGGCTGTGTCTAAGGCCCGGTGGGCTTCTCAGCCTGGCCTGGCTTTGTTGTCGCTTCTGGTTTCGCTCAGGCCTGGACGCGCCCCCCCCTGCTTCCTACGGCCTGGTCCCCTCCTGGGGTCCATCCCACTGTTCATGCTCAGAGGGGCGGGCTGTGAAGGGACAGCCGGGCAAGGAGTAAAATAATATCATACCGTGAAGAAGCAGCTCAGATCGAAGTGAAGAGACAGACAGAGAGGGAGAGAGGGAGAAGGAAGGAGAGCGAGAAGGAGGGAGAGGACAGGGGACTCAGAGAGAAGGCGGGGTCAGGGCAGGGTGGTGGCACGGCCCTTTATGGCCAGGACTCTGCGAGGAAGGCAAGGAGTGAGTCCAGGAACGTAATTCCACAGCTTGACCCGGCAGTCACTGTGGGTGGGGGAGAGGCGGAAAGGCAGAGGAGACGGGAGGGGAGAGAAGGCACACAGTCGGGACAGGGAGGAAAAGAAGGGGCCCCTGTGAGTAGCTCCCCTAGGACCGAGGGCCTGGGCGTCCCCTGGACGGGGACCGGAGCTGGGGCTGGAGGGCGGTGGAGGGGTGGACGGGCTGCACGGTGACCGGGGAATGACAGCGGGGCGGAGCCTGCTGCGTGAGGGACTGGTGACCGCGGGCAAGCCCTGCTGCCCTGCCCCCAGGCCCCCTGGGAAGGCTGGCACCGCGAGCGGGCACCGTGCGGTCTGCTCCGTGAGCCTGCGGGGACACGGAGCCAGCCGGCCCCCACAGGGAGAGGGGTGGGGAGCAAACGCAGACCACTCTGCCCGGCACCCACCTGGAGGCGGTGAAGATGTGCTTGGCGTTGGTGCAGATGGCGTTGATGGGGCTGTCATGGCCCCTGATCTCCCCGATGGGCGTGAAGTTCTCCACGTTCCAGACCTTGATGACGCCAGCCCGACAGGCACTCAGCAGCATGGGGCGGCCGGGGACAAAGGCCAGGGCGCACACCCAGTCCTTGTGTGCATTGGGGATTTGCTGCAGGAGGGGAAGGTAGGTGAGGGCTGGGGCCGGGGACGCAGGGAGAGGACCCTGCACACGCCAGGCTGCTGGTCAACAGGCACCACGGGTCCAGGGGCCAGGGCACTGGCCGTGTGGGGACTGCTGGGCCCAGGGACGGGTCCTTCGGCCCCTCCCAGGCTCAAACCAAAGGAGCTACTCTGGAGGAGGGCCTTTCCGCCCTCACGGGGTCAGAGGGAAAGAAAAGCTCCAGGAAAGGCAGCAGGAACGTGGCTTCGCGGGCAAGCTGGGGCTGCAGGGGTGCGCAGGGGAGAGGGCGGAGGGCGGGCGGGGTGGGGGGCTGGCCTGGGCACCCCGCCCCCACCCCGCCCACCCAGCGGCACCTGGATGAGCTCCTGTTGCTCCAGGTCCCATTTCTTGATGCCGTTATCGCGGGAGCCGCTGAACAGGACGTCTCCGTGGATGGCCAGACACTCGATACCGTCATAGTGCGGGGGCTCGAAGTTGTGGGTGGGGCTGATGGTGCCCGCCACGCACTCACCCAGCTCAAACATCTGGGGGAGGGAGGGCGGTGAGGCCCAGGGGCTGCCTCCGGGTGCGGCGCGTGGCCCAGGGGCCGGCAGGCCCACTCGTCCGGCCCAGCCTGGTGCAGCCTAGCTGCCCTTGGGGAGAGGGGCTTCCCCCAGGCCAGGGCTGCTGTGGGGGGGACCGAGGACCCTGACGGCCAAGGCCCGACCCTTCCCAGCGGCTGGGGAGGCTGACGCCGCTAATGCAGGCAGCTGCTGTGCAGAAAGGCAGGCAGGGGTGTGTGTCTCCCTTCAGAACTTTTTATCTTCAATAAACTAAACACAACATGACTCGTACTTTAAATACAGCGCGCAGCACCGTTCCACACCCTCCATCCTTTGAAACACCGCTTCCCGGTGTCAACGCCGCATTCCGGGAGCGAGCAAAGGCAGCGCTGTTAGGGACCCTGCGTGTCCCCTTCCCCACTCGGCGCCGGTCCCTGGGGCTCCCCTGACGGACGTGACTGTTCCTGGGCTCTTAGCCATTTAGGGTGTTTCTCACTTTTCACCATTGACAAAATGACGCCACGACCTTTGCCTTCTGCATGTGGCGTCCGGCCCCTTTGGGGTGATTTCGTCACACCAATCCCCAGAAGTCTCTATTTCCCATGAGAGCTCCCCAGGCAACGGGGGGGGGGGACGTGAGGGGAGCGGGAGAAGCCCCGAGAACGGTCCCCCCAGGCCTCGGGGCCACGGCGTTCCAGGTACCTTGACGTAGTGGTCCTTGGAGCCGGTCACCACCAGGTCGTGCTGGCTGGCGGTCTGGGTGACCGTCAGGCACATCACAGGGCCGATGTGGCCGGTCAGCTTGCCAATGGGCTGGAACCTATGGTGGGAGAGGCCCAGCCAAGGCCAGGAGGATCAGGGGGACCCCGGGTTGGGGAGGGGTCTGCCCTGGGGTGAATGTGCCTGGCGGGGTCCTGCCCTCCCCTCAAGAAGGAAACTGGAGAGAGCTGCCCGTGCCCCAGAGGCCTCGGAGGACACAGGGGACAGAGCTGCCCCCTCCCTCAGCCACGCCAAAGCCCCCCACCTGCTGAGCTCCCAGATGCGAACAGCGTTGCCCGAGGCGGCATACAGCATGTTGCCCGAGGGGCTGAGTGCGATCTGGTTGATTTGGTGTTCCCCCTGAGCACTGGTGATGGCGCGGGTGGATGTGGCCGCACAGGCGTCACCTGAGATCACCTGGCCTGAGGACCTGCAATGAGGAAGAGAGGCACAGGCCAGGGAGCCCGTCAGGCTGCGCTCAGCCAGCCCAGGGCCCGCTTCTTTCAGGAAGCCTTCCCTGACTGACGGGCAGGAACAGAGTTCTCCTGCAGCTTTCTGGCCCGACAGGGTGAACAAGGGCCAGGCTCCGCCCACCTTCAGCGGAGGACACGCCCCGTCCCTGACCGGCAGTCCACCTGAGCCGCGCGGCTGGGGACACCGACCGAGTCAGGGTCCTGGGTTTGAACCCAGGGCTTGTGGAAACCAGTTCCTCCTCTGTAAAAAGGGGTGATCACAGCCTTCCTGCTTACTCTGCGTTTGTTTGCTTTTTAAAGACTATTTTTTTTAGAGCAGTTTCAGGTTCGCAGCAAAACTAAGCAGCAAGCACAGAGAAGTGACATAGGCCCCCTGCCCTCCCACCACTGTCAACACCCCCACCGGAGGGCACATTTGTCACAGCTGATGAACCTGCATCGACACATCAGCGTCACCCAGAGCCCACAGCTGACCCAGGGTCACTCGGCACCGCGTGCTCTGTGGGTCTGGACAAATGTGCACCAACGCGCTCAGCATTGCAGCGCCACACAGAGGAGTCTCGCTGCCCTCAACATCCCGTTTACTCTTTTTTAAGAATCAAAGTGAAGGACAGATTATAGCTGACAATGTGAACCAGAAGAAAGCATGGCTGTGGCTAAGAAGCAACGTCCCAGGGCAGGCCCTGTGCTCAGCTCCGCCCCCGCCTGTGTCTGCAGCCTGGCGGCCAGGCCCTGGCCGCAGGACCACGTTGGCAGCTCACCTATGCAGGCAGGTGGCCCGCAGGCCTGCCGGTCTCACCCTGTCCCCAGCTCCTCTCTCACACTCACAGCACAGCTCTGGGGCAGGATCTGGGGGACTAGCCAGGCCAAGGGCTCCACCAAGCTGCTGCCCCAGACACAGCCCCCTGCTGGGCTGGGCCCTGGCGGCCAGCACCCCCCCGTCCCGTGGGAGCCAGGTGTGGGGCACTTACGTGAGGGTCCGAATGCACTTGGCCGAGTCACGGATGTCCCAGACCTTGATGTAGGAGGCGGACACGGAGAACACGAGCCCCGAGTGGCTGCAGTACTTGATGGAGACCACGTTGTTGGGGTGGCCCTTCAGAGCCGCGATCTCCTGCCCGGTGACCAAGTTCCACATCTTACAACTTCGGTCTGCGAGAGACGGACGGAGTGAGCCACAGGCAGGGGACAGGACAGATGTCGGCACCAGGGACCGCTGGCCCCAGGCCGAGGGGGCTGGGCCCGAGAGAGCTGGGGGAAGGGGCTCCAGGTCTGAGGGGGGAGAAGGACCTGCTCATGTGGTGACAACTCAGAGAGAAGGGGTCAGACGTTAGACCAGCGCTTCTCAAGGAAACCCCTACGAGGCAGGTGGACCTCTGTGAGCACGGACAAGGCGACCTGGGCTCGAGTTCAATGCTGCCGCCTTCCCCCAGCTGCTAACAGCTGACATTGCTAAGGGAGACGTGGCAAGCGAGTGTTGTGAGAAAAAGCTGGACTCAGTCATCATGGCAAGACTGAGAGAGAGACATTCTCGTCTCCACCAGCACGTGTTCTTTCTGCCGGTAAAAGTTTTCCGATTTTGTTGTGAGTCAGTAACTGTGAGTGTGTGGAGTCCTGCGGCCGAGATCACAGAGGGTTAGTGCTGGGGGTGTCGGGGTGCTGGTTTTGGGAGACCAGGATTAGCAGAGGAGGGAGGCCCCCGAGAAGCTTCCTGGAGTTTCTGAGGGAGGCTGGGGAGGAAGTGCTGGACGGAGCCACCAGGGTGGGCTGTGAGGGGCGGCAGGGCTGGGGAGGGGAGACAAGGCCGTGAGCGGCCCAGCTCCATGTCCTCGGGTCCTGGGGGTGCTGTGCTCCCCTCCTCACAGCCCACTCTGGTGAGGGAAGCCGGATGGGCGGGAGACCCGACCCCTACCTGGCCGGGCTGAGTCCCACCCACCTTTGGACCCTGTGAACAGCAGCTCGTCCGTGGCGTCCAGGCAGAGGATGGGCTTGGTGTGGCCCTCGGCCATGGAGACGCACTGCAGCGGGGCCGTCCGCACACTCTTAGCTCCTCCAACAGGCGTGATGATGCCCCTTCCGGGAGAGAGACAGAGAGAGGGTGCCCGTCAGCCCAGGAGACAGCGCCAGGCTGAGCGAGGCTCACAAGGAGATGAGAGCAGGGCAGAGAGGGGACTACGGCCTGATGAAGGGGAGTCCAGAGATGCCAGCCCAATGCCACCAGGCCTGAGAGCCAGGAAGAGGGAGCACAGACGGATGGGGGGGGGCCTGTCTCCCCCAGCCAGTGGTCAGTCGCCGCGGGAGTGAGCCCTGCCCAGGCCAGGTGGAAGCAGCAGGGGACACAGGCCCTGCCCACAGGGAGCTGCTCTCTGGTGCCTGCTGACACGGATCTGAGACGTAAAGGCCCGGGCCGAGCTGGGCAGCGCGGGGGCCTAAGGGCTGGCACGGCTCCTGCAGCTTCACTTAACCAGGTGAGGTGGGGGGTGCAGCGGGAGTGCGTTCAGGCCCAGCACATCCATCTGCCTGCCAGTGACTGCTTCTGGGACGGGCACCCCCACGCAGAGGGACCCCTGCACCCATGTGCACCCCCCACCCACACACCCACAGCCGCTTTGGACCAGCGTGGTCAGACCTGGGCCAAATCCCCCCAGGGCCTCCGGCCTAGCTCTGGGTAGAGGGGGCCTGGGGTCCCTCTGTGGGCCTGGCACAGCCCCTCCTGGCCCCCACAACCACCCCAGGAGAGAGCGGGGACGAGGCCCTCCCTGAGTAAGTGTAAGGAGTTTGCTCCATCAGCCTCCTGGAGGTTCTGGTGGGTTTTTCTCAGGGATGGTCTTTTGGCCTGAGGCCCTGGCTGCACGTTATGTGTGGGTCTGAAAATACATTCTAGCTCCTTCCTCGAAGAATGCCGCTCCTGACAGTGACACTGTGGCCGAGTAAGCTGCCAGGCCTACCCAGGAGGATGGCTATCAGACAGAGTCCCACACACACGATCGCCTCCCCCGCCCACCGTGGCCCCAGTTGCCCACCGATGACCCTGGTCTGGCCCGGCTGTGTGGCCGGGGAAGGAGGCTGAGACTGCTACGGGCAGTGAGTTAAAGGCCGACCCTCCTCCGTGAGAGAGGCCGGGGGGCTGGCTGACCCTGTGCCGTTCAAGCCTTGCCCCCCTGCAGGAGCGTACAGGACGGTCAACCTCCAGGCGGAGGCACGGTGACGGTGACGGCGCAGGAGCGGTCAGCTCAGGTGTGGCCCTTGGCTCAGGCCACCAGGGCCTGGGACATACCTCTCGGGGTGGGGTGCTGTACCTGGTCGGCTGAGGGGAGAGGGGTCTCCTGGCACGGCTGGTCTGTGTGCCAGGAGATACGGGTGGGACAGAGCTAAGTCTGAAGAGTTCACCCATAGCACAAACCGAGCAAGTCACAAGGACCCTGAGCACAGCCACCGACACCCCTCAGCAGACCTTAGCCAGCCCCAGTCACGCCCAGGCTCCATGCTCTGCACCCCGAAACAGGTGAGAAGAGGACAAGGCCTTTGACAAGCAGCAGCCCCAAGAGGGTAGGAAGGGGCCTCAGAGGGACCTCGGGGGGGGGGGTGCATGCAGAGGACGGGTGTGCAGCAGGAGGGGCTGAGGAGAGGGGGGAGAGGGAGAGACAGCGAGCAAGCGCTGGGGACAAACGCGAGAGACATCTGTGTGTACCTCAGGACCTCGGACAAAGAGGAGTCGCTGTCATCAGACCTGGGGGGCAGAAAATTAGCGGGTTAGGGGGACGGAGAACACATGGGGGACAGAGAACGGCAGCAGAGGGAGGTGAGAAGGTGGGTTATTCTCTTCGAAGGGAGCAGAGAGAGGCAGAAGGATGAGGGTACTGAGAGAGAGCAGGGCAGGACGCGGGGACAGGCTGGCCTGGGAGCTGGGGATGCCCCTCGGTGAAAGGGGAGCAGTGAGGAGGGGGCCACGGGAGATGTGGGGGCACCAGCCCCGCACTGGGGAGACCGTGCCTGGGCTGTTTGCTGGTCCCATCACACACGCTGGGGGCACCCCTCCCCCACCGGGCAATGCTGAGACCTGCCAAGGCCACGGCAGCCATGCCTGCTTCTCCCGCCCCTGAGAGCTGGCCACTTCCAGCAACTCCCCAGGGACCGCCTTATTTACAGAGCCCACTGCCCCCAGTGAGCACACTGGGATGTGCCTCGGAGCTGGCTCTGCACCACTCATGGGCCCCAAGACCGAGAACACTGCACAGGACCAAGGTCTGGACGACCGCCAGGCTGGGATGGCCAGCCCAGCGTCCCACCCCGCTGCTTCCAGAAAAGGGGCCTGTGGGCGGTACAGGAATGGACGGAGCGCCCTGGGTGGCCTGGGCCATGCTTAGTGTGCTCCTGCATCGGGGACCTAAGCCAAGGAAGGCCTGGGGACCCAGGGAGGGCATTTCTGTGGGGAGGGCTGACGTCAGGCGCCAGGTGGACAACAGCACCGTCCCTCCCTCCCAGGGGAGAGAAGCTTCTAGGGGCTGGGAGAGTTGGAGAGGCCAGGGCGGGGCCGGCAGTGCAGGGAGCCCCATTCCCCAAGTGGAGCCCCGTGAGGGACACACGCCAGTGTGGGTCAGAGCGCCAGGTTCTGCGCCCTGCTCAGCCGCTTTCTAGGTGAATGCCCTCGGCCCCTCGCGGAGCCTCACTTCCTCTTCTGTAGAGGAGGGAAGACAGTTCTCGCGGCTGATTTACAGCGCCGATGAAGGTGTCACGTGAGGCTGCCTCTAGCCTCTTACGTGTGGGGCTGGCACTAAGGGCTGTACACATGGGTGAGCCGGCCCGGCCACCTGCAGGTAAGCAGGGGTCTCTTCCTGCTGGGATAGTGCCCGGGGCCCCGCCTGAGCACTTGTGGTGGGGAAGGGCCTGCATGACACTGGAGGAAGGGGCTTCCGAGAATCAAGGCATCAGCCGAGGAGTCCAGGGCCGTTCTGGGGAGCCTCTGGGGTGCCCGGCTGCCCCCGGCCTGCCCGTGGCCATGACCAGCCCGCAGGCTTCCCCTGGCAGCGCCCTCCCCAGCCACCTGGCTCTTACTTGTCCAGTGCTGACCCTTGGTTCTGATTGCTGGTGAGACGGGAGAACACGTTCCGATCGTTGCGTGGCCGAGTGGGAGGGGACGAGGGGGGCGTGAATCCGTCTGTGGACCTGGCGAGTAGGGACAGAGAGCGGCATCTGTTAGTGACCGCACCCCGGCCCAGACCCCAGCTCCCCATTTAGCTCCAGGAGCTGACCTCACAGTCCGTCCTCACGCGTGGATTCTGTGGCTGTGAGTTCACCTACTCATTAAAGTGCCTGCAACCCCAAGTAATACTCGCAGTGCTTTTGTGGTCGCTGGCGGACGTGAGGACAGCAGAGTCCCCACACGCTCACGTTCCCGCCCGAGGTCGACAAGGCGACCTTTGCCTGTGGCTTCAGCTCTTGCACTGCCTACACGTGGCCTTCCATGGTCTACTTGGAGCCACGTTTTCAGCGTTTCTGGGCTTTTTGTTGGTGGCCTCACTGTTTAAAATGGCCCCACGGGTGGCACTGAGGCCCTGTCTGATGTTCCTGAGCTCATGGAGGCTGAAACAGGCCTCATGGAGAAAGCACGCATGTTCAAGAAGCTTTGTTCATGCATGGCCTGCAGTGCGGCCAGCCGCGAATCAACGATGTGTGTATCAATAAGGTGTCCTTAAACAGAAACAAAACCAGGCTGCGTATAGATCGGCTGATGAAAATGATGTGACCGGAGGCCCCGGAATGTCACCCTGTGTTTCCCCGGGAATGATGGCTCTGTCACTCGGTCAACGTCTAGGGTAACTTTATCGGACGGAGCTACTGCAATAATGAGAACCAACCGCATCCCCAGGGAGTCTGAGGCCCCACTGCACGGCCCTTCCTGATACCCCAAGGCCCCCTCTTCGGAAAGTTGTTCTTGGTCCCACCTAAGTCCCCTCCCTTTGGAGAGTCATCACAAGTTCAGCCAAACTCCCTCAGGCTGATCTGCTGTGCCGTCTCAGAGCTCAGGGGCAGGTGATGGTGTGTGAGTCCAAGGGCACCGGTCTCCATGCAGCTTCCCCACCTACGGCCCCCTCTGCGAGCCCCCAGGCTGGGCATCTGCTGGCGCTTCAGCCAGTCCTCCGAGAGAGCAACCTGAGCCCCTGCTGTCCCACTCCTTAGCTTGTGACCTGGGGGAGGCCACCAAACATCTCTGAACATTCGGTGCAGTGACTGGTGACCCTGGAAGGCAGAAGCTTCGCGGGGCCTGGCCCACGAGAGGCCGGGCTGCTGGAGACGTCACACTGCCCTGCAGCCATCTCTCTGCGTTGTCTTTAAACCTCTCCACTGCTCTTACATGACAGACCTTAACAGGGGCTGAGGCACATCTGTACAATGACAGCCCAGGCCGCGAAACAAGCCTCCAACACTGAGTGCATGTCGGCCGATCGGTTTTAGCCGTGGGCTTGGCCACCAGTCCCAGGTGCTTATGGAGATGGCGCGTGCTGAGCCCACACTGGGCAGGGCGGGGAAGGGGCCGTGGGGGAAGCCGGGTGACACCGCTAAAGGCTGGACGGGCAGCGGCTGTGGGGCACGCTCTCACCTAGCAGGCTGCCCCCGGTCGTAGGACTTCCTTCGGGTCAGAGGCGTGTCACTGCCTCGGGACTGCCGGGGGCTGCAACACAAGGGTCCAGTGAGGCGCAGATCGGCTCCCCGCCCACCCTGACCGGCCGCCTGGCACCCTTCTTACAAAGTGCTCCCTTTGGTGGGCAGGCTGATGGTGCGTGAGACCCTGTCCCGGTAGTAGGGGTCTCGGATGGAGAAGCCCACCCCGTCCTCTTTGATCTCCACCAAGGAGGCCAGGGACTTGGTAATGTTCTTGGTGGACATGTCCAGCGGGGGCCCCAGACACTCGGCCGACACAGCCTTCATCTGGGCAGACAGCTTGGGTTCGCCCTGGGGAAGGAAAGACAGGGGTGGACCAAGTTGCCCGCACGGGATGGCACGATAAAAAAAAAAAGCCATGGGAGTGGAGAAGGGTGCAGCCTTGGCCTAAGTAAGGTAGGACCCAGCAGTCATCACCCAGAGCCCATCTGTCAAGGCTGCTGGAGAACCCCAAGCAACGGAAATGGATTTCCCACCCTTATTTGGACGACGCAAACAGCACGCCCACACCGGCCTCTGGGCCGCTCACCAGCTGATCCGTTTACCCAGAATTGTGCACAACTCATCGTCCCCAGTCCGCAGGGCTTCCCCCCTTCTCTCTTTAATATTATAAATCCCGTTTCTTGGTTCAGCCTACTAACTGAGCCCTCGCTGGCTAGACCCCCGTTGCTGGCCCCATCCTGGTGATCGACAGTCTATATGAACAATAACTAGAGATCTAGAGTCAGTCTGTGGCTCAGAGCAAGCAGCAGGCAGAGTCTGGGGTGGGGGAGGAGGTTTTGAATGTGGGGCCTCTGGCGTTACACAGCTGGGCACACCCCAGTTCCAGGCCCGCTCCTTCTTGGACCTCCATCCCAGTTGGAGGTGACATTGGGCCAGGATGGGGGTGAAGGCAAAGCCACGGGAAGGTGGGGACCAGGCTTGGGGAGCCCACCCCCACGGAGCCTGGTCTGCCTCCCGATGGGACTCACCTTGAACTTGAAATCATCGTGGCTGGTGGAGCCTTTCATGGCGTACGACTGGGAGAAGCTAAGGAAGAAGCAGAGGGGGTTCAGGACCCCGAGAGCCTGTGCCCCAGTGCTCTGGGCCCCAAAGAGCCCCCAGTCCAGGCTCAGCCCCGGCCCCAGGGACACACTGAGCCAGCCTCGCACTCCCAGCGTGGGGGCTCACCTCCCCTCAGAGAACTCCGACACCTCCTCATCTGTGCTGGCGTAGCCGTTCTCTGCAACGGAGGGAGGGCAGCGTGTGAGGCCCACAGTGAGGCCTCCCTCCCAAATCTCACCCACTAGGATCACACTGGGCCTCTGGGGGAGCTTTGGGGAAGGGGGGCGCCAGGCGGGAGCCCGGGGCCTGGGTGCCCTGCGTACCCTGCTGCACGTTGCAGATGAGGGCCTGCAGTTCGGGGCGCGCCTCGGCCTTCTCGCGCAGGGCGTCCAGCAGCACGGGGTTCTGGGAGGAGCTCGCTAAGTCCGTCTGCTTCAGCCGCCCCTCCAGCAGCCGGATCTGTGCCTCCTTCTGTGCCACCTGCAGCCCCTGTGGGCAGGGAGCAAGGCCTGAGGTGACCCTTCCTGGCCTAGGGCTGTGGGCACCCCTGCCACTGCCCTCACACTGGTGACCTGCTCCCAGTGAGACACCTTGAAGGGCCCCCCATAATTCCTGGTGCCTGTCACTGACCTGAGAGGCACCCCCGGCCCCCTTGATGCCATTGGATATCTCCTTGGGACATACTCCCTGTTATGGGCTGAACTGTGTCCCCCGAAATTCATATATGGATCCCATAGCCCCCAGTACCTCAGAATGTGACTACTGTATTTGGAGATGGGATTTTTTAAAGAGCTAATTAAGTGAAAATGGGGTCTTTAGGGTACCCTAATCCATATGACTGGTGTCCTTATAGGAAAAGACTAGGACACAGACACGCAGAGGGATGACCAGGTGAAGGGAGAAGGTGGCTGTCTACAAGCCAAGCACAGAGGCCTCAGAGCGAGCCGACGCTGCCCACAGCTCGGACACCCAGCCTCCAGAGCTGTCCTGGAATAGATGTCTGTTCCGTAGGCCACCCAGCGGGTGGCACTTCGCCATGGCAGCCTGAGCTAACACACTCCCCGAAGACACAAAGGAGAGCTGAGAGCTCCCTGGGGACTGGTGAGGAGTCTAGGGGGGCAGGCTCCCTGCCCTCCCCAGAGCTGCCGTGCACGGGTGCCTGTCCCCACAGCCCCGGGGGGCGGGGAGGAAGCACATCCTCTGGCCAGCTCTCTGGCCACACCAAGGGACGCCTGATATCCTGGCATAAACCGTCCTGGGTCCGTCTGCCGGCCTCCCGCGGCCCCACGCAGGCACACGCACACTCCCCGCCACCTCCAGCAGACTCAGGCCCAGCCCTGCTCCGGATGGGCCTGGGCCAGCAGTAGGGTCACGTTAACGGAGGCCCTGCTGTGAGCTGGGCGTCCCGCCAAGCCCCTCGCATGTGTCATCTCGTTAAAGCCACGCAGCAAGCCGCAGGTTTCGTATGTCATCACCCCAGCTTTACAGCCTGGAACCAGGGCCCCGGAGGCGCGGCGGCTCGCCAGAGCCTGTCAGTGACGCGCGTGGGAGGAGACACCAGGCCTGTCGATCACAGAGGCAGCGGTTCCCTGGGGGAGGGGGGGACCCCCCACCCAGCAGGAGCGCCGCCCACCTTGTCGATGGACGCCTTGAGGAAGTTGTCCAGCAGGAGGCGGGCTTCTGCCAGGGAGCAGGAGCTGATGACCACCGACGTGTCCGTGGAGTCCAGCTCCTCCTGGAACCGGGAGGCAGAGGCCCGTGGTCACCAGGGCTGCCCCCACCCACGCCCCGCCGCGGCCTCCGGCCCGCCCGCCCCACAGGCACCTTGGTCTCCTCCAGCTGCACGATGGTGGCCTGGCAGTCGGAGATGCTGTCGTTGATGTAGTCGATGTTGGCGGCCAGCGCCTCGATCTCCTCCGCCAGCTCCTGCAGCCCCTTCTCCTCCTCCGGGCTCTCGGCCTGCAGCCGCTCCCGCTTCCGCCGCAGCGCCTCCTGCAGGACGAACAGCTCCTCCCTTTTCTGGGGGGGGGCGGGGGGGGGCGGAGGCCTCAGGGAGCTGTCCAGCGCGGTCCACAGCTCTCCCCGAGGCCCGGCCTCTTGGGGTTCCCCCCCAGCACCTCCGGATTGCAGAGCAGGCGCAAGAAGCAGGGGAGGGGGGACCAGGGGAGGTCGGAGCGGTCGGCAGGGACCGCGCGCAGTGGCAGCAGACCTCGGGGGGGCGCAGACCCGGCAGCGCGGAGGCCGGCGCCCACCTTGATGAGCCTCTCCATGTCGGCCTCCAGGTTGACGATGGTCATCCTCTGCATGACGATGTCAATGATCCTCCTCTCCAGGGACTGCCACTTGAGCCGCGCGGCCTTGCTGAAGCTCTGGCTGGCCCCCTTCTTCAGGAACTTCTTTCTGGAGACAGAGGCAAAGGGGGGCTTGGACGGGGCCCCTCTCAAGCTCCGCGGCCGCGCCGAGGCCCCGCCGGAGCTGGCAGCCCCACCCCAGGGCCACGCTTTCCCCGGGACTGGCCTCTGCCTGGCCCTGCCCCAGATTTCCAGGCCCTGGTACTGCCCGTCCGTCTCACCTGGCAGGGCGGGTGCTATGGACAGTGGACGTGGGGTGGTCCCCCAAGAAATGGTTGATCTTGCGGTTCCATTGGTGCACAATGCTAGAGACAGAACGGGCCCCCGATTCAGCCTCCGACGACGTGGTGCTGGCCGACACCTCGGCCCCCGAGTCCAGCATGGACGGCTTCAGCGCCACGCGCCCCGCCACCCGCTCAGACATAGGCTTGGCCAGACGCCTCAGTGCAGAAACCTGGGGGCCAAGAAGGACCCAGTGAGCAGGGTACCCCAGAACCCAGAAAACACCCAGGTTGTGGGGGGTGCCAGGCAGGGAGAATCTAGGCCCACTCCATCCTGGCCTGGGTTTGGGACTGAGAAAGGGCCAAGGGGCCTCTGTTTGATGCAAAATGAACACAAAAGAGACCCGCCTCTTTTTAACAATGAACATCTCGGGCATGTGGGACCAGAGCCTGCAGTCTGCCCCCCTGACGGGCGTCACCCCAGGTCAGCACCTGTGTCTGCTGAGGGAAAGGAGACAGCCAGGCCACCGCAGCTGGTTCTCCCAGCTCTGGCACAGTCAGGAGAAGGGGGCTGCGTCGGGGGGCTGCACTCACCTCCTGGGTTTTCCGCCTCAGGACCAGCTCCTGCTGCCGCTTCTGGGACTCCAGAGCTCGGATCTGGAACTGCGGGTGAGAGAGGAGGTGGGGTCCACACTCAGGGCTGGGGCGCGGAGGTGAGAGCCTGGCTTCTGACAAAACGGGCCCCAGAGCTTTGCCCGGTCCCAGAGGTTACAGCAGGCCCCTTTCGCCACAGGGCGATTCTCTTGGTCTCTCCTCCCCACCACGGGCAACGAATCCTGGACTAGGGGGCTTGTCTGGAAGCTGCACAGTCCTGGCTGTGCTCGCTGGTGACCTCGGGCAAGTCCCTGCCCCTGGCTGGGGCCGTCTCTCCTCTGAACAACATGGGGCTGGACTGAAAGTCTGCAAGGGTCTGGCCCTCCCGGGCCGGGCCCGAGGGCTTGGAGAACCTCAGGGCCCCCTCTCACCTCCTGTCGCCGCTGTTCCTTCTTCAGCTGCGCGATCTCCCGGTTCCTCTTGGTCTCCACCAGCCGTCGCCGCTGCTGCTCCTCACGCATCTGCTTCATCAGGGCAACCTGAAACGGCACAGGGACAACGGTAAGGCAGGGCTGGGCAGGTGGCCCGCACGCTGCAGGGAGTGGAGCTCTGAGGATGCTGAGTGAGTGGGGCTGAGTGGGTGGGAGGCCTGCAGGCAGCACTCAGGGTCTGGTTGAGGGTCTGCCCCTGTCCTGGGTGACTGGCCAATACAAAGGAGTGGCCTTACTGCCAACCCAGCCGTGTCGTAGGTATGAGCACGCTGTGGTCCAACCCTGGCCCCCACTGCTCCGAACGTCACAGCCCCTGGTGGCCTTCACCCAAAGCCACTGTCCTGGGTCTGGCAATTCTAGGACCAGCCCAGGTTGCTGGAGGCAAGTGGCAGGGTGGAGGGGAGGGGGGAGCAGCTCCAAGGCCAGGCTTGTGGTGACAACAGTGACACCAGCAGCGTTTATCCAGGCTGTGCTGCACACCAGGCACTGGCCTCGTGACAATCCCGAGACAGGCGTTATCACTCCCGTTTTATAAACAAGGAAATGAGCTCATATAACCAAGTAAATATAATTAATAACATATTATTGTTGTATATGATACTAATTATCACAGGCAGAGGCTGAACAACTGAGAGGCTTCACATACACCGTTGACCCTTGAACAACACAGGGGTCAGGGTGCGGACCCCTGGCTCAGGTTAAAATCTGTATATAACTTCTGACTCCCCAAAAATGTAGCTACTAATAGCCTACTAGTCACCAGGAGCCTTACTAATAACATACGCAGTCGATTAACACATATTTTGTGTGTTATATGTATTATATGTTGTATTCTTACAATAGCATAAACTAGAGAAAAGAAAATGTTATTAAGAAAATCCTAAGGAAGAGAAAACACATTTACAGTATTTATTGAAAACCATCTGTGTATAAGTGGACCACGCATTTGGAACCGTGTTTTTGGAGGGTAAGTGATACTCGGTGCAGAGGCAACAGTGACAGAGCTTCCCACAAGGGCGGTGTCAAGTGGGGTCCCCTGGAGACCCTGGCCTGCCCCTCTCCTGGGGGAAGGTGCTTTCACCCTGGACAAGCACCCCAGGGCCCTGCCAGGGCCGACCCAGGCGGTGTTGTGCAGAGCTCACCCACACAGACAGCATGACTAACCCGGTAAGCGGGCTCTCAGCCCGCACCCCTCGGCCAGCCCTGGGCCTGCCCGCCAGGCCCTCGGCGCCTACCTTGGCCTTCTTCATCTCAGCCACCTCGGCCTGCAACTTCTTCAGCTCCCTCTCGTAGCGTGACTGGTTCTTGAGCAGCCGCGCGTGCTCCTTCTGGGCGGCCTGCAGCTTCTGCAGGTCACGGTGCATCTCCCGCAGCCGCTTCTCATAGTCAGCCTTGATCTTGTTGGCCTTCTCCTCCGTGTAGCACTCCATGGTGCCTGAGGGCAGCGAGTGGGGGAGAGGGAGAGAGAGGCGCTGTTGGCCACGCCCCCACAAACCCCCACGGCTGGGGGCTCAGACGGGAGGGGGCGGGCCTGGGTCCTAGTCTCCCGGCTGGACCTTGGAGAGGTCGCACCCCTCTCTGCACCTCCTTCTAGAGCAGCGGTTCTCAACCTTCCTAATGCCGCGGCCCCCTTAATACAGTTCCTCATGTTGTGGTGACCCCCAACCATAAAATTATTTTCGTTGCTACTGTTATGAATCGTAATGTAAATATCTTTTTGTTTTCCGATGGTCTTAGGCGACCCCTGTGAAAGGGTCGTTTGACCCCCAGGTTGAGAACCGCTGGTCTAGATTTACACGGCAAGGGGATCATGGTGGAAGCTGTCCAAGGCCCTTCCCGAATGCATTCTTACAACAGGGATCCTTACAAGTCTCCTAACGGGCCTCAGGTTCCACGGGCGTTCCCCTACACAGCAGCCAGAGCGATCTTTTCAAAATGCCTTTAAAATTTACGTCGCATCCCTGTCTCAAAAGTCCACCCCTTCCCACCGCCTTTAGGGGACAAGGCAACGTCCTTACCATGACCTGGTCCCACTTTCTCCGCTCTCCTCTCTTGCTACTGTCCCCTTAGGCCACGCTGCAGCCATTTGCCCCCCTTGTCATCCCGCCAACACGTCAGGCACGTGCCTGCCTCAGGGCTTCGCATCTTCTGTTCCCGCTGCTTGGAAAGCCCTTCCCTGCAGTCATTCCACTGGACTTTCTCACCTCCCTCGTGTCTACGCAAATGTCACCTTCTCAGTGAGGTCTTCCAGGACTGTCCTTTTAAAGCTCCACCCCATCGGCCAGCACTCCGTCCTCCGCCCCTGCTCTATTGTCTCTGTAATGCTTATCACCATCTGACATGGTACAGGTGCTGCTCCATTATCTGATTTCTGTCTGTGTCTCCCCACTAGAATGCACACTGCACAACCACTCCATATCCCCGGCACCTAGAATAACGTCTGCTCCATGAGATGTGTTTATTCGCCGGATGTCTGCTGAATTAGTGAGTGAATCAGTGAATGAATGAATGGGCTGAAGATCAGTGTGAGGAAGACGGAATGTGAGCAGTAGGTTTGCAAACAGGTTCAAAGGAAAACCCCGAGGAAGTGAACACAGGAGGAAAAACAGCTGAGGAGTGTCAAAGGGTTCTACTATAAAGGATTCTGATATTCAGGACAATACTAAAACACATGAAAATGTGAAAGGTAGCATAGAACTAGGGTTAGACATTAGAACGGTGTGGCTGTGGTCAAAGGGCACCATCTAAGTGTCAGAAGCCCCTCCTCACCCCCTGCCTGCCCAGAAGATAGGGTGACTCCAGTGGGTGGGTGGAGCTCTGCACAGGGGTGGGGCTTGGGGATAGGGGCGGGGCCGGCAGGGCGGGGGCGGGGCCTCACTGAGGTTCTGCAGCACCCGGTCGCGCTCCAGCTGCGTGTCGCGGATCTTATTCTGCAGCAGAATCAGCTTCTCCTCGTACTGGTGCTTGAGCGTCTGCAGCCGTCGCTGGCTGTTCTCCAGCTCGTCGATCAGCTTCTGCTTGATCTCAATCTCACACGTCAGGTCCGCCAGGTCCGCCTGGAAGTTCACCGCTGTGGGGCAGAGACCGGCCTGAGCCAGCGCCAGGGCAAGCGGGCCTGGGCCTTCCCCCTGGCCAGCCTCGACCAGGCGGTGACCAGAGACTGGAGGAGATGACCAGTTCCACCGTGGGTGGGTGCTGCCAGGTGGGGCGACGCATTTAAAGAGCAGCCCCCGAAATGCAAGGCTGGGTGGGGGTGCGGGCACCCCGCTGGCTCCTGGGTACCCCGGAGTCCACAGTCAGCCTGTCACAGAGCACGCGGGACCCAGCCTGGGTGGGAGAGGTTGTGAGGACCAGGCCACCGCAGGGCCAAGCTCAGCACTGCCCAGCATGCAGGAGCGCTCGGTTAGGGGCGTTTTGTTTCAAGGCCGAGCGTTCCGGTCCTTGCACGTCCACTATCTTTGAGATCTGAGCACTCGGGGGGCCTGTCCCCACCCCAGGGTCTTCCGGCTCAGGGGCGCCCAGCCGGAAAGCTGGCCCTGAGCCCCTGAGCTGACCAGAAGCGGGGCCCTGGGCACCAGCCCCGCCCAGGCACACGCACCCTTCTCCTCGGGGTCTGAGTCCGAGCCCACCAGGCTCTCCTCACTGCCCGAGTCCTCGTCTTCGTCCTCACGCCCCTCCTCCTCACAGCCACTCTCGTCTCGGTCCTCCTCCTCCTGGGGACCAAGCGCTGTTAGGGGTAGGCCCCGCCTCGGGGGAGGGGTTCCCCGAAGCAGAGGCCAGTCCAGCAATGGCAATGCCACAGGTGTGTCGGGAGGGTGGGGGACAGGGTGGTCACAGTCGGAGCCCCTTGTGCCCAACCCCTCCTGGA
The DNA here is from genome assembly GCF_001890085.2 of Hipposideros armiger. Lineage (NCBI taxonomy): Eukaryota > Metazoa > Chordata > Mammalia > Chiroptera > Hipposideridae > Hipposideros > Hipposideros armiger. The sequence continues at coordinate 4,240,934 of NW_017731387.1, forward strand.
AGAGTGCCACCCACTTCCCCCAGCAGCCCGGGCAGAGCCCAATTGGTGTGAGGTGGGGATCACCATGGCAACGAGAGCGATTAGGAAGCTGACCAGGCCGCTTCCCTCCATGTGCAAGGTAATGGGGTCCCCACCCAGCAGGGACCTGGGTAAGCAGGAGGGGAGGGACAGGTGGGCTCACCTCGTCCACCTCGTTGTCCTCATTCTCATCCGTCTCCTCGCTGTTTTCCTGTTGCAGCTTCGCCCTCTTTTTGAAGGCCTCCTTCTCTGGGCTGCCCAGGAGTGAAGGGTAGGCCAGGTTAGGGGACCGAGCCTGCCTGAGCATATTGTCGGGGTGGCTTGTCCTGTGTGCACGGGATGGATGGGGTTCGTCCAGAATTAACCCCAGAACCCTCCACCCTCTGTCTCTGTGGGGGAGTAACGGCAGTGGAGAAAGCCGGGGTGCCTCCCCCCCAAAGGCTGGGCAAGTTTGTTCAGTGAGTCCCCAGGTAACCCTGGGCAGCGGCCGCCTGCGGGAAGGTGGGGGACAGTGGCGCTCACCTCTTTCTCCGCTGCCTGACCTCCTTCTTTTTGAGCCTCTCCAGGTCCTGCTTGGCCCTGCGGATCACCTCGGAGGCGTCCTCCATGGAGGTGGCTGGGCTGCCCCCGAAGGCCGCGGGAGATGCCCCCAGGGAGTAGGGGCCCCGCGCTGAGGCCCGGGAGAGGCTGCGACGCAGGGACTCGTTCATGGCCTCACTCTCCAGGAGCTTCGTCCTGTGGGGACAGAGCGTGTGGGCCGGATGAGCCGGGAGGTCTGCCCAGCCATGGCCGCCAGTCTTCCCAGGGGTGTGGGCTCGCTCACCGCAGCTCCTCTATTTCCCGGATGTAGCTGTGGATCAGAGTGCCAATGGCCTCATTGCCGTCACCTGGGGTGGGGGTGGGGGGAACAAGAAAGACCTTCAGCTGTGACCTATCGGTGCCCCCGACAGGGTCGCACACACGGGCCTTTTGCAAAGAGGAGTCTGTATGGAGGAAGACTTGTCCTGTGCACAGATATGGACAGCACTGTTGGTGACAGGAAGACACGAGACGCAGCCAAACGTCCCTCCACAGACGGCTGTCACCACAAATGACTTATCATCACAGGTGGCACACTGCAGTTTAAAAGAATTATTGGGTTGTCGGAAAAGTCACAACGCATTTTTGCAACGCAACACATAGAAAAAAGATACGTCATGAACTTTTCCCATAATCCAATCAGTAAGTTTATAGGTTTTAATGTGGAAAGGTTCTCTAAGTGAAAACGGGAAGTCATAGCACAATACATGTGTCCTCATATATAGAAAAGGAAAAAGCCGTCGTATTCACACACACACACACACACACACACACACACACACACGCACATATACACACACACACACACACACGGCTTGGTAGGAATACACGTTCATACTGGGAGCAAAGGTTGAGAAAGGTGTGGGAAAATGTGCGCCCAGCTGCTCCCAGAGGCTCCTTCTAAGAAACGGAGAGAGAGGGGTGTTAACCTTTCACTTTACATATGCATGTCAATCAAGGTGATGGATGTATTCGTGCATTACTTGTGTCATAAAAACAAGTTTTAAAATTAACTGGAAAAAGACACACGAATGAATTGGTCTGTGAGCCCCCATATCCCAGGTGGATGGGGCCTAGCGGCTGGGGCTCCGAGCCGGCCTGGGGCTCCCCAACTCACCAGCTTTGGCCAGCAGCAGGTTGGCCTCCTGGCTCATGAGATGGGTGACGCGGTTGTTGATGGCATCGATGGCCTCCTGCATGGCCTTCACTCGCAGGCGCAGGGCCCCGTTCTCCTTCTGCAGCATGGCATTCTCGCGGAACAGGTCACTGTAGCCCTCGCTGCCATCCTCCCCCGTCACCCGCTTGCCCTGGGGGGAGGGACAGGTGGGGAGCCGTCAGGGGCCAGAGCTCCTGGGGGGCGGGGTGGGGAGGGTTTCCTGGAACACAGCCCATCTCCCATGCCCTGAAACCTTACATAGCTCTCCGTTACAACAGAAACGTCCCAAGTGTGTGACCAGCCATTCCAGGCCTCCCACCATCTCACCACGACCTCCCTGTCCACGGCTCACCTTCCTATCTCTGTAAATGCTAACCCGAGGGCCAGATCCTCTGGGGCCCAGTCAGTTAGCATAAATGAGTAAGGCTGGGTGTGAGGCAACAGGGAGTGGTGGGGAGTGGAGCTAACAGTCACAGACGCCATCTAAAGGGGCAGCCGCTGTCCCTCCAGCCAACCCAGTGCCCTGTGTTGTTAGATCTTCACACTGTTAAAGAAAAACTGAAACTCCCTAAATGTTGGAAAGGCTGACAACTAAGTTGCATTCTTTTAAAACCAAGGACAAGTCAAACCCAGATCCCCCTCATGAGCCCGCCAGATCCAGGCCTGGACCCCCGCCGGTGACTTCTGACACATGGACTTGGGCACCTCTCTCACAGCACCCGTTTTTCCCATTCCTGTTGCCATGCGCATGGCGTGTTTACATCCTACATGCCTGCTCTACTTTTTTGCTGATAATTCATTCACTCTTCAAAATCCATGTAAAAAGCCGCCTCCTCCGGGAAGCCCTCCCTGACCACCTAAATGAGGAGGGCCAACTGTCCCCCTGCCCCCACGGCTAGCACACTGCACCCCTCATGGGGCCCCACCCACTATTCTCATTCTGTGCCAGTCAGGAGTCTCATGTGGTCCAGCATCATGTTCCGCAGACATGAAAACACTGGCCGAACATCTGTCCTGCACATAAGATCCGTGCAGCTGAGGCCGAGGGCCTGGCGGAGCTCACCGCCTTGTACTCCATCAGCTCCATCTGCAGGCGCGCGATCTCGGCCCGCAGCGCGCTGATCTGCTGGCTCGTCTTGTCCTGGTTCACTACCAGCTTGTTCTTGATGTTGCGTGCCCGGTTGGCATATTTGAGTGTGTTGAGCGTCTCCATGAAGTCCCGGTCCGAGGGGCTCACGCAGGCGATCATGATGGTCTGGCTGGGGTGGAGTCAGGGTCAAGGGGCACAGCCGGCCCCCCGGGAGCAGGGCCCCTGCTCCACCCCTCCCTGGCTGCCTTGCCGCCCCGAGGACCTGAGCGTTCACAGTGCAGAACCCGGCATGTGGGGGTCTGGGCCACCTGGGCAAGGGTGGTACCCACAGAGCAGGCAGCTGCCAACGTTGGGGTGTTGTGATGTGTCAACATCAGAGTGACAGCTCTCCACCTCCTTAGCATTTCCCACCTGTCACCCCATCCAGGGGACTATCCCCCCCTATTGTGCTGACAAGGAAACTGAGTCCCACCGTCTTGGCCGAAGGCCATGGGCGCCTCAAAGCTCCTGCGTCTCACACCTGCAGCCTGGAGTGGGGTGGCCTCCTTGCCCCCAGGGCCTTCACACTCCAAACCCTCTCATCCTGCTCCCCAGGCAGCTGGCCTCCCGCCCCTGCCTGGGTGCCGGCCGGTACCTGTTGCCCCCTAGTGAATCCTGGAGGAGCCGGGTCAGCTTGGAGTCCCTGTAGGGCACGTGCACCACCTTCTTGCTCTGGTCCCCCAAGGCGCTGATCACGTTGCCCAAGGCCAGCTGTGGGAGACAGGCTGGCACTCAGGGAGGACAGCACAGTCCCCAAGCTGCCCGTACCTGCCTCGCTGACCCCAGCGGCCCTCAGGCTCCCTGGGAGGGTTTATGGGCAGATCGGATAAGTTGGTGAAGTCAGGATGTTGGGGGCAAGGGTGAGGGTGAAGGGTCAAAGGCCCAACAGTGGTGACACACAGGTGCCCTGGCCAGCTGCTGGCTAGAGGCCCAAGGAGGACTGGCTCGTCGTGGGTCCTGGGGCCTCAGAAGGGCCTAGACGGAGCCGTGTGGGCCCTGAGGCTGCTGACTGCCGGGGGGCCTACCAGGCCACAGTTGATGGAGATGCCCTCCTTGGCCCGCTCGCCGGTGGCTCCCGTCCGCTTCAGCCGCTCGGAGCCGGCCAGGTCCACAAAGTGAAACTTGGCTGTGAGCGTCTCATACTCGCGCGTAGGCGCTGCACCCTCAGGAAGCCCAGTCACCGCCTCATTCACCTGCAGCAGAAGGCGGCCTCAGACACGGGGCCCGGGCCCACCGGCCACTCTAATAACATGTCTCCTTCCTCCTCCCGCCCTTCTGAGCTGCCCCCACACGGGGGCCCCGGGGGCTCCTCACCAGCTCAGGCTGGGCGCACACGCGCATCTGGCACAGGTGAATGGTGAAGATGGCATGAGACCGGGAGCTCTGCACGTTCATCTGCGTGCTGGCCGTGGTGCGCGAGAGGGCCCCCTGCCTCAGGCACTGGGTCAGCTGGGGAGGGAGGCTGAGGTGAGGCCCCGGAGGTACCGCCCCGCCTGCCCCGCCTGCCCCACCTGTCCCACCCTCCAGTGCACCATGCTCACCTCCACCCTGCCCGCCCTGCCCTCCAGTGCACGCCCACCTCCTCCTGGGAGTTGATGAGGCGAGAGGTGACGCCAGTGGTGTAGATGCCCCCGTTGGCGTCCTCGTGGATCTTAATGTTGGACCTGCGGTGGCGGGCGTCGGGGTCACGGGTGCTGTCAAACAGGTCCAGGATCTCCTCGTTGTACAGCTGTGCAGGGAGGACACAGCTGCTGGGTCCATGTCCCGGGGCCCCAGGGCTTTTCTCACGTTTATGAACTAGCCCCGTTTTGCAGATGTGGAAACCGAGGCTCTGGGAGGTTAACTTGCCAACCCTGGTCCCCTCTGGATTCTGGGTTCCACGATCTTTCTCCTGGACCAGGGTGGGGACAGCGGGGTCCTGGGCAGGACCATCCTGAGGCCGCTCCTCCTCTCCCCAAGGAACAAACGTTCAGTTACAGCGAGGGCTGGGGACCCAAGGGGACCAAGGGCACTTGGGTCCTAGATTTAGATGAGGAAGATTGGACTATGATTTGGGCCAATCCTATGATGTCCCTGGGCTTGGAAAGACGGGGTGGGGACATGGTTCCATGAGGGGCAGGAGAGCAGAGCTCTGTGGAGAGTGTGGGGACAGCGCCCTGACCCTGAAGGTCCCTGGGGTCGAGGTGACATGTCTGTGTGCCCTGCACTCTGCTCAGAAGGGTAAGAGGCCCGGTCTCATGGGGAGAGCCTGCTGAGACCTGGTGGGGAGGTGGCCTGGCCGGGAGCAGTCGCCTCATTCCGGACGCTCCTGTGTTTGGGATCGCCAGCATGGAGTTTCACCCACTAAAGGGCTGGGGTGTTCACCAGGCTGAGAGGGAGCTGGGCGGCAGGAAAAGTGACCCAGCCAACAGAATCCTGTGCGGGGAAGGGGCGGCCAGCCGTCCTCAGACATCCGGGGCTTTGATGGCCTTACAGGGTCAGAAATACCTCACAGGAAGGGGAAGAGGAAACGGAAGGGACTGGTGCAGATATGGGTGCCATGGTGTCTGTCTGTCTGTTGGGACAGACCCGGCATCGTTTAACCCCTTGTGGCTCACCCTGTGGCATGGGTTTTCTAGGAACTGGCCTGCTCTTTGGGGATCGCCATGGCAATAGGATGGAGAAAGGCGGAAAATGATGAGGTGAGAAAGCTTATAGAGATTCACAACAGCAGGACACACACGCACGCACACACACGGCAGCAGTCACTCCATCAGGAGCAAAAGTCCAGAAGGACAAAGAGAAACTCCCAAGTCTAAGAGACGTTTTCCCCTGGGTCCCCCAAGGGGGAAGCACCTTCCCTGTGTACCCAGGAGGGAACACACGTGGGGCAGTGAGCAGGGTGGGGCCTGGTGACAAGGAGAGGGCTGCGGCCACATCCCTACCGGGGCACAGCCAGAGCTCAGGGTGGATGGGGTGAAAACCTCAGGCCAGGGGGTCTCTGGGTTGGGGTGCCACATGCTGAGAACCAGAGTTGCCTGGTCCCAGTGTCTCAGAGAAGGGGCCTGGTCAGGTCAGGTGCTTCCTGGAGTGTCCATGTGCACCTGGCGTCCCAGAGACCCTTCTGAGAGGCCTCTCTGCGGGCCACAGGTCCCCTCCCCCACCCCCAAATCCCCCAGCGGCCATAATCCCAGGCTTCGGCGCAGACATCCTCTCAGAGAGGCAGGCCCTTCTGCAGGACCTTTCTTCCTGGGCCAGGAAGGACTTCAGCCAGAGAGGGACAGGGCAGGCTACTCTGAAGTTGGGTAGGGACACAGCGGAGGCTGGAAGGACGGACGAGAACCAGCGTTCTCACTGTGTGCTAAGCATGTGCTTCCATGTCGGCCTCACAAAGCCCCTAGGTAAACATGTTGTCACCCCATTGTGCAGGGTTCTGCAATGACTTGCCCAAGGTCACACGGCTACCAAGTGTCCTCGCTGAGAGTGAGTCAGGGTATGTAGCCCCATCGACTCAGGCCCCAGCTGACGCAGGAAACCCCTTCGGAGTAGCCCAGCCCGTGGCCTTCCAGCTGCCGCCTGCATACTCCCAACAGGGGGGAACGCATCACCTCTCGATGCCTCCTTGGCTCCCTAGGCCCAGCCCACCGCCCTGAGGGGAGCCCAGCTCCCATGGCCCTGCTGTCCCCGGGTCTCCCTCCTGCCCACCCGCGAGGCCACGGTACCTCCAGGAACTGCGCGCTGACTTTGAACTCAGGCTCAGCCACTCCCTGCTCCTGTGCCCGCCGCTTGCGCTCGGCGATGCCCCCAAAGAGGTGGGCGATGGCCCTTGGGATGATGCCCTGCTCCTCCTCGGCCGTCGCCGCGTCGAAGCCGGTGCCCATGGTGTACGTCTTCCCAGCCCCCGTCTGCATTGCCAAGACGCAAGGAGGTGTCAGCAGGCACCCCCAATTCCACGACCTCCCACCCTGCGTCCCTTGCCCCATCCTGGTCCCAAAGCCACACCCTGTGGCGGTCACTCTGGCTGACAGGCAGCAGCACTGTGGCGTCCCCGGACGACAGACGAGACTCCAGCTATATCTCCGATGCTCTCAAGATGGGGTGCTGTCCCCCCGACGGTGGGGTGGAGGCACTTACCTGCCCGTAGGCCAGCACGGTGGCATTGTAGCCCTCGAAGCAGCCCTCGATGAGCTTGCTCACACAGGTCGTGTAGATCTGTTCTTGCCAGGTGTCCAGGTCAAAGACAAAGTCATAGGTGAAGGCCTTGTCCTTCCCCAGAAGTACCTGGGGCTCCCCCGGGGTGACAGAGGTACAGATGTGACAGCCCTCAATCTTCTCCTTTGACAGCTGCGGCCGGATCCTGCCGGGAATAGGAGAGGCCTGATCAGCCCTCGGCCCTCTGCCTGCCAGGCTGCCAGGCCGTCTGCCCCTTCCAGTGCCCATAAGCTGGAGGCAAAGGAGGGAAGCTGAGGGCACCACCCCCCCCACCCTAGGGACAAAGGCAGCTCTTGTAAAAATACAATAATAATAATAGTAACAACATCAACAACACCCAAACGGCAGTTGCTAACATTCACGGAGCACGCTATGTCGGATCTGGAGCAAGCTATGTCGGATCTGTGTTAAAAGTATTTCACGTAAACGCAGTCATGTGTTCTTCACTCGAAACGACTTGCCCAAGGTCATAGACTGGAATGTGACAGAGCCAAGCCCAGGTGTGTCTGACATCAGAGCACAAGCTCCTGAGAGCGAGGAAAGCCCTAGGCTAAGCTAGGGACCAGGGAGGGGACTGGAGGGACAGGCCTGACTGCTCCCCCAGGGCTGAGTGCTGGGGAGGCGGGCGCCTCTGCCAAGGCCTGTGGGGCTGCGAGCGTCCTCCAGCGCGGGAGCCCCCTCCCGATGCCCAAGCCTGGTGGGATGGTCTCGGGGACCAGCTCTGCTTCGTCTCCAGGAGCCGAGGGGGCCAGACCCGGCACAGCCCTGCCAGACCAGGTCCGGGCTCAAGTTTACTGAGAAGGGCGGGGACCTCTAGAAGGGACACCAGCCAGCCACAGGAGGGGCCCACACCCCAGATCCGGGGGCGGGGGGGCTCCCCTGGAAAGATGAAGAGAAGTGGCTTAGGGCTAAGTGGGGCACCAGCCGTGGTCTCCATCCAGCAGCCCCTTCCTCCGTCTTCCAAGCCGCCATTCACAAGACGAGGTCGCCATGGCAACCAGATGGGAGCCAGTGAGACTGCATGGCCGGGCTGGCAGAAAGCACCTCCCAAAGGCCTGAAGTAAAGGCGAGCGGGTGACGCTGCTGGGCTCCCTCAGCCAGCCCTTCGCTGTCAGCTGGGCCCTCACAATGAGCCGCTTGTCAGGCCCCGTTCCCTGAGCCAACATTTACCCAGAGAAGAGAAGGAGGGGGCCCAGCCCACCCAGAACCCAGGGACGCCTAGCTGCAGAGCCAGGGCCTCTGCGTCTCCATCCCGTCCCTGTCAGGGCTGCCTCAGCCCCTGAGGCCCACTGGGAGCTGCAGGCCAGGTGAGGTGTCAGCTGAGCCTGTTTCCGGCACTGTGCTATGGGGACTGGGGAGCAGGGAAGACCCTGGGCATGGGTGGGATGGGGCGGCCAGCTACGCCAGGCCCAGCTCGCCCACAGAGGGTGGCCAGGGGCTTCTTCAGAAGCGTTTTCCTCTGGTGTGAACAGGTTCTCCCAGGTCAGGGCCCTCCTGTCACCGTCACCGAGGCTGACAGGATGGAGACCCGAGGAGGTCACCGCCCTCTTCACCCCGTGCAGCTATCCAGAGCCAAGCTGAAGTCAGAAGCCAGCTTCTAAGTCCCCCTGAACGGGTTTCCAACTGGGAAGGAGCCGCAGTGCCCAGCTCACCAGACCAGACGCTGAGCCTCCGGAAGACGTCAGGGCCAGCGAGGCTCCTGCCCCCACTGCTAACAGTGGCAGCTGCGTGTGGCCCCTGTGTGCGCCAGGCTGCGTCCCAGTGCCGACTACCCCGTTGTGGGTGAGGAAATGAGATGGTACCTACACAGGACGGGGCAGATGGGGTTTGAACCTAGGCTGTGCGGTCTCTTCAATGACCCTGCCCTACCGTGCAGCCGAGGGGCAGGGCTCAGCGTGCCAAGGGGAAAGAAAGTGCCATGGGGACAAACGGCTCCCGACGTGGGGACAGCCCCCAGCCACCTGAGAAGGGCCGTGACACTGAGCACAGGCCCCAGGCAGAGGCTGGAGTGCTGGCCACTGGGACCTGGCTCTGCCCACACACTTCCTGCCCAGGGTGTCTAGGTGCTCCCATGAGAGCCAAGAGTCTGACCTGGGCAGCCTCTGGGGACCCTGCAGTTTTGCTGGCCGGCTCCAGCTCCCGAAGACGCCCTCCCCACCACGTGGGCCGCTTGCGATGGGATTTCTGGATCCAATTCAAATACCATTTAATTACCCCAGGCAGATGGCAATGCTGGTGATTGGAGGAAATCGAATCAGGGTCCCTGGAGACAGTGGAAGCGGGTGGGGAGGGGCCGCAGCCCTGCCCGTCAGTGAGAGTGACAGCCCTCCTTCACCAACCAGTCCCCAGACTGCTGGGGAGCCTGCCTGCCAGGAGCAGGAGAGCGGGCCTGAGAGCAGTCGGCGAGGACGCAGAGAAGGGCACTCCAAGCTTTTAGGGTCCAGGAGTTGAGGGGTCTGTCCGGCATCCACCCTGAGACCCTCCCTCCGTCGGCCCAGCCCAACTCATATGGGGTCCTCTGTGGTCAGCGGGAGCCAGCTGGCCCACTCTAAGCACCAGGGCACTCTGCAGGGTACAGGCAATGAGAGATGTTATCCAGAAAAAAGGCACCTGGGTAGGCGACACAGAGGACATGGTCCGTGAGCCACCGACCAGGGCGAGGGAGAGAGTGCCGGTCCCATTCCTGGGGCTTGAATGACAGCCGGAGAAGGACGCGAAAGGAGAGCCAAGGGTGCTTTCCCTGAACTGGTTCTGGGCCCGCGCCTGCCACAGATGACCCCTTTAAGTGATGCTGCGAGCTAGTGGCTTCAAAGCCCGTTTTCCAGAGGGAAACGCTGAGGCTTGAAGCGGGCCAGTGGCATGGCCGGTGAAGGGCTCCAGCTGGCTGGCGGGCTCTCCCTCTGCCCCAGCTGCCTCCTTGGGAAACTCCACCCCCAAATCCTCAGGCAAACTTCTCACAGCAGCACCTTGGCAGCCAGGGCGGGACTTCGTGCACGCACCAGGCTGCCCACCAGCTGTCCCTGTCACCAAGGGCTCTGTCCCTGTCACCAAGGGTTCGTCTCCGTGTCCTGGGACTCAGTCCTCACCACACTGCCCCGTGGAGAAGTCAAGCGCATGCCCCTCGGGTAGGAGACAAGAAGGCGGGGAGATGGAGACGGGTCCTTAACAAGCCTCCGCCCCCGCCCTCCTGTGACTCGGGAGCCACTGCCCCTCCCTTGTCACCTAGATGACCTTTCCCAGTCTTCACTTTCTAAGGACTCCATCACCCTCCCCTCAGCAGCTCCTCTCCAGGCCCCGCCGGGGTGAGGTCACTTCTGTGGCCTGCCTCGTCCCCACCCAGCCCCAGATCCGGCGAAAAGCTACGATGAAAACCACCCGTAGCCCTGTTCCTCCCTGGGGACATGGCGGGTACCAGGTCAGGGATGGAAACCAGTTTCCCGGGTCAAGGAAACCACAGACCCAGGCACCGTGGACCAGACCCAGCATTAGGGAGAGGTGAGTGAGGCATTCACCTCAAGTACAAAATGTAAGTGGGCATGAAAAACTGCGTCATCAAGATAAACCGTAACTTGAATGCAATGTTTGAAAAACAAATTGGCAAACTGTGGCCTGCTTCTGTCAATGAAGTTTTGTGGAACAAACACCCAGTGTCATTTCTGACCAGGGACTATGTGAATCTCGCCGGAGGGGAGGGCATCTTGCCCCGAGCCCCACCCCTCCAAGGTCCCCATCCTTTTTGAGGTCCTGCGGGGGCGGGGGTGGATGGACGGCCCCGAATCTCCCAGAACAGAGCGCAGTCTATTTGCCACTTGGCAGCGGCAGGCGGCCTGAGGGCGGTGGGAGCCGGGCGCGGGCAGAGGCGGGATCTGGCACCCGCGTGGCTGCGTGGCTTCCTCTGTTCACAGCTGAGCGGGAGCTGGGGCGACGCAGTGAGTTATTCTCATCTCCATCCCCACCACCAGAGACATGAGCACGTGGCAGGGACCAGCTCGACTGACTGACCGCAGCTCAGGGTCCACCCCCAGCTCGGTGCCTGCGGAAAGAGCTGAGCTCAGCAGTCCCGGGCTCCTCGGGGAGCCCGGAGGACAGGGCGGAAGGGGATGACAGGAGATGGGGAGGGCTGGCCCGGGGATGCTGAGAGAATGCCAAGGGGAAAACCTCCCTCTGCAGAGGGTGTGGTGCCCAGAGCCCCAGAGCGCCCCACCGGACCCCATGGCTCGGAAGGGAGGATGGGGCCAGCTGGTCCTCACACCCACCCCATCCTTAGTGACAACACAGAAAGCCAGTCCCCCCCCTCCGCCTCCCAGTGACCTTGGGCTCCTGGGGTTTGGCTCAGCTTCTCAGTGGGCAAGGGCCCCTCCTTTGGTTCCTAACTGACCTGCCCCCCAAATCTTTACCCTGAGCTCCTAAGGGTGCAGCTCAGGCTCTTCCTATTTGAAAACACTTATTTCTCACTGAGAAATAACGGGCTGTGCTAGTAAAATCACTCACCAAGAACTGTTCTGAAATCCTAGACAATTCTTACAAAGATGGTGTGTGGTTTGCGATCCCTGACCCCTCCCTGTGCTGGCACCTGGAACCCTGTCCATTTCTGCTCCAGGTAGCAGCCCCCACCACACTGAGGGGGCAGGGCCGCCCCTCGGCCAGACATTGTACCCTGGATGTTTTGCGCACGGTAGGTCATTACACAAATCATTTAGGTATAAGGCGGGTGTGTTTGTCCCTAATTTGCAAGTGAGGGCTCAGAGAGAAACGAAATAACTGGGTTCAAGGTCACACAGCTGAGAGGTAACAAGGTTTCCCAGGAAGACCACATTTCCTAGCCATCAGCCCTGAAGACCCAACCCAGGAGAGCTGGGGAGAGCTGGCGTGCATACAGCCACCCACCTGTGGGTGATGTGTACCTCAGGGACTTCCGGGCTGGGAGGCTCCCTCTCACCGGGGCCGCCTCAAAAGGCTTGGAGGAGAACCCCAGACCTGGGCCCGAATCACCCCTCCGATGGCCCAAATAACCAACATAACTAGTCCCTCTGGCAAGGCCCCAGTGGGCAGAAGCCTGTCTGCTCTTTCCCCCTAAGGGACCCCTAACACCTCCCTGAATCCTGAAAAAGGGCCCCAGAGGCTAGTGGGACCTCCCAGGAGGAACGGAGAAGTGAGGCAGGTCAGCGCCTTGTCTCGGGGTGAGTGGCCCCGAAGCCTGAGGGGCAGAGCGAAGGCTGCCTGGAGGCCACCACCGCCCCTCGTGCCCAGCCCACATCAGCACTCCTGGCTCCAAGCTACGGTGGCTCCACCGTGGAGGGCTGTGTGTGTGCACGTGGAGGGGACACGGAGCAGCCCATGACCTTTAGTCTGCCTGGCACAGTGAGTCACTGAGCTAGGCTGTGATCAGCCACAAGCCAGCTCTTCCGCCTGGGTGACAGGGCCACAGCAGGAGGGGTTTATATAAGCCAGCAGAAGGACTTCCCGCCTCACACTGCTAACCCTGGACAGGGGAGCCTGGCCGTCTGCAACCTTGTTCCTCGAAATCGTAGTCACTGCTGTCACTCCTGCCTCTTGTGGGCCGTCTCCATGTCCATGCCTCTCCTGAGATGGATGCTATTTCTGAGAGCCCATGTGTCAAGCTCATATACAAGTGAACCCCTGTAATGTGTTAGGACAGCCCCGTGAAATGCATCTCCCCCTCGTTACTGAGTCTCGGAAGGTGACATCTAACACGCCCAAAGCCACACGATTCGTGATGATGGAGGTGAAATTCAAACCCATCCGTGGGTGACCCTGCTGTACCACTGAGTGACCAGGAGGGAGGGCAGGCGGCCGGAGAAGGTGACCCCTCGAAGATCTCCGGACTGGTCCTCAGCAGCTGCCACGGCACCAGGAGCTGTCAGCTGGGACAGCAGTTCCTGTACGCACTGAGGAAGCCGCGGCCTGGAGCCCAGGGAGCTTGGAGCCCAGACCAGGGGGCTGCTCCCCACCCATGGAAGGCAGCTTCCTCTGTAGCGCAGGATGGAGGACGGAGGACATGGACACCTCCCCTTCACTGAGCACCACCCCCTTCCCCGTGGCAGCCTGCCAGGCCTGGGGAGGGCGGCTGGAGGCAGGATCCCTGCTCCCAGGGGAGTCTGGCTAGCAGACACCCGGGCTTTCAGCTGACTTAGCCCAGAGAACGCGTATTCCTACAGGCCAGTCCTCTCTAGAACAGGGTGTGGCAAGATCCCATTTGGGGTGCAGTGTGGGGAGAGCCCCAGAGCCCCGTGGCAGCCAGAGTACCCTGTTGGCCTCCCACCGGGCCCAGCCCTGCTGAGGCTACCCTCAGGGAAAAGGCCCAGACTGGCTCTGAACCCCCAGATGAGAAGGTTCTGTACCATGGGGTCAAAGGGCATCGGTTAATGGGCCCTGGCAGGCCTGGTGACAGGAATCTGTCAGCCCTCCCTGCCAGACTCCTGCCATCGAGCAAACCCAGAGCACGGGGCAGAGGTGCAGACATTCCAGGAAAACTCACGGAAGCCCCAGGGCGTCAACTCAGGGTGCCTGGGATCCGGGGCTCCGGCCCCACTCCCTCCTCCGGGGAGGTCCTGACCTTCCTCTCTCGGTTCATCCCCGAGTCCTGGCCACTGACTTCTGAGCAATGCCCAGGCTCAGGCATTCAACAGGGGAGGGCACCTGGGGACAGCCTTGTCCATGGCTCTCCAGGGCACCCCCAGACAGGGGGAGGCAGCAGGCAAGCAGAATGGGGTGACAAGTCAGAAGCCAGGGAGCAGGGATGTGAGAAGGGGCCTGTCCTCGTCCTGAGCTGGACAGACCCCCAGCCTGCCGTCGGCCACACGGGCCTGGGTGTGAGCCACCCAATCCGAGTCCTCTGCCGTCTGGGAAGAGAGGCCAGCCCGGCCCAGAGAGCCCCGTTCAGCTCTGCTCCAGCGTCACTCTCACCATCCCACCCCCATCTCTGGGCATCTGGCAGGGGTTTCCCATGACCTCCCAGGAGACAGGGGAGGGAGGCAAGTGCCCAGAGCCCAGAGCTGTGACAGCGTCTGCATCTGATGGGGACGGCGCGTAGGGACTGGGCCCTGGGGGCCTCCCCTGCTGAGGAATGCAGAGCAACAGGCGCCTGGCCTCAGAGGCAGTGGGCCTCGCCCCGCCACACTGGCCCTGGGCCCCAGTGCCCACGCCAGCTCTCCTCAGCACATCCTCTCTCCAGCCTCAGGTGGACCTGCAGCCCACAGGAAGCCCAGGCGCCCCCCCCCAACACCCTGATGGGCTCCCACCAGATGGAATCCCTGCATTTTCAATGGGAATAACCTCAGTCACCCCTGGGGCTCCAGTGGGGTGGGGGTGAAGCAGGGTGATGAAGGTACAGTGTCCGGCACACAGGAGGGGTCAGTCTTAATGCTTAGCCGCCTCCCTGTTCAGTCTCCGTTCCACCAGAGCACGCCATCAACCGACCCGTCAACGCATTGGAGGCGAATCCTGCTTTTCCCCTGACAGTCATGGACGGACCAACAGAACAGGGGCCCCATGACCAGCCTGAGGACAGACTGTGTGGACCCCAGGTCCTCCCCTTGCCCCCCCCCCAGCTGTAAGGGTGCCAGCAGGGTTGCAGGGGCTGCCACTTCCCCCAGCCCCACCCCACTGCTGGTAGAGGTTTTGAAAAGCTGCGATCCAATCAGACAGGCTGGCTGGCTGGGGGGTGGGGGCACATTTCCGGGGCCTGTGGTTACTACTCTCCACTTCCTTGTGATGACATAAGCCCTGTGTCTGCAGCTCGAGGCCACCCCCAAGTGCTCAGGAGGTCCTGTGGGCCCTGGTTTCCCAGACCTGTAAGCTGCCTGGCATGGGACGCACTTGGCACTGCCTGGGCGCTGACGGGCCTGGGGCCAGAGGGTGGGGCCCTGCTGGCTCCCCATACCCCACCCTCGCACCTTTTCCTGTCTTCTTCAATCTCTCTATCCCAAGTCACCCATTCTCTTGATTCAAAATTCAGACATTGACCAGGACTTCAGAGCAGCCCGGAGCTGGGGAAACGCACACAGCTCCAGAGCCTGAGTGGGTGAGGGTGGGTGCAACCCAGCAGTGTCCTTGGGGTCCTTGGCTGGAGCTCCCCATCCCCTTCCCAGCCTCTGCTCAACCCTGTAGGGCCCACATATAGATATGGGGCTGGTTGAGGGGCCTCCCCACCCCCAGCAGACAGCCGGAAGGAAGCTTAAGGAAACCAGGCAGAGATAAGGGGGAGGGTTCAGGTCCCCCAGCACTGCCCTCACGGTGGGGGCTCAGAGCTGGGGGCTCGAAAGGGTCTTACATAAACACACCACGTGGTTGGCTCCCTTCCCCAATTTGAACTTTACCAGCTTGCATTTCCTAACTGCCGCCCCTTCCCCAGTGGCCGCAGCCTGGGGCAGGTCATGGCGCAGCTCACCTCTCTCCAGACCCCCCCCCTCCCATCCCCCAGGTAGAGAGGGATCTAGGTCCTTATCTGCAAGGGGGTTGATGGATCAAGGAGGGCAGGCAGGCTGGATCCTGGCCTGGGGATCTCTCGGTACAAAGGGTTCAGGGGCAGAGGAACCACACTCCAGGGTGGGGCTTTTGGGGTCTGCTCACACCTAGACCTTCTCTCCTTATCTCACAGCCCCAGGTGTTGAAAGCTTCCCCCAGCCTGGCCTTTCTCTGCAGTGATCTGTAGACAGCCAGCTTTGATCCTGGTCCCAAGGAGATTACAGGCCAGGAGCCCTGGGCCTGGCCCTTGTCACCTCATCTAAGAGCCCAGAACTACCCCCCCCACCACACACACACACACACACACACACACACACACAACACAGCAGACCCAGTCTGCCTCATTGTCTCATTCCTGGCCTCCCTCGTCCCAAGGGCAGGACCCAGGGCTCCCCACAAGTTGTTCTCATGGGGACTCAGAAAGCACTTCAGTTAGATACAAAAGAAGGGCGTTCAGAAAGTCAGAAAGACAGCTGCACCCAGGGCTGGGTCCTCGGTTCTTCGCATTGTATCCCAGTCCACCATCCTTGCCCTAGGGGGGATGAGAGGGTTCTGGGTGTGGGGCTGGGGCCTAGCACGGGGCCAGAAGCACGGAGAAGCCCCGCCTTCAGCGCCCCAGGGGCCCCGCCCGCTCCCCAGCCCAGCCCCAGGCCAGGCCTGTCCTCAGCTCCCCAACTAGAAGCTGGGCTCTGTCCAGGCATTGTCTGCCTTCCACAGCTGGCTGCCCATTGAGGTCTGGCTGGCCTGTGCGGACTGGGGTGGGCGGGGCCGCACCTTCCAGGAGCCCTGAAAGCCTGGCTTTTCTGATGTTCTCGTCTCCTCACTCCTCCATCCAGATCGGCAGCTCGGGGCAAGGAGTGAGGCACCCAGATCGCCCAGGTGATCTGAGTGGGAAGCAGGGATGACACCGGATAGCCCGAAGAAGGGGGTCTAGTGGCAGACCCCCTTCTAGAAAGGGGGTCCAACCCCCTTTCTGTGGAAAGTGGCCCAGGGACCCTCTGGTGGTGGTGGGAAGGGGGGCACCGTCTCTCCCTCAGTCCTCTACACAGTCTCTCCCTCAGTCCTCTACACAGTCTCTCCCTCAGTCCTCTACACAAAGTGCCAACCCCAACGGGCTTCCCGGGCCTTGGCCATGCCCCAGTCTGGGGGCCCTGACAGAGGGGAGGGGGCCTTGTTTGTCTCTCTCCTGCAAGGTAGTTCTAAAGGAGACCCCCATGGGAGGGTACCCTAAGCCTCTTCCTCCCCAGCTCTGGCTCCCGCTGGTAGGGGGGTCAGGACTTCATTTTCCTTTTATGTGCACCCAGACCCCGCACCCCCATCTGCAGGTGCCATGCTGAACCTCTCACTCCCACCCCCAGCCTTGCACCTCCCTCCCTCGACCTCCACAGCCTCCTGCAGCAATGTCAGCCCACAGCAGCCTGGCCCCGCCCGCCCGGCAGGCACCTGCAGGCTCCCCTTTGTCTCTCTCCTCGGGGCGGCAAGGCTGCGCTCAAGTCGTGCCCGAGTGCAGCCTGGTGCATGGGCAGGGGGCACCTCAGTCTCCCTTCCTCGACCCCAGAGCCCTAAGCAGCAGCCCCTCCTCTCTGAGCTGCAGACGGCTGGCCAGGGGGCTGAGGCACATGCCCTGGGGCAGCAAGGGGCAAACTTTTCCATAGTCCTCTCTGACCCTGTCTAGAATGATGTCCCTGGGCTCCTGGAAACTGGGTCACCGAACACCTGTGTTAGAGACCCACCCTAGACCTGGCTCCAGCCCCCCCCCACAGCCCCCCTCCCCACACAGACACACAAGGCTGGGCAGAGATGGGTGCTCCTCTCCACCAGCCCTGCTCGGCGAGCAGCTCCAGACTGTCACTGTCCCACCAACAGACCCCTCGAAGGGAGACAAACCCAAAACAAAAACAGGGAGGGGAGGTGTGGTGGAAAGCGTCTCCACCCAACAAAGGACACCCACGGCCCAACTCTGCAGCATTTCCTGCCCTTTGGGTCGGTGAGCCCCTTCAGGTGGAAGTCCCCAGCTCATCTTCTCTCCAACTCAGGGGTCAGGGTATCACCTCAAACCCCGGATAAGTCACGGGGCCCTCCCCACTCCATTTTATCTAAGCGCCCCAGGATGGGTCACGCGGCACGCCCGTCTGGCCTCCTAGAGATGGAATCCCAGGGACACGTCTTCCTGGGTCCCCAGGCCACATCTCCCCTTGGGACAGGCCCGGCAGGGCTCTCTGCCTCCCAGCAGAGGCAAGGCACCATCCCAGCCCTGCACTGATCTTTGTCTGCAGACGGCTCCCAGCCGGGGGTGTTGCCTCGCCTGGCGGGACCCAGAGCGCAGAACCACCCAGCTGGGGTGGATAAGGGAAAATCTCCCCCATCACCCCCATACGAGACAGCAGCCCAGCGGGGAGGCGAAGAGGAAACACAGACGCTCAGCTCGGGCCAGAGCTGGGTGTGAAATACCGGATTTCCTTGTTTATTCGATTTTCTGATTATTAAGGGCTCCCGAGAGGGGCCCGAAATTACCACCCAAACAAAGCCACCTTCCATGCGGCCCGCGGGCTCACGCGGCCCCTCCTTCGGGAGTGCAGGCTCCGGACCGAGTGGCCCCGCGCCCGCGCCACACAAAGCCCGAGACCCTCGCGCGCGCGCCGGCCCCTACCTGACGGCCACCTTGACGCAGCAGTCCCCCTGGCCGGCCATGGCCCTCTGGCGCCAGGGTCTGGGGGTGGATCAGGGGCGGGGGTCCGGGGGCCAGTGCCCCAGGCCGCGGCGGGAGGCGCGGGCGCTGCAAACGGAGGGGGCCGCGGTGGCTGGAGGTGACATGCTCGCGGGCGCAGAAGGAGGGTCACCCGCGGCCGGGGGTGGCTCCCTGGGACCGGGCCCGCGCGCCCCCTCGTGCCATCGGGCGGCAGCCCGAGCTGGATGACAGCGGGCGGACAGCGCGGTCCCCGCGCGCACACCTCCCACCCGCGCGCACCGCCGCGCGGACAAAGGGGGCGGGGGCCGGCTCGGTCCCCGCCCCGCCCGGAGCTCCAGCCCAGGCCCTCGAGCCCCGCCCCCGACCCGGCCCGCCAATCGAAAGCCCGAGCCGGCAACAGGGGCGGGGCTGGAGCCATTAAAAGGCCCTCTTGGCGCGCGTCCGCCCGCGTGCCAGCGGGAGTGGCGGGTCCAGGGGGGGCGGGGGCAGAGGGACGTGCGCGGAGAAGCTGACCTGCCGGAGCCTCGGCCTCGAGGGCACCCCCGTTTCATAAATGAGGAAACTGGAACGCAGAGAGGGGAACTGCCCAAGGTCACAGCGAGTTAGTGGCGAAGCGTGGGTAAGAACCCAGGCCTCCGGGCCGAGGGCTTCCCTTCCACGTGCCCACAGCGATGAGCGGTCGCTATTGTGAAAGCACCAGGGAGGCCCCCCTTCTGCGTTCGCTCCAGTGCGCCGGCTGACCTTTGTTGACGGAGATTCTTGGTAGTGTCTAAGATCCCCTCCACCTCAGCCCTGCAGCACCTCTGAGCTCATCTTGGGTTGGTTCTTTCGGTTCCTAGGCCGGACGGCCCCTCCCTTCTGCTAGGCCTTTGAGACCCTCCGATGGCCCCACTGGGCCTGGGCTCCCACTCTGCCTGTTGTGGCTGCAGGGGCAGAGGATCAGTGCGGGAGGCCTGACCTTCTCTGGGGGACAGGAGCACACAAAGGGGGCACCTGCGTAGGTGCTGGGGGGTGGACAGGAAGGCCGAGGGGAGCCCTGGGGGCTTGACGCGCAGGGCAGAGCTGTGAGAAGTCAGTCCCCTTTGCAGTCCATCTCTCCTCTGGCTGGGCCCAGGCACCTTCTCTCTGCACCCCCCTCCCGCTGCAGTGCCCAACATTGGGGCCATTCACGGGCCCCCTCACCAGCTGCCCTCCGTCCCCTCCAGCCAGCTCCCATCCCTGGAAAGGGCCCAAGTGCAGGACGCAGCTGCAGCTCCAGATGTGAAGGGAGCTCTCTGGGGGACGGGAGACAGTGACTCTGGCTCCAGACGGCTTGCGTCACCCTCAGATGATGAAACCACGTCAGAGATTTTGGCACAGGTGTGGGTTAGGGTCCGAGGATGGGCGTACCATCCTCCCTGTCCCTCCACCACCCACCCCCACAGATGACTGCTCTGCCCAGTAGCCCAGATCCCTTAATAGATCAGATCAAAAGCAAAGATAATTTCAAGGGCGAATTTCAAGGGCAAATCAACCCTTCCCCCATCCTGATGGAAAGCAGGGGCACCCCCAGCAGGGTGGAGGTGGGGGAGGGGTCAGGTCCTGGTGGGATCCTGCACTTTGTACTGGCGGTTTTGAACCTGGGGCTCCTAAGTCACCCCTCCCAGAGCGGGAGGCCAGCAGAGGGTGGAGGAGTCAGGCCCTGGGCGTTCGCTCCCCAACCATGGACCCAACACAGATGGCGAGTTCACCAAGTTCAGACCATACGCACGAACCAGATACTCTCCGAGCATCTTCTCCTTTCATTCGCATAACCTGGGAGCTAGTGTTTATAGTTCCTTTTCAGTTTGCAGAAGGGAAAACTGTGTCTCGCCCAGCAGACCCAGAATCTGAAGTGATGCGTCGGGTTCCAGACGCCCCAAGTCACCCTCAAGCAGCTTCCCCGGGGGAAAAGAGCTAGGCTGGCACGGGCTTTTGCTCCAAGAGGCGCCCTCCTGGAGGGCAGCCGGCACTTTCTAAAGTGGCTCCTTCACCCACCAGACTCTGGACTTCTCTGGAGCTCAACTCTGGTTCCTGCCTCCAGGAAGTCCCCTCTGACTTCTGAGAACAGGAGACCCTTCTGACTCACAGCTTCGCTGCTGGGAAATGGCGCCAGAGTCACTGCCCTTCCCCCCTCCCCCCACCCCCCCAGGCCACAGGCTGTCAGTCAGGAGAAGCAAGGAGGCACAGGTGCTGGGAAATCAGGCCTCCTGGAGGCCAGGGCCTCGGGTCGGCTGCACCAGCCCTGCAGCAGCTCCCTCCTGGGCCTCCAGGGAGAAGCATGGCAGCTCTGGGCCCTGACCCCTGGGCGCCGCTGCTCAGAGGGGAGGTGGTTGCTGGGCACAGAGGCCAGGTGGGGCCCAAGAGGCAGGAAGGAGACATAAACGCAGCTCAGAGAGGCGTAGGCCGGCCAGGTCACAGGAAGCCCGGGCAGCCCCTTGGGTCTCTCCTGCTTCAGCACAGCCAGGCCTCCTGTCTCTGGTTTGTCCCCACCCCGTCTACGTCCTTCCTTCCAGCTCTCCTCCTTCAGTTTCTCCCCCATGCGTATCTCCCCGCCCCCCAACCCTTCCCTCTCCGCCTGATAGAAACAGGGGCACGCTAAGGCATTTGGCCCTGAGCCCCACTCTTGTCCTGAGTGGAGGCCCTTCCCCCCCCAGGCATCTTGGGTCTCCATCACTTCTCCTGACAGGAGCTGTGGGCGTCTGGGCAGATGGGAACCCGGGGGAGTTGCGAGGGGCGGGGGGCCTCTCCAAGGCAGGAATCTCCCACGCTACTGTAGTTTAAATACTCAGCAGTGCCTAGAAGCAGCCACCTGGCTCAGCTCGCTCAGGCACGGCCCTTGAGTCACAAACGAAAACACCAGAGAGTTGTCCTCAGGCTCTAGAAATGTCCCCAGGGGTGGCCTGACCTTGAGTCCTGCTCCCTTTGGTCTTCTTTAGGGTTAGCACCAGGCATTGGCATTTGCAGACGCTTTCGGAGCTTCAACCTGAAGTTCTGGGTGGAAGTCGAGTTCTGGGCCTTTATCCCTAACTCCCAGCCCCACCCCAGCAGCTGTGCTTGGTTCCATGGGAGGCAGGTGTGAGCCCATCCTGCCCTCACCCACCTGGAGACAGAGGCCAGGTCTGCCTGTGCAGGAGCTCAGGACCCCAGACAGGGCCTGTTGGGGTGCAGACTCAGATCTTAGCTGAGGCACAGGCTTAGCCTGACTTCCTCTGTTACAGAGGAGACAGACTTAGCTGTAGCGGAAAGCAGAATTTGTTATAAATAGCAAGGGAGAAAGAACTGCCGTGGATCACAAATACCAAAATACCCTGCAGTCTTAAACCAGCCAACCTGTTCTGGGTTTCACATGTTAATGAAGGTTTAATTAGTATCCATGGAATCTCAAACAGGCTCTTCACCATCTCTGCAATGCACTCAAATACAGCACCTGGGCCAAACACAGGACAGGTGTGGACAGTTCTCACAGTCACAGAATCCTGGGGTGGGGAGAACCCCAAGACCATCGCTCAACCCCTTCATGTTCAGGTGAAGAAACTGAGGCCCAGAGAGGTAGAGAGACTTGTCCAAAGTTGCACAGTAAGCTGGGAGCTGAGCAGGGACTAAAGCGTGGTCCTCATGCTTCCAGAGACGGGCACTCCCACAACAGCATGAAGGACTCAAAGGCCAAACATCCGAGATCGGGCTGTAGGTGCGTTTACAGTCTGGATGAAAGGGAAGTCTGTACAAATGGACAAAAGACAGTCCAGAAACCAAAGGGTGGTGTTCCACGTCACCGAGATCTGGGTTCAAATTCCAGCTCTGCTCCTTCCCAGCTGTGTGACTCTGGGCAAGGAATGTAACCACCCCATGTGTCAGCTCCCTGTCAAGATGAAGATACCCACCTTCAACCTCATCCCAGGGCTATGAGGTCACAGCGAGGTCACCCAGGTCAGGCACCCAGTACAGGGCTCAGCGCAAAATGGATATGAACCCCTTTCACATTTCCACGGCCCCTACCCCTTCTTCTGGGAGCCCTGTCCTCAATGGGGACACAAGGCTGACTTTGTCCCAATGAAGTCCCTTGGCGGGTAGGAAGTCGCAGAGACGGGTGTGGGTGAGGCCGGGTGGAGGGGGATGGCCATGAGGCTGCCTAGCCCAAGTGGTCATTGACCTGGGAAGTGGGAGGGGCCAGTTTGCAGGGAGTTACCCGTGTCTGCTGGCTACTCGGTGCCGGGGCCCCGGCGCCAGGGTGAGTGTTTGCAGAGGCAGGAAGGAGCCAGGCGTGCTGATCCCTGCTGCCCTCGACAGCCCTGGTCTCAGCTCACGGGGGGCTGTCTGCAGGGACACCTAGAGTCTGTTTTACTCACTCCATGTGATATCCTGGGCCAAGGGTTTTACGTCATGTTTCTCATTTAATCCTCACTACAGTCTTTGAGGTGAATACCGTGATGGCCCCCATTCTGCCAAAGAGGAAATAGGCTCACAGGTCACTTGGCTAGCGTAGCAGTAATTAGTGTTGTCCACCAAATATTTCCATTCTCTGCCTTCTGGCGCACACAGGACTTCACGTCCTCAATCTGAGGTTAGCTCTGGCCATGTGGCTGCCTTTGACCAATGAAACGTGGGCAGGACTGTTCGCAGTGGCCATGTGGCTGCCTTTGACCAATGAAACGTGGGCAGGACTGTTCGCGGTGGCCACGTGACTGACTTTGACCGGTGAAAAGCTGCCAAGGGGCCCAAGTGCTGTCCAGGACGCTCCCTTCCCATCTAAGACACACAGAAGCCCCTTTGGTTTGGATTCTCCTAGGCTACCTGGAGCCCTGTGGGGCAGGTAGCAGGATAAAAGGTGGAAGCTCTCTGCCCCCACCTGTCTGTACCCATCCATGATTTGACTGTGATTTTGCCGTGTTTCCGGACTGCTGCGTCCTGGGGGTTGCCTCAATGAGCATGATTTCCCATCAGCTCTCTGGGGCTCAGAGCCTTCTGGGCGGCCGTGCTGAGCCATCCCTCGGGGTCCTCAGGAGACTCACTGACAGGTAATTAGAAACATTCCAAGGGCATTCCAGCGCCGCCGCCATCGCCTGTCTAGGAAACAGCCCTCGGACTGGGTGTCAGGACGCCTGTGTTCACCCCCCAACTCAAAGACTGACCCTGATCACGTCGTCTTCCCCTTGGGACTGAGTTCCTCCTCCGTGAAATAGGGCGAGTACAAAGGGCTGGGTAACCGCTCAGCTAGAGGAAGCTGATTTAGGATGGCATCGCTCTTCTGAGGGGCACAGGCAAAGCAATACCAGCTGCCGTTTCTGAACGTTGTGCTGGGCCTCGGACCCGTGCCGTCAAGGAACGCTCACAACAGCCCCAGGAGGTGGCAGCAAGGCCATCCCCAGCCAACAAAGGACACCAGGAGTGGCCCAAGGTCACAGCACAGGGGTAGAGCAGGGTTGGAGCCCAAGCAAGCAGGTTTCCTGTTTCATCCTGTGTTGGATTACAATGAAGGACAAGGATGGGTCAGGGCCTGGAGCTGCTGAGCTGAGGAGGGGAAGAGAACGCCCTAAGAAGTCACCTGCTTCATAGGTCTACACAGAGACTTGTACACGGGTGTACACAGCAGCCTCATTCGTCATGGCCGCAAACTGGAGACAGCCCAAATGTCCCCCCACAGAGGAAGGGATACAGTGGGGTATGTCATGCCATGGAGTACTAGTCAGTGATTTAAAAAAAAGAATGAACTATTGACACGATACAGCATGGACGAACCTCAAAGTAATTACGCTGAATAAAAGAAGCCCTAAAGAACACACATGCTATATAATTCCAGAAGTCTAGAAAACAAAACCCATTTCCAGGGTCAGAAACCAGCTCAGTGGCTGCCTGGCATGTCGAAGGCTGTGGAGGGATTACTGACAGGCACCAAGACATTTTGGGGTGAAAGATACCTATTTTCTGTTTTTTTTTTAAAGATTTTTATTGGGGAATTGGGGGAAGGGGAACAGACAAGTTGCTGTCATTTTTGTTCTTCAGTCTAGTTGTGGAGGACGTCGTTTCACTGGCCCAAGTTGGCACCACCATTGCGCTCTTCCC
>NW_017731387.1:4265503-4287860 GCF_001890085.2 Hipposideros armiger
ATGTGGGATCCGAACCGGGGCCCTCTGGTGTCCCAAGCCAGCTCTTAACCAACACGCCACTCGGCCAGCCCAATACTTATTTTCTTGATGGTGAGAATGGCTCCACGGGTGTACATATCTTTCAAAAATAATCAAACTGTGCAGTTTGACTATGTGCCATTTATTTTTTGTTAATTCTAACTCAATTGGTTTAAAAAAGGTAACTTGTTCCAACTTCTTTGCTCAAAGAGGCACAGAGTGGCTGGGGACTTGTCCTGGGCCACGGGGGCAGCTGAGAGGAGTCCCGGCCACCTCAGGGCAGCTGAGGCTGCTGCCCGGCCCCATTCGGCCAGCGGGCTCGTGGAGGGTCTGCCCCCTAGCCAGATGGGGGACAGCGGTGAGGAATTAGAGGAGAGGAGGAGGGTGGACACTCAAAAGGAGACCATGCAGTGGGGGGCAGGCAGGGAGCCCACTGGGAAAGGGAAAGGGACGAAGATGAAGCCACAGCCCCGGGAGGAGGCGTAAGAAACGGAGGGGCCGGCCCTCCCTGGACCTGGCCATGAGGAGGAGGCCTCCAAGGCAGTCCTAGCCACAGCCCCTGCTTTGCCTGCCCCCATTACAACAACACAGAGGCGCACCCCGCCTGTGGGGTTCCAGTTCCCCAGGATGCATTCTTCGGATTTTAATACAGATTCGCTTCAGCCAGACCCCGCATAGCCAGCGCATGGGCATTTAACACCAAAAATAAGAGGAGATGGTGGAGCAGGGGGGTGCAGGTCACACGAGAGTCACCTGGTAAGTGCCAGCTACCCCAAAATGCAACCAGACCGAGGATTTCATGGGACAGCAAAGCGTGCCAGCGCCCCAGGTAGCGTGATGCTCAGGAGACGTTCCCAGGCCCTTTCGCCTTGACAGTCCACACTGGCCTGAGGTGCAATCATCTCCTGGAAATTTCACCTGCGTCCTCTCCCCAAGCCCCTATTTCCTGGCACTTGTGCCAGCTGTCGGAGACGCAGGTCCTTGGGGGAATTGGAAACGGACCAGTGAGGATTCCATTCCGAGAGGCATGAAAAGAACTTCCTTTTCCCTCTAACTTCCAAACTAGGTCGGAAAAGCCGAAGAGAAGCCAGGCCTGAGCAGGGCGAGGAGTGGGCAGTCTTAACCCGAGTTAGAAACAGGCCACACGGGGAGGCCCCTCACCTGTCTCCCATCGTGCGGGCCCGTGTCAGACACCCCACTTCTCTGCACCTCGGCCACGTGACCTCGGGTGACCTCGGGTCGTTGGCCGAGCCCCGTGGCACCGCAGTGTTCTCGGCACAGAATGGGGTCGGCAATGATAACACCTACTGTCTAGAGGGCGCTGCGAGGACCAGGGCGCCGAATGAGCTGGGTGTGCTGGATGTCCGCTCGTTGTTCGGAGACAGGAGCCATTTAGAGAGAGTCCACGGCTCAAAGCGGACGCCGGATTGCTCCAAGGCCGGCCTTCCCTTCGCTGCCCGCTGCGCAGGTCACCGGCTCCTCGCTGAAGCCTGGCTGACACAGTGACCTTGCGGGGACGCGACGCCTTCCTCCTCTGGGTCTCAGGTTCCCGTCTCACCACCACGAACCCCTTTTGTTCATTTTACTTGAACAGCAGTCAGTCCTCTGAACCCCCATGTCTGTTTCCCCTCCACCCCCACCCTTCTCTGACTTCCTAGCATTGTCAGCTGCTGTTCAACACCAGAATTATTATTTTGCCCCATATTTATGGCAAGTTTCTTTTAAGATGCTCTGTGCCTTGGTTTTCTAAACTGGATGTCACGTTCTATTTAGGAACAGTTGTGTGACACAGGAGAAAGAGCAACGGAGCCAGAAAGCTTGGGGACCAGGCCTAGCTCTGCCCGTTACCGGCTACGAGACCTTGCCCCTGGAGCCTCATCAGTAAAATGACAATAGGACCTTGGTGGGGCGGGGAGAGTCACCTGGCACTCTGAGCTGTCAGCCCCAAGGCAGAGTGACATGTTACTGGGATCAGGTGCCAGCAGAATGGGGGTCAAGGTCAGCTCTGTGCTGGCTGTGCCATCTATAGTGACCTGAGCGGGAGCTGGCCTTCCATCCGTGGCCGTCGCGGAGCTGCCAGGGCCTGCGAGAGGCCCGGGCTGAGGGTCGCTGCTGCCCAGCCTCCCACTGAGGCCCAGGGCCCCCCGAGGCCGGCCTGCAATGTCCGGCTCTCTCACTAGCCAGCATCTGACAGGATCTAAGCGGTGGCTTCTTGCCAGGGGCGGAGTCCTAACAGCGTCGCATCCATACCCAGCAACGAACACCCTAGAGGCAGGAAGTATTACCCCCTTTGAAAACTGCATGGGAGCGGGCGAACGGGATCCCAGTGGGTCCGGCTCCCAAGGCTGGGTGTGCTCGGGGCCCCTCGCGGAGTGCAGTCGCGTCCCTCCCCTAAGAGCCGCCCAGCCTGGCTAGAGCAGGGCCCGGAGAGGTGCCAGCGCCACGCCAGGGAGCTCTGCCTGCTCTGAAGATGGCCTGGAGCTGGGCCCTGCACCTTCCTCTGAGTGCCACCCCTTCCAGGCGGGAGGGCTCCCCTAGTCCCCACCCTGGCAGCTTTGTGCCCACCCCTTCCACCAGCTGCACGCCCACCCCTTTGGACAGATCCCCCACCCAGCAGCCGAGCTCCCCAGTCTGCAGAGAACTGGCAGGGAGAAGGGGGGGACCAGCAGACACTGCCCCTGGCCAGTGCCCCCAGGTGACAGAAGGCGGCTCCCCAGCGCCTGTGGGTACACTGTCTCTGTCAGATGGTGCTGCTGGGAGGAGGGGCCTGTCCCACCCAAATCTGCCTGCCCCCCCCCCACGGCTCCCTGAATACCCATCCTTCCACAATCTGCTCCTTTTGTGCAGGAGACAAAGCAGGCAACTTCACCGGTTTGGGGACAGGAGCTGAGGGAGGGACCTTGTGGGGCCTGTGTTTCTCGGTGGGGGGGCAGCCAGGCTCTCACTGAGGGTGGGGTGAGGACAAGCTTCTGGTGCTGAAGTCTGGGGACAGAGGACTTACAGGAGCGGCACTGAAAGGAAGCTGTGTGCCCCGGGAGGCGGGGCCCCGGGTTTGCAGTGCAGCCAGTGAGTCCCCTCCCCCACCCTGGGCACTCACACTGGGGGGCAGCCAGGAGCCCTGGGGGTGTGGCAGGAGGCTGCAGGGGGACCAAGTTACCATAGCAACGGTCAGAGAGTGAGCTCTGGGCTAAGCTCATGAAGGAGGGGAGGCGAGGAGGTAGAACTGCAGAGTGGGGGAGGGCCGTGCTGGGACCTGGGGTCCTCGCTGCCTTCCGTGGGCTGTGTGACCACAGGCACACGCGGTTCCTCTCTGTGCCTCCACTGTCACGTGTTCAAAACGGAGCCCACCTGCACCTCACAAGGCTGCGGTGGGGGTGTGATGCGCAAGGAGGCACTTGGCCAATTGCGGCCACTGTCACTCATTGTCACCTGGTGTGGACGAGAGGGGCCGTGGAGCCTGTGGATCTGTGACACCCAAGGCTGTGGGCCGGTGCTGCCGGGGCCTCTGAGGCCGGTGCTGGCAGGGCACCCTGGCCAGTGAGAAGCCGTGCGGCGTGAGCGGAGGTGCGGCTGCTGGACAGCTCGGTGGGCCCCTCCTGCCTCCTGTAGAGTCACAGCCCAGAGCCCCCTCTGTTCTCCTAGGCCCCCGACCCCACGAGAAGGGGTTCAGGGGAGGGAAATGGGGGGCACGAGTGAAGGGAAAGGTCCAAGACAAGGGACAAGCAGAGGCCAGGTGCCCACGTCACAGGCCTGGAGGCTTTAATGTCTGGGGAGTGGCCTTATGCCAGACAGATACGCACTGACCAGGCCGATGTGAAGGACGTTAGGATGTCCACCTGAGTCTGGCGAGGAGACGGGCCTGCCAACCTGCTTCCTCCTGACTTTTGGGGGCTTCCTGACTGTCCGTTTAGCTGTTGACGGGGAGGCTGCCATGCTGGGCAACCTTCTCGCTCCAGCAGCTCCGTCCCCAGCACCGGTCATGCTGGCTCCCGCTCCAGGCCGAGGCGGTGCGGGCTTCACGGCCTGGGGGGAATGAGGGTCTCCTGGGAGCCCTGACGCTGGTCGAGGCTGCCCAGGGAGGACCTGAGGCTCAGGGAGCCCAGGGGACTGGCCGTGCCCTGCAGGGATTCCCGTCCTCTCAGCAGCTCAGTTGCTGCCACCTCCACTTCCTCTGGTTCCATCCGGCAGGCGTCTGCCAGGGCATGGCCCGTTGCCATGACAAAGCCAGCATCCGCCGCCAAAGTGTCCAGGCCACCTCGAACCAGAGCCTGCAGGGAGGAGAGGCGGTTGAGTAGGGTCTTCCCGGGGCGCTGCTGGGGGCGCTGCCTCCACTGGCCCTGCCCACACCCTTCCCCAGGCCACCCAGGGCCACCCCTGAAAGCGGCCCACAGCTCTGGCCCAGCCCTGGGTTCACCTCTTGGATCAGCAGGGCCGTAGCTGAAGCCGGGCATCTGGACGGACCCTCCTGGGTCCTACTGCTGTGGGGGGTTTGCTCAGGCAGAGACCCTGGTGTGGGGCGCCTCCTCACCTCAGGCACTGGGGGCTGTTCAAATGCACAGAAACAAAGATCCCGACAGGATGCTGGGCACGGTGAAACCCCAGCTCTTTCAAGGGAACCTCAGCCAAGACCCAAGAAAGGGACAGACCCAGGCGTCGGGTCCCCTCTGCAATGGACCGGAAGCCACCGTCCAGCCCTCCCTGGGCCTGGAGTTCCTCCCAGGCGCTGCCCCGTTACCTGGCAGGGGGCAGGAGGGGCCGGGGCTGTGGGCACCAATCTCTGGGCCAGCTGTCCTTTCCGCTTTTCCGCACAGGATGTGCTGAGGGGTCCTGTGGGCAACATGGGGGGAGAACAGGAGGGACTGTGACCTCTGCCAGCGGCCCTGAGTCGACAGAGCTGGGCTTGTCCAGTGAGCCACACTCAGAGGCCCTCAGGCTGGGGTAGGCGTCCTGGAGGGTGGACACGTGCAGAGGCCCCAGTCCAGGCTGGCGGAATGCGCCGCGCACCCGCTGCCCCACGTCCCCCGAGCACACCCTACTGCCCTGGTCCTTGTCCTTGTGGGTGTGGGCTGGGGCGTCTGGCCAGAGTCTGACCAGCTCCGGCCAAGCTGTTTTGCGTTGGTGTGCATGTGAGCACAGGGGTGTGTGTGTTGGGAGCAGGGCAAGGACCCACGTCTCCACTGAACTCCAGCATCCTCAGGGCTCCCACTGTCACACACGGCGGCCTAGGACCTACTGGGAGATGGGCAGGTCATCTGCTGGCAGGCCCAGAGCCAAGGCTCCCGGGGCTGTGCTCAGGGCTCCCCCTCGCTCTCGCTCAGTCCCCCAGATGGCACCCTTCCCCTCTGCCTGGACGAGGAGCCGGCCCTGACAGCGCTGATTCCAGGCCCAGCTGGTTCTCATTGAACAGGCTCCCAAGCCGGTCCTCCCGGCCAGGCTCCCCAGCTGCCAGGCAAAGCGGGCTCCCCAGGCCCCTGGGAGGAGACCCACCTTCTTGGGTGCCCAGAAAAGACAGACCCAGGGCTCCTCCTCTGGCTGCGGGGGTGTCTGTCTCCCCAGCAGGCTCCCTTTCATAGTGGACGCTGAAACGGAAGCAAAGCCCGTGAGCTAGAGTGGGCTGCTGGGTCTCCTGCCATCCGTCCTGTTCCCTCAGGGTCTGGACCCGCCATCGCACCGCAGCCTTGACCCCGGGGCTGGCGCTGCCACCGCCCTGCCCAGCCCGCCCTGCGTCCCCACAGCCCCACCGCTGCCCCTCGCTCGAGGGCTCCCCCCGTCAGAGGTGCTGTCCTCCCAGCCTCCCCGCAGCTGCTCATCCTCCGGGGCCCAGCTCCAGCCTCTCAGCGCTAAGGACACTGCACAGTGGTTCCCCCGGGGACTTTAAGAACTAGCCAAGGCCGCATGCCCCCCCTTCCCGCCCCATGGGCCCCCCCTTCCCGCTCCAGGCCCAGGCTCTGCCGTTTTTGACAGCCCCCCAGGTGTTCCTCACTCTGCTGAGCTCAGTTCTCGACCTTTCCAGCCCATGGTGATCAACACCCCCTCTGCATTCTCAGGACACCCACTCTTTGAAATGATTCGGTCCCCGTGGTATCACATGACACATCCCTCAACAGGGAAACAACCGTCTTTCCACACCACCTAGCAGCACAGTCACCCCAAGGCGCATCCTTCCAGGTGTGGGCCCAATTCCCGGCTCTCTGTCTGGAAGGCAGTGCCCGTGGCCCGGGGCCGTGGGAGGTGGCCTCTGGCCTGGCCCGCCCACCCCTGAGGGCCTGGGACTCAGCCTGGCCAGGCCACCGAGACCTCCATCTCCCGGCCCCCTGCCTAGAACAGAAGCTCTGCGTGGTGCCCAGCCCCCTACATGAGGACTGAGAAGGTATCCCCAGCCCACTGTTTCCATGACACTGATGTGATTGCAGATTTGGGGTTGCAGAGATGGGAACCACCCAGTGCAGTGGCACCTCCCTGGGCCCCAAATCCAACGAGTGGCCCTTAATCATTCACGGTGTTTTGTAGCATGTGCTGCCGCTGAAGGTCCCTTTCCTAACGGAACCTGTGCAGTGGCTCTCAGCTCCTAGACCTGCTGTAGGTGATGCAGTAGGAGCCCCACTGACCCGGCGCCAATGCCGACACGAGGCTGCCCCCTGCTGGCTGCAGGCTCTTTGCAGTCCAGCATTAAGTGCCGGATGGTCTCCAAAGGGCACAAAAGCAAGCGAAGGACGCTACACATTTCAGGGCACCCCCTCCAAAACAGCCTGGGGCCCACCGACCCTGTCTTCCCAGTCCTGCCCCAGGGCCCCTACATCCAGGCCTGGCAGGTGCCACCACTACCTGGAAAACGCCGGGCTGTCACTATGGCTGCAGTTGCCACGGGCAACGTTGGCGTTGGCGTTGTTGGTATTGGCACGAGCAAGGGGGTTGGTTCCCGGGTCCTGAGGGAAGTCCTCCAAGAAGACGGGCGACTCCAGCTCCTCCATCTCTATCTCGGCAAACTGGAGGGGTCTCTGGTTGGCCATGACGGGGGCCAGGGAGTTGGTCCTTTCCAGGAAGCTGTCCACCTGGCCAAACAGGCCTCCTGTCCTCTAGGGACAAGGATAGTGGAAGGACTGAGAGCAGGGCTGGGGGTGACGGCTGGTGTGGGACGAGGCTTCTGGGCACAGTGATGGTTTGGGGAGACAGACACTATACAGAGGGGACTGGACCGGGCTGGGGGCCAGAGAAGAGACCGTCTCCCCTCAGAGAGTCCTCACGCTGAAGGGGTGGACAGGACTTGCAGGAGATGCAGACACGGCGTAGTGGGGCGAGCACAGAACTGGGGGTCTGGAGGGCTGGTCACAGCCCCACCCCTGAAACCCCCTTGCTAAGCACTACTGGACACCTCAGATCATCTCTTTGGACCATCATTTTCTCATGAATGACCCAAGAAGGTTTAACAGGTGCTCATGAGAACTTTGCAGTTCGACAGCGTCAGTAGACAGGGCTGAAGACTGAGAACTGGTGTCCCTGGAAGCCGTTGAGGCATTTGATAATGCGGGGGCTTGTGACGGATGAGGGCCGACTAGGGCTTGTGGGGAGGGGAGGAAACGGTGACACCTGGTGGAGGAAGACGGGAAAGGATGTTCTATTTGACACCTCGAGGAGGTTGGGTCATTGGTCCTGCGTCGGCAGGGATGAGGGTGCTGGGTGTCTTCAGTTTCCACGTTCCCTCCTATATGGCGGGGTTCCTGGCCTGCCTCTCTGGGGGACATTGCTGTCCCCGGGGCCAGAACCCACGGGCGGTCATGCCTTCCCTCACCCGGAATATCCCTTCTTCCATCGCGGCCTCCACCATGGCTCTCTCCAGCTCCTCTTCAGCCGTCAGGTCTCCTGAGATGGTCCGGCGGATCTCAGGGGCAGCCTCCTCCTCGATGGTCCGCAGTCCGGCCTGGGGACGGACAGGAGAGTCAGGGACCCCTCCAACACAGGACGGGAGACCAGGCTGCTCCCCACGGCCTGACTCATTTCTAAGCCTTGCAACTGGGGCTTCAGTTCTGGCTCCACTCTGTCTCCGGCTCGTTCAATGACCCAGGGCTCTACGAGGCCACCAGGTCCTGCTCTGGCCTCTGAAATAGTCCAAACCCTTCGGGTCCCCAAGGAGTTTTCTCTCAACCACATGGATAATTTCATTCCCTCCCAGGCCTCCAGGTTGATCAATCTTTTTAGTCAGCACAGCTGTCCAGACAAATGATCTCTCGATCGCACGTGCCACTAATAAAATTCTTTGGAGCTGATCAAAGTTCATATCACCAGCAATGGGACAAATCAAGATTGGGTGTCGCATGATAGTTTGCCAATGACAACACGCCATCACTCCTGTGACATTCCTGTCCAAGAGGCGTATCCTAAACGTACCACGAGGAAACACCACACAAACCCAGACTGAGGGATACCCCAGCCTGTAATCTTCAAAAGGTTCAAGGAAAGACCATGGAACTTGTCCCAGGTGCCAGCGACTAAAGAGCTATGGCCACTAAATGCAATGGATGACTCGGGATTGCATCTTTGTGCTGTAAAGGACGTTATTGGGACAACTGGTGACGCTTGCGTGGGCAGGAATGTATCAGTGTCAACGTCCTGAGTTTGGGGGTTGCACTGTGGCACATTGAGAATGATGCTGGAGAAAGCCCTCGTTTGAAGGAAATACACCTGAAAGTGTCCTGGGTTGATGGGATATCATGGTGGGAATTCCTCTCAGATGGTTCAGGGGAAAAAAAAAAAAGATGTTTGTATTATACATGCAACTTTTACAATTGTGAGATTGTTGCCACGTGAAAATTAAAATAGAAATAAAATTTTGAGCACACAGCCTACGTGCATGCATGTTTTTTTTGAATTTATAAATTAGGTGCATTGCAACTAACACCAAAAAAATAGAAACAGAAAGCAGATGAGATAAAACAGTAAAGGTGTAAATTCCTTTGCGTACGCAGTGGCTCATTCCAAGCACCGCCTGGGAGGTCTGACCTCTTTGGAGAATATTGCTCTTGTCTAGCTCAAACCTCTCCTTTGAGCAAAACCCCAATCCTTACGGTCTTATCGCGCAGAGATGCAAAAGCTCCTGGTTCTTCTGAGGCTGAAACGTCTCCCATCATGGACCACCCAGAACTGTCATCTCCTTTCCTCAGACGCGGAGAGGGAGCGGGGCCCTGAGACCTGGCTCGGCAGCAGGGTCGCCTGGGGCTCGGGCTGGGCTCACCTGGACTCACCTGGGCTCACCTGGACTCACCTGGATCTGCACGGCGTCCTTCTTGGGCCGATACCCGTAATACTCCTCCTGGCGTTTCATGAACTTCCGGAAGTGTTCCTGGATGAGGAACGTGGCGTAGAACTTCCCCACAGTCACCTCGTCATCTGCAGAGGGGCCAACGAGGGGTGTCCTGAAGGCCGGTGGCGATGTGACATGAGGTTCAGAGTAGGGGCCAGGCGGAGCCAGGACAGGGTACGTCAGGCCCCCCTCCTCTAGCTGGCCTGGCTAGTGGGCAGGTTCTACCCTGATGGCCTCTGCGGGGTCTACCTGAGGTATTTACAGGGGGCCCGGGCCATGCTCAGACGCAGAAGCCCTTGTCCCCTTTCCTCAGCTGCCTCTGGGCGCCAGCCTCTCGAAGCAGCACCCACCTCCTATGGGAGGGATGACCTGATCCAGGAGCTTCATACTGGTTCTCTTCCAGATCTTCTTGATGATGGCCCTCAGCTCCTCATTCGCCTGCTCGAAGTTACCTGGGGACAAGGGACAGGCAGAGCGGCCCGACGTCACCCAGGCCGAGCCAACTACGCTTGACGAGGCCACCTCTGAACTTCTCACTCAGGAAACGTTGGCTGGGTTTCCTTTGGTGGCAGCTGGGCCCTGGCCGTGGGGGAGGGTGTCCCTGTCCCCCTGGGGCAGCCCGGTCCTGGGGTCCTGCACTCACTTCCCCATAGGCCTGGGCTCCCCGGGCTCAGGAGGGCTGACTTTGAAGGCTGTCATCTCCTGTGCACCCCCTTTCCCTCCTCCCTCCAAAGCCATCAAATGCCATGTGCTGGGGTCTGCCCCCAGGACCCAGGCCGCCTCCCTGTGCTCTGACATGGCTTCTTACTGACTCTTGGCCTGTGGCTCTCAGCCGCCTGCAATGGTCCTGACCGCCCGTGGGGATGGCTCTGACACAGCCCACTCCCAAGCGAGGGCTCAGGGACAGTCCTGAGACCCCACCCTGCTCTCACCGAGTCTGTCTCCCCGGCAGGTCGGGATCAGCAGGTTCAGCAGAGCTCGGTGAGGACGCCATCAGGCTGCCTGCCTGCCCAGTGCTACCTGAGTAACTCCTGTGCTCACGACCAGGCCCGAACCTCCGGGCACCCCCAGCAACCCCCCCACTGCCGCTTCTGGGCCACAGACACAGCTGTGCGGGGACAGAGCCTTATGACCTTTGCTCAGTGGAGAATGTCAGGCTCCCTCTGAGCCCTGAGGGCCACGGTGACTTTGTGGTCATGGTCTCGGGCTCTCCCCCTGCTTTTCCCCATGACTCTTGGTTCCAACCTTCAGCTCAGAGGATCTGGCAGAATCTGCACCAGAAAACGCATCCTCTGGGGGCGGGGGAGGGGCTCACCTTCTGTCTTGATCTTCAGGGCCGTGCGGACTAGGGCGAAGAGTGTGGCATTGAAGGTGACCGTTCCGTCACTGTTCAGGGGCATGTTCATGCCCACGAGTCGCTGTGTGGGGACAGGTGGGGACGCGCTGCTGAGCCAGGACTGGCCAAGCCTGCGGGCCATCCTCACCTGGTCTGAGGTCCGGAAGAGGCCAGGAAATGCGAGCGGGGTGGGGGGAAGGGGGGCGGGCTGACCAGGAAGCCCTTCATGAGGGGATGGAGGGGTGGGTTGGGGGACATTGTCAAGACTTCAGGTCCTCAGGGAGGGATGTGGGGACCCAGGCGATGACTGCTCCAAGGTGACAGCCAATCAGGCCCTCAACAGTTCCCCGCCAGGGCCCCTGGGCCTCCCCCTCTTCCAGGGGCGCCCTCTTGGCAGCTCAGGTTACCTTACATGCCACCCGGTGCGGACAGAACTTCCCAAAGCCCAGAGGGGGCTGAATCCTTCTCAGCAGGGTCACCACGTCCAAGTGTTTGATTCTGCCCCTGCAGGAGGACACACAGGCTTGGGGACCTGGCAGCCCCGCCCAGAGAGTGGGCCAAGGGGACAGGGGAGTGAATGCACCCTGATTCCCCAGCCATGTTTCGGAAGTGGGGAGCCTGCTTCTTGTGGAGAAGAAATGATGTTTGAATTCACGGATGCCTGGCACCAGGACTGGGCTCCCTCTGGGCAGGCAGAGGCCGGGATTCCCTCAGAGCAGGGCTCCCAGGGCTGCAACCTGGGCCCCTTTTCCCCACGGCAGAGCCTTCCTTGGGTTTTGATCAAGCTGGCTGCGGGCTCTCGAACTATCTCAATAGAAGCAGTGGGTGTGGTTCAAGGGAGGCGGAAGCCCACCTGTGACCTGTGTCACAGGTTATCGTAAGGATTAAGTGCCACAGTGCACCTGGGACAGTCATCAAGCATGAGCTCACTTCTGTTTTAGAAAGGACGCTAGGCAGAGGTGCCGGCAGATGCCCTGAGGACCAGGCTACGAGCAATGCAGGGTCTGACCCAGCTGGGGCCGGGGCAGGGGGCTCCGCGTTTGTATCAGGCTCCAAGCTGCTGGTCCGTGGACCACACTGTGAGTGCCCTGGGCTGAGCGCCTGGTGAGCTGTTCAGTTCCCCACTCCTAGAAGTATCCACGCAGAAGCTGGGTGACCATTACCCCATGAAGTCCAGGGGGTTTTGGCCCTGGGGGTGGAGGGCACGGTGGTCAGGCAGTGGGGTTCCTTCCAACCCTGAGAAACTGCAGATCTCTGATCTGGGACCTTAAATATTGAAGGGAGAGGAAGCCCGTGTGTTCTTATTAAACTGGAGGGTGATCGCCTTTCGGACACAGGACAGGTCTAGGATGGAGGGGGGGCAGGCGAGGGAGGACCCAGCACGGAGCCTGCAGCCTGGACTCACTTCGCCTCCGGGTCGTACTCTGCCCAGATGGCCTTGAACTCATCCAGGTGATGAGGGCCCAGGATGGACCAGTCCCGCGTGAGGTAGTCGAAGTTGTCCATGATGACGGCCACAAAGAGGTTGATGATCTGGAACAGGTGACCGAGGGTTCCCAACATGGCAGGCGGTACGGGGACAGGGTGGGGGCTGAGAGCGGCCCGCTGGGTACGGGGGCCACAGCTTCTCCGTACCTGGGCCTTCTGAACCACCTGTGTCCCCCCACACACACACAAGCTGCCTGTGTCCCAGCTGTGAGCTCTGGCCAGGGAGCTTGGCGCCATCCTCTGTCACCCAGCTCCAGCTCCTCCAATGCCAGCCTCTCGTCCCCTCCCCAGGGATCTCCCCTGCTCGGTGCCCTTGTGGGATGGCACCCCTACTACTGCTGTAGCCTTCTCTGTATATACGGGTGTCCCCTGGAATTGCAGGGTTGCTGACACAGACCCCCCTGGTGCCCAGTGAGCCCAGGGCTGTGTCTCACTCCCGTGTCTGTCCCCTGCACTGAGCCCAGGGCCTGGCACTCATCAGGTGCTCACACAACCGTTCTGAGCGTACAGGAGAGAAAACCAAGCTAGGGGACGAGGGCCCAATGCACGCTGCCAGCTGCCTGTCTTCCCCGCAAGCGAGCAGACAGCAGCCCCGAGTCCAACATGATGGGGGCCTCCAGGGGGGCCTGCTTTCCAGGGTCTCAGGGTCCTCCTCATGGGAGGACTAGAGGCCAAGCAGCTCTGTTGGAAGACCTTGCCAGTTAGGACAGAGCCTCATGAATCCTTTTGGTTAGAAAAGAATTCCAACAACAACAACAAAAAGGAAAACCTGTAGCCACCCCTCTGGACCACGACAAAGCACACTGAGGATGACAAGGCCTGAGGTCAAGCCCGAGCGCCAGCAGCTGGCCAGGAAGGCCCACCCGCCCAGCCGGCCAGCACGGCACGGCCCACGGCGTCTCACCAGGAAGGCACAGAGCATGTAGAAGCTGATGAAATAGTAGTAGGCGAAGTTGGTGCCGCACGAGTACTCCTCGCCGGGCGCGTAGTCCGACGCGGGGTCGCACAGCTTGCCAGGGCTGCAGGCCAGCAGGATCTCCTGCCACGCCTCACCTGTCGCACACCTGGAAGGGAGGGGCTCCTGTTGGCCCACCCGCTCGTGGGTGGTCAGCAGCCCGGGGTGGGGGCAGGAGAGCGGACTGGGCCGCCCCTTGAGGTGGGGAGGTCAGCCCCCGGGTGTGCCGTGCCGTTCAGGGCATGCCGGGCCTCAGTTTCCCCTCTGGGCTCTACCTATTGGGGGAGGAGCTAAATGAGAGCAAAGGGGTTTCTTGGCTGGAGGGGCAAAATCAATCCACAATTCGAGTCCTTGGTGGGGGTGGGGGACGGCAAGGGAGCACTGTGCTGGCCAAGCTCAGCAGGGCTGGAGGTCATCGAGGCCTTTGGACCTCTGCCTCCGGCTCTGGGATGAAAGTGGGGGAACAGGACCGGCTCCATCCTTTGGGGGCTCAGTGCAAAATGAAGACATGGGGCCGCTTGTTCAGAAATGCTTTGCAAAGTGGCGATGCCGTGGACAGCGGTGAGCAGAGCTGCCTTCCAGAAACGACCCGGACAAGAGCCCCAGCCTCCTGTGCGCAGGTCGCGTGTGGCCGCACAGGTCACGCCGGGCAGCCAGCCCCGCCTCCAGTGCACAGAGGGCAGTGCAAAGGCCCAGGGGTCAGTGGGGGCGGGCAGGGGGCAGGGGCGCCTCGTGCCTGAAGAGCAGCAGCACAGCCTGCGGGAAGGTCTGGAAGTTGTTGTTCCGGTTTATTTGGGTCCCGTCCACCAAGGCGATCTTTCCAAACATCTGCAAACCACACAGGGCTGACGGGGGAGCCTCCGTAGAGCCTGCCCGCAGCCGTCTCCCACCTGAGCCACCCCCAGCCCATCCAACCTGCTGCTGACGCGCTTCCCGTACGGCCGCATCAGACCAGAAACCAAATACATAGGCCTGTTTGCGTGGTCATTTGGGGGGGCTCTTCCCATCAAGCCCCAGAGAAGAAGCAGGTGGACGACCTTTCCCAATGGGGAGCTCGCGGACTTGGGGACACCAGGTAGGGAAGGGGGACAGGGCCGTCGGGGGGACGGGCTGAGCGGCCTGCGCCTGTGGCAGCCTCCGAGATGCACTGCAGCTGCCGGGGGACCCCGGCGCTGTTGGGTGAGAGGCAGGAGGGGCGAGGGCCCAGCCTCTGCAGGCGTCCCTGAGGCCCCTCGCACTCGGCTGGGGCCCCTCCTCTCACCTGCATGCCGATGACGGCGTAGATGAAGAACAGCATGGCGATGAGCAGAGCCACGTAGGGCAGGGCCTGCGGGAGGGGCGGGTCAGTCACAGGGCCCCCTGCTCCCTCTGCAGCCTGCCGCCCCCCTCAGCTCACCAGGGGCCCCAGGTCCCCCCGGAGCTCCACCCCGTGCCCGCCTGGCACGGCCCCAGAGCAGCGGGCTGGACAGCTCACCTGGAAGGACTTGATGAAAGTCCACAGCAGGGTTCGCACCCCCTCTGCCCGGTTCAGCAGCTTGATCAGCCTCATGACCCGGAACAGGCGGAAGAAGGCGCTGGAGATGCGGGCGCTTTCGTCTGGGTCCTGCGGGGCGGCAGCCCCAGAAGTCAGCCTGGGGGTGGCACCTCCGCGGGGTCAGGGGCAGGTGGGGTGGGGGGGACAGGGTGCAGGGGGAGGCAGGAGGGGCGGGTGCGCGGTGGGAGAGCACGGTGGGGCTTACGGCCCGGCCATGACGGTGCCGGACCATCCTGGGCTCAGGGCTCTGGGCTTGTCCAGCTGGGAGGATGGGGTGAGTGTGGCACGCCAAGCATGCAGGGAGCCCATTCTCAGGAGAGGCCAAAGGGACCGGGCCCACCGCCGCCCCTCTGGGGTCTTCTGCCTCATCTCACCTTGTCCTCGGGCTGCCACTGAGCCGAGGACCCTGGCAGCTCTCCTGCCCCCGTCCCCTAGGGTTCCCCCAGTACAGAGGTTCCCTAAAGCTGTGTTGCTCTGTCACCATAATTCAACACGGCTAGTCCCCACCACCCCATCCCACACATGGCTGTCCTAAGCCAGGCCAGCCCCTGACCTTGGGCTAGCCTTAGACACCTGGTAACTCTGGAAGGGGAGGGCCCGCTGCCCAGCTCCTGTGTCCCCAAAGGCCTTGTGCCTGTGACCTGTCACTAAGGTCTTCTGCCAGCCAGCAGCACAGTCCTCTCTGGATGTCCCCTTCTGCACTGAGGGTGCCACAGGGACCCCTCGCCCCATTTCCCAGGGTTCTGAGACAGCCACTCCAACCATGCACGGTCTAGCTCAGAGCCCCTGCCCCAACCTTAACCCGGCCCTGGGGGGCCTGCTCTGGGGAAGGGAGTCCTGAGTGTGGGGTCCACCCCATGCAACCCACGACCAGGCCCGAGCATGCAAGCCGCAGCACAGAGCTCATGCAGCCTGGAATTACAACGGTCCCGCAGCCTCCACCCAGGCAATACAGTCCCCCACTGGAGGCCAGGAAAGTCTGTGGAGAGAAGAGACGAGGGGGGGGGCACAGTGGGAGGGAGGTGTCAGACAGGACTGACGATGGAAAAGTTAACGAGAGAAAAAGGGGGGCAGGGCGTGGAGACCTGAGGTGGGGACGCAGCCGTGGGGAGGGGGCGGCAGGCTGGGGAAAGACAGCAGGAGGCGGCGGGAAACCCCCCGCGGAGAGGTCCCAGCTGGTGGTCAGGCTGCATCTACAGCTGACAAGGGGCTCAGGCTCGCGTCCTGTGTGTCTGGGGTACGTGATGCTGGGGACCTCCCTGAGGGTCACGTTAGAATGCACGTGTGCACCATCATAAGTGGGGTACATCCCTACCCCCCTGAGTCCAGGGGCGTTGACCAGCACCCTTGTGCCACCGAGGCCCTATGGACGTGCCAGATGCTTCTCCGCCCCGGCCTGGGAGCAGGACCATGGCTTCCCGCTCACGGCCGGGCTCTTAAAGGGCAGGCTCGGGGTGGAGCACGTTTCTCTCTCACACTCAGCTTCTCCTTCGGCCACGTGTCAGGGGCGGCCCTGCTCTGGGGTTCCCGGACAGGGGACGTCCTTGCTTCATATTCCAGTTATTTTCGGGTGGGCTGGTTCCCAGCACACCGGTGGTTTTCCCCACCAAGAGGCGGCCTCTTGGGCGGCGTCTCCCTGGACCACTGGCTCTCAACCCTGGCTGCATATCAGAATCACACGGAGAACTTAAAAATATATGTGTCCCTTCTCTGGGTCCCCACCCAGGCCGGTGAAGTCAGCCTCTGGGCGATGGACCTGATTTCGGGGTAACTGTGCCCTGGGTGCCTCATCTGCAGCCAGGGTGACAGGGCGTTCTTGGCTTGTATTGTTCATACAGCGGCCGCCAGGCTCGTGTGGCTATTTGAATCAGTGGGAATGACATACAAGTAGAAATCCATCCCCTCAGTTGCATCTAGCATAATCCACGTGACCCACAGCCACGCGAGACTGGACTCCCGTCACTGCAGGAAGTTCAGACGGACAGTGCTGGCCTAGCCTCCTCCCTGGCTTGTGTGTCAGGAATATAAATCAGCATTTGAGTTTCAAGTCTTAACACGGCTGCAAACAAACATTGCTGGTAAGGGACACCTGATGCTCCTAACAATCAAATAATGACCCAGCGACACCTGCTGGTCCTCCAGCACCGAAGAAACTTTAGATTTCTCCAGGCCTCCCTTGCGCGGACCTCAGATGTGCAGAGGCAGCTCGCTTTAGTCTGGGCTGTTATTTAGAGTTCTCTCTTCTGACTGTGCTGGTTGACAAGTGCTGTTCTCAAACCGGGGGCCCCTGGGAAGCTGTTTCCAGCGAAAACAGAGTAACGGCAGCATGCACTGGTTTGGTCTTGAGCCCAGCTGCCCCTCGGGATCTGAGCAGAGAGGGGTCAGCCTTTCACTGTCTATTCTGTACGTGGGGCTGAGCAGGACTCTGAGGCCAGGCTCCCCCCAAGACCACCGGCGCGGCCCCCAAGTGACCAGAAGGGGACACGCCCTGCCAGGGCTTCGCCTGTAGGCGCCTTCCTCACAGACTCCAGACCTTTCTCAGCGAACCCCTCACCTCGCCCTTCCCAGGGGTTTCCAGGGCCACCTGCTCCCCCCCTCCACCCAACGTCAGGTTCACCCCTGGGCTGGCAGTTGAAACTGCTCCTCGTTGGGCCGTGGGAAGTTCAGAAGGCAGCCTAGGTGTGGATGAGACCCTGGCTGGACCCCCTGAGCCAAAACTGCCCCCCACAGTAGAATCCCACCATGGCCATGGTCAGGGTGACTCATGAGATGCGTGCTGTTCTCCACACTCCCTGCGCCCCCACCCAGGAGGCAGCTCGCAGGCTGTCGCCCACAGGGAAGCTGTCTTTATATTCCAGCCCCTGAACCATCTCATCCTTGTCCCCCGTCCCCCCAACCCTGCAGGGACCTTTAGCTTCAGACCCTCAGCGAGGCCACCCCTGGAGGGCGCGG
Source organism: Hipposideros armiger (assembly GCF_001890085.2). Lineage (NCBI taxonomy): Eukaryota > Metazoa > Chordata > Mammalia > Chiroptera > Hipposideridae > Hipposideros > Hipposideros armiger. Next base: position 4,283,085 of record NW_017731387.1, read on the forward strand.
CTTTGAAGGTCTTGAGCGTGGGTCTATCTGGCAGAAGCCTCCCTGCCCCCCATTGCTTTTTCTTGTTTCTCATTGCACCCCCAGGGCCTCGCCCCCCCAATCCCACGCTCTTGGTCCAGCTCCTGGGGACATTTGCCTCCCTGCTCAGTGTGGGCCCCAGGACCTGCCAGGTTACCAGCACCCTTGCCTGCACCGAGCACCCCGCCCTGCCTGCTGGCCCTCAAGACCACACGCTCCTGGGGTCTGCCCGCCTCTCCCCAGGCTCCAGGGCTGCAGGCATGACTCCAGGGGACACTGAGCTGACCAGGCCCACCCAGACTCAGGCCCCTGCCCCAGGGCTGCAGGGCACCCACCATTCTCCTGTGATGCATTCATCCCATCAGCTGTGCCTCAGGGGGCCCGGTGCGCCCGCCCTCACGCCCACTGCCCTCCCTGGCAGTGGGGACTCAGGCCCAGGGCCTTCGCGCGAACTTGGTCCTCCCCCACAGCACACTGTCACCATTCCTGCCTGGCTTCATTCGAGCCCCTGCTCAGATGCCACCTTGACACCGACCTGTCCTCTCCTTCCCTCCCCTCTGAGGCTTTGACCTGCTCTGTCTTTACATAGCTCGGCACACCTGCTGTGTTACGGGTTGGGGTTTTGGTGCCTGTTCTCCCCAACGCCCTTGTTCACGCTGTGACTGCAGCCCCGCAGGAGTCACTGGATAAGTGGGGAGCACATGATGACCGGCTCCCGCACCGGCCCCAATCTCTAGCCTCTATTTCCCGCCATTCTGACGTCCTGCCCTTGCCTCCAGGTGAGCTGTGGGGAGGACCCTTTCACCCTCGCACTGCCCCGTGGCAGCCTCCAGGGGCTTCCTACTTGCCTCCTCCCTCCGCGTGTTCACAGACTTCTCCTAACCAGACCACGCATGCCCGGAACCTTCTTTGTCCGGAACCTTCTTTGCCCTTATTTCCTGCTCTCTGCTGCTCCTACGCCCTGCCGTGGTGCTTTGCTCTGCTCCCCAACTCCAGTCCGTCTGTGTTTCCTCCAGGCACCGCTGCCACGAAGCCTTCCCTGACCACCCCACCCAGAGGTGACCGCTGCCGTCCACTAGCTCTTGCCTCGGACAGGCTGGCACGCCCATTATGTCTGCCTGGGATCTGAGTGGTCTGTCTGCTCTGCAGGCATGTCACTCCTGTCATTTCCACCTTTGTCACCCCAGGGTGACACGCACTGGGTCCCCTACAAACATCTGTGGACCAGACACGCGCATCTGCCCACCCCAAGGACGGTTCCCCCCACCCCAGGGATGGCCCCGTCCACCCCAGGGACAGCTCCGCCCGCCTGACACTCACGTCGATCTCGCTGAGGATGACATCAATGATGCTGCCAATGACAATCAGGAAGTCAAACACATTCCAGGGGTCCCCAAAATAGCCCTGGGGGGACAGGACACAACCTGGGTGAGCTTTGGGAGGAACAGCTCTGGCGGCCAGCAGGGTGTGGTGGTCCTGCCATGGGGACGCAGAGCACGGGCCAGGCCGAGGGGGCTCCCCTGTCCACTGGCGCTCTCCCGCCCCCCCACTCCTGTACCCCGCTTTGGCTCCTTATTTCCTCCAGAGCATAAAGTGGTGGGTCAGGGCGGAGGGAAGGTATGGTTGGGAACTCAGGATTTGGGGTCCTGGTCTGCACGGGGAGCTCTTTCACCCGGCCGCCCTCGAAACCCTGCTTGGGGGTGTGGCTGGGTGGGTACATGGGAGTGGACTTGGGAACCAAAGACACAGCAAGGTCCTCCCGCCCACCCCGGCTCTGGGTTGAGTCATCAGTAGCTCAGGGCGGCAGGAGGGTAAGGCAGGCTCTGGGGAGGGGCAGCCAGTATCCATTCTGTCCTCTGCCAGCCAGGCTGGCAGCCCAACTATCTTGCCCGCCCTGTGTCTGAAGGTAGACATGGCCAAAGCAGCGAGCAGGCGGGGAGCAGACGTGCGCAGGATGCAGGGCCTTCTGTAGGTGAGGCTGGGGTGGGGGTGCTCCGTGAGAAGGTCCCCGCCCCGCCGGGTCCCACCAGCTCCTCCAGCCCTGTGGCCCCCGCACTCACTCGGGCCTTGAACGCCATGAGCTTGAGGACCATCTCCAGGGTGAAGATGATGGTGAAGGCCACGTTGAGGATGTCTGAGATGTGGTTCATCTGCTCGGACTGGTTGTAGTGCTGTGGGGGGGGGGGCACAGGAAGAGGGCTGGGAGGGCCGGGCTCCCCCATCCTGCACACCCTCGTGGCATTCCCAGAGCCCCGCCCTTTTCCTGGTGGCCCCACCCCCTGCCTCGGGCAACCCCATTTTTAATCTCAAAACAGTAGGAGCCTGGTTCACACTCCCCTGAGTTCTACCCAGTCTGACGGGTACCCCCACTTCCCCCAAGCAGCGGTGCCCCCCCTCCAAGCCCTGCTGAGGGGCTTTATCTGCACACAGGCCGCAAGCCCAGGCTTGCTCCCATGTTTGTTCTGGGGTGACCAGCAGAGCAGGCCCCCTCGCAGTGCTGTGACAGGTTCCGTCTGGTCGTTTGGACACAGAACCAAGAGAGAAGAGCCCTGGGTCCCGGGGCGGGTGGGCGCTGAGCTCACCAAGCCGACTGCATGTGCCCTTGGCCCCCGTGACGGGGTGTAGCTCGAAGCGAGAACCTTAGCCCCTCAGCCACCACTATGACCTTCCTGACAAAACTTCCCAGGAGCCTCTTACCCTCTTTTTTCCCTGGAAAGTGGATGGCTTCCCACCTCCTCCACAAAACCTCCCCAGGTAGTTCAGGAGAGCCTGGAGGTTGCCCCATCCCACCTGGTCCTGGCAGGATGATCCGAGTCTGCTGCCCGGTTCCGGCCCAAACTCGAGCCCTTGGTCATGATGCTCTCTCTGACCGGGCCCTGCTGGCACGGGGGTTCCCCTCCCACGTCCCCCCCGCCTGGCGGTGGGCAGGCACGTCCTTGGGTGTGTGTTGGCCTCCGAGGACCAGGGAGCCTCACTGCGTGGTTCTGTTTATACAGGCCTTAAGGGATCAAATGCTTAATTAAGGCTTCCTACCACTGCTGACTGATAACTGTCTGTAATGTGTGCTCAACTCCTAAGAGACTCTGGTTCTGCGAATATTAAATCCATTCTTCTTGGGACCAGAGCCAACATTCCAACCAACTCAACCATCCAGATGTGTAGCAGCAGAAAAACAGAGTGGGGGCACTTTGTGGATCTTATACTCCGCCATCCTCCTGCGTGGCCGCCTCCCGTTCACAATCGCCCAGCTCCTACAGTGCTTGAATTATTTCCTTAATAAACTGCTAGGTGCCTGGCAACAGGTGTGGGGCCGGTTCCCTGGTCTGTCCCGCACAGCACCTGGCCACACCGTGCCTGGCACACGGCAGGTGGCGGGAAGAGTAGATTGGGGGACCAGGCTGGGGCTCTGCCCACACCCTGCCCTGCTCCGGTGCCGGCGCATTGGGTCCGTGCATCTGGGGTCCTCACCTGCATGCCCAGGCAGATGGTGTTGAGCATGATGAGAGCAAACATCAGGTACTCAAAGTAGGAAGAGGTGACCAAGTACCATACCTGGTACTGGTATGGGTTCTTGGGGATGTAGCACCTCAGGGGGCGGGCCTTCAGCGCGTACTGCACACACTGGCGCTGAGACGGGACACGGCGGCCATCAGCTCCGAGGCCCCACGCCTCCTCCACACCCACATCCACAGGCTGGAGGAGGCCCGGAGCCCGGGGCGCGGGGGTTGCTAAACCGCCGAGGGGAAGCGTCCCCTTGGCTGGGGGGGGGCCCTCGGAGTCATCACGGGCCTTTGCTGACACGGCGCAGCCCATCCCGGGGCTCTGAAGGGCTTCTCCCTCTGGGCATCATGAGGGCCCCACGAGGGGACCCCCACCCTACCAGCTGGTGTTGCTTCAGACTGGCGATGGGGTGGGGAGCGCGGGGGCTGGGGCTGGGCTTCATTAGGGCATCCGGGGTCACCCCAGCCCCAGAGCTCGGCACAGCCAGGAGGCCTGTCCCCTCCGCCCCGGCAGGCGGCCCAGGCACCTGGTTCTTGTCCAGCTCGCAGTTCTTGTACTCGGTCTCCCCCTGCTCCTGGAAGGTGACGATGACAAAGCCCACGAAGATGTTCATCATGAAGAAAGCGATGAGGATGATGTAGACGATGAAGAAGATGGCCATCTCCACGCGGTTGTTGTACACGGGGCCCTTGTCCTCCTCGTTTGAGTCGATGGCCCTGTACAGCAGCCTGGGGAGGGCGGAGGAGACAGGGCACTGGGCTGGGGGCCAGGCCAGGACAGCGGGCTCTGTGCCCCGGCCATGGGGGCCCAGGGAGCTTTGTGAACAGCCGGGCGATGGCGGAGGAGTCAGAGCCGTGCCACGGAGAGGGCCTGGAACGGGTCTGCCTTTCCGGGGTGCCCCTCTCTCCCGCCTCGGTGTAGGATGCCCCTGCGGTGGGGACAGCCCCTTTGCTCAGATCCTCCCCAGTCAGACTCTTTGGAGGGACCGGTCAGCACTCCAGTCCTGCAGACCACCAGAGTGGGCAGGGGTGGCTGAGCACGTGCCGCGGGCCTGGCCCTGCCCCGACCGTGGCTCCCCCAGCTCCAGGCCCAGCCCTCACTCACTGCGGCCACCCCTCGAAGGTGGACACGGTGAAGAGGGACATCATGGCCGACAGCACGTTGTCGAAGTGGAAGTCGTTGTGCACCCACTCGCGGGGGTACAGCTGCATCTGCGTGGGGTCCTCATCCTTGTACACGTAGTAATAGCCCCTGACA
>NW_017731387.1:4289270-4292626 GCF_001890085.2 Hipposideros armiger
GGGTCCCCTCACCTTCAGCCCTTTGGCTCTGTTGATGGCTCGCAGCGGTCGGAGCACCCTCAGCACCCTCAGGATCTTCACCACTGAGATGGAGCTGGACCTGAAGGTAACCGGGGGGCAGGGCTGAGGGCAGCGCCCAGCCCCCCGCCTCCTGCTCCGGCCGGGCCTCTTTCTCCCCGAAAACACTGCCATCTCCCCTACGCTCCCCCTGGCTGGGTGTGCGTCCCAGGATAAAGCGCCTTCTGCGAACAGGGCGCCCTCCTCCTGTACCAGCTGCACAGCAAAGGCTCCCTCTGCAGGGGGCACGGCTTGTGTCCCCATCTGGCTGGGAGCACCAAGAACAGGGACCGTGCTCCCCATGGGGCAGCTGGGGGACCGCCTTCTCCTCTCTGTATCCCAGCATGTGGATCTGCTCGCTTAGCACTGTCACTTCAGTCCAGTTGGTGACACCCCAAGGGACCCGACCCTCTGTGAATGGCTCTGAGACATCCTCTCCTTGCGGCTCGGTTCTACCAACGAGCAGCAGGCGACTCCTGCTCTGAGGCCCTGGCATGGAGCAGGGGGGGGTCCGCGCCCCAGCTGGCGCTGCCAGTGCTCACGGGAGTCCCATGGAGATGAGTGACACGGCCACCACCAGCAGGTCCAGGATGTTGAAGTAGTTGCGGCAGAAGGAGCCTTTGTGCAGGAAGGCACCATAGGTGGTCATCTGGGGAGAGAGAGGCAGCACCTAGGTGGGGATGGGCTGGGGACAGGCCTGTCCCCAACAGGGGAGGGTTTCTGGGGGGAAGGTTTGCCTCAGTCTGCTCCCGGAAGAGGCAAGGGTCTGCCAGAAGACCTCTGTATTCCCACCCATCCCTCGCTGTGTCCTAAGCATGCCCGCCCCCCATTTTCTGCTCCCTGTTCTGGAAGCATGGAGACCTCTCACAGCCCATCTCTTTTGTCAGATGCCACAGGGAGTCCTGGGTCTCCGTCCCCGTGGGGCCACAGAGTGGGGAAGCCCCGACCTCCTCTCTCTTACAATTCCTCCTTTCAAGAAGCTTCTTCGGAGGTCACCTCTGCCCTAAGGATGTCTGCGTCGGCTGAACCACCCCGCCAGGACTTGAAGACCTTCGCCGGGTCCCTGACTCCTCTCTTTCCAGCCCCCTGCACCCCTGGCTGCTCTCAGCGTCTTTCGTAAACTCTCTGACGATCTCCCAGGCCCTCTGCACACACACACATGCCCTCGACATCTGATAGGGTTGAGGCCTTTCCTGGCCCTCAGGGCCCTGTGAGAGCCCATCTCCACCTGCCTTCCCAGCCTTTGAGCCAGGCCTCTGCTGTGTGTGTGTTACACCCCTGCCCAGAGGGGCCCCTGTCTGAGCATGTCCCAAACTTCTTACAACGCATTTACCACTGTTCTGTCCTCCCGGACTGCCCCTGTTCTCTCTCCCTAACGAAGTCCTGTACAACTTCAAGGTCTAAGTCTAATGCCACCTCCTCATCCCACCCCAGAAAGTCCTGCTGGACCTCAGGGGAGCCACCGTCTTCCTCTGCTCAACTCCTTTAATCGTCAGGACCCTGAAGTAAGGCACCATCCTCATTTCATAGCGCAGCATGCTTGGCACGGCTTTTCTCCGGCATGTCTCCCCACTCCCCTCCTTGGTTCTGGGGCTCCTGGGGCTTAGTCACACAGATAGCCCGCCCTCTGCCCCCCAGATCCTCAGCCATGATGCTGTGACCCCAGTGCATCCACCTGGAGAATGGGTGAGTGGCGACGTGCTGTGGACAAGGAGCGGGACAGCAAGACAGGGCAGAGCTGCCAGAAACCCAGCCCAGGGCAACAGACACTTCCCCGGGGGTGCCGGGACGGGGAGGCCTCTCAGCCATTGGTGATGAAGGCTTAGGAATGAATACAACTCCCCGCGTCCACCCTCGGGCTAACTGTGTCCTGAACACGGAAGGAAAATGCCCAGTGCTCCACGGACTCGACTGTTCGGCGGAAAGGCCTGGGCTGCGGGGGCTGCATGTCATGTCTCCACCGTCCACCTGCTCATGTGCTTGGCCCAGCCTGTGAGCGGAAGCCTTAGCTGGTCTCCTGCGCCTCCCTGCTGCTCTCTGCTTCCCCCTTGCTTCCCCCTCATCCCTGCCATCCAGCCCCCAAGTGAGTGCTGTGTGAGTAAACTGGGGCCACATCAGATCTGACCCCCTGACCCCACACCCCAGCTGTCCCACAGCCTTCACTCACCTTGAGGACAATCTCCACAGTGAAGACAGAGGTGAATCCAATGTCAAAATACCCGAGGATCTGGGGACAGGACAGAGGAGGAGAAGTCAGTGAGAGGAAGGGTAGATCAAAGATATTATCACCATCATCACCGTTACCACCATTATCACCATCANCCCTCCTGCGCCGAGGGGCTCGGTTCCCAGCTCCCCCAGCCTGAAAGGCCACCTGCCCCCCTGTCCGGCGGCCCTCCCACCGGGCCCCCTCGGCCAGCAGCGCACAGCGCACCTGCATTCCTCCTCCGTCATCTTGGACAAGTCATTGCACCTGAAGAACTTCCCCTGCGTCCAGGAGGAGGGGTGGGGAGACACGTTGTCACGGAAACAAGATGGAAAATGGGTGTCAACCGAGTAAGAAGGCAGGGCCTCTGGAAGGAGGGGCCTGTGTCTTCCTCCCAGAGAGGGTGGGGGCCCTCCTGCCCGGCACCCTTTCCCTCGGCCTGCTCTGGGCCCACAGGAGGGGCATGAGGGCTTTGCTGCACGATGCCCTCAGCCCTGGCAGAGGCCCTGACCCAGAGGACAAGCGCCACACATGTTCGTTGAATGAATGAGTGATAGTACACGGTGCCAGTGCGCGTCTAAGTCTGACGGCTACATCTCGTGCTTTTAAAAGATCACACTTGGGGGTAGGAGCAGGTTGGGTCACGAAAGGAGCCTTCAGGGTGTCAAGGGTGTGCCCAGGCATCAGTTTCTGTGTCCTGCAGGCGACCCAAAAGCTGAAGGCTTCTGGAAACCAGCTCGGTGGGAGGGCCTCCAGGTAGGGCTGGTTCCAGAGGCAGGAAGACAGCAGCTACCCTGGGGGGGGGTGCGGGGGGCCAGCAGAGCCTTGGAGGACACCTGGGGCTCCCTGCGCTGAGAGGGAAGTGGGCGGGCTCTTGCCTGGGCCCGAGGGCTAGCACCAGGGCCGGTGGGTTCACCTTGAACATCTGGACTCCAATGCAGGCGAACATGAACTGCAGGAGGGTGGTGACCAGGACAATGTTCCCGATGGTGCGGATGGCCACGAACACGCACTGCACCACGTGCTGGGGAGAGAGGGGCCGATGGGGGCCTGGCCGGCAGCACCCCACCCTCGGACTCCCAGCTGGGGGACC
>NW_017731387.1:4295321-4310558 GCF_001890085.2 Hipposideros armiger
TCTGGGGACAGGACAGAGGAGGAGAAGTCAGTGAGAGGAAGGGTAGATCAAAGATATTATCACCATCATCACCGTTACCACCATTATCACCATCATCATCACCACCATCACCATCATCACCATCACCACCATCACCACCATCACCATCACCACCATCACCACCATCACCATCACCACCATCACCATCACCACCATCACCACCATCACCATCACCACCATCACCATCATTACTACCATCACCATCATCATTAAAACCAGGCAACAAGAGTCTGTCTGTGCCACATGCTGTGACAACACTATTCAGAAGACGTGGATTGGGCAGTCTTGGCCTTCCAGGGACTTAAACTCTAAGAAACTCTGATGCCTCTCGGCACATAGACAATACAGTTGAACGTGGCACCGGGGCAAGGTACGCAGGTAGCTGAGGCGGAGAGTGGGGAGGGGTCCTGAGCTGGGGAGGGCACGGGTCTGCCGCCACCTGGTTCCTCATGGACTCGGCCTGGATGGGGTCCTCGGCGGCCAGCGCAGCACTGCTGAGCATGATGAAGAGCAGGATGAAGTTGGTGAACCAGGTGGCGTTTACGATGCGATGACACATGACGCGGATCCTGCAGGGGAGGGGGGTGGGGTTCAGCGGAGCTGCGAGCTGCTGGGCCTTACCAGCCTCTGTCCTCCAGGGGGACGCTGGGTCCTTCGCTTCTGGGTCAGTGGACAAGGACAGCCTGCACCTGGCTGGACATACAAGGTGCCCTGCCCTTCGTTTTGTCTCCGCAGCCTTAGTCCCATGTCCCAAGCAATCCCTTCCCACCACCTGCCCCTCCCCAATGCTGCACCACCACCCTCAGCTTCCCCACCAAAAGAATGGACAGGCTGATCTCCATCCATGAGGCAGGCACTTGGGGCTCCTTGAAGACCATATTCTGTGTGTTTTAAAGGTGTGCCGTTTGCAGAGCCAGTAAAACACAGCTCCCCCAGCTCTCATCCCCTTGTCCTGTCTAAAATCGCCCTAGGAAAGGAACCGATATACCAGTGCCTCTTAAGCGCAAGTAATAGATAAGACTGGGAGCGTTGCTTTGCCCAGAGATGCGAGCATTTTAGACAGGGCACAAGCGATTAAGCTAAAGGAATGAGTTTCTCATAGTGTAATTGTAGGCTCAGAGAGTCAGGAGAGCAGGGTCTTCTTAGAGCAGGGAAACAGCGTTCTCTGGGAGTCCCATGTGTCACCCTGTACCGCAGCCAAGGGGCCACCCACTTGTTGGTGGGGCTGAAGATGAAGAAGGAACTGGCTTCTGGGATGGGCACGGCCTTCTCTTTCAGCTGCAGCTCAGCCAGGGGCCGCGGTCGGGGGCTCACTGGGATCTCGGGCTCATCTTCTTCATCGTCTCCTACAGGGAGGGGAGAAAGAGAAATTTGAATATCTTTCCACACTTTACTGCTCCCTTGGCTTCTGTGCTCTGAATCCAACCATGAGCCCCCAGAAGTCGGCAATCTAGGTGGTGCCAGACCAGGGCAGGATGCGAGGTATCTCCCTTTCCCTGCAGGGAACAGGATTGAACTATCAGGGATCACGCCCAGAACCTTCCGAAGTTAGGGCCAGGAGCCTTGCTACTGCGTTCCTGTCTCAGAACTGGACCCACACCACCTCAGATGCTCAGACGTGGGGGGCGGGAGGGCACAGGTAGCGGACACCTGAGCGCCCGTCCCCGGGGAGAAGCCAGGCCCAGCACACTCCCCGCCCCCCTCACAGTCCCAGGACTGTCACCTGGAAAGTCAGCCGAGGGGTAGGGGTCCTTCACCTCATTGACGTTAGACTCAAACTCATCGACTTTCAGCTGTCAGAAGGAACACGGAAGAGGATGACATGAACAAGGCCAGCCGTTTCCACTTACGGAACATTTGCTGGGGGGCCAGTGTCGGATACCACTCACTGAATGCTCCCCGCAGCCTGGGGACAGGTGACACGATGATCATCCCCATTTTACAGGTGAGAAGCCAGGCCCGGAAAGTCAGACAGGCTGGCCGAGCTCCCGGGGGGCAAAGCCAGGGCCCCAGCCCGTCTCTGCCTGTGCTCTGCGCCCCCACCCCTCCAGCGGCCTGTCCTCTGACCCTGGGGTGGGTCAGAAGGGTGGGCGCAGCCAGGTCAGGGCAAGCCGGGGTGAGGCTAGAACAGGGGGAAGCCAGCCTGGGCCTCTCAATGGAATGGGGTGTCAAATGGGGTCGGGGCGCCTTGACCAGGTTGGGAAACTAGGACCCTGAGGACGTCTGGTTTCCAAATCAGGGCAATTGTGCCTCTCAGCACCCAGGGTTCCCCTGTGGGAGCTGTGGTCACTGGCTGACCCCCAGTGGAGTGAAGGGAGGTGGCCCCGCCTGGCTGAGAGCTACTCTCCTACCTCCCACTCACCCCGGGGCACCCTCAGGCGTGGGGGGCCCAGGGCCTTCCCCATGCTGTCCTGGGCATGCGGCGTGCTGAGCTCACCTTGGCGGTGGTGGGGATACCCTCCCCCTTGGGCTTCTGCTCCAGCTTCTTGGTCGCCATTGACTTCTCCTCCTCAGACTTCTCTGGGAGACCCCTGGGTCGGGGACACCAAGGAAACACAAGGTGGAGGTCCAGCTAGAAAGTTCTCGAGGGCCTGCTCAGCCTGGGGGACCCTGCACCAAGGGCTCAGGGAGCTCTGTGGAGGACGGGTCAGCGTTGGCCACCAGAGCGGAAGGGCTGTGGGCCTGGGCAAGGCCTCCGTGGCGAGAGCACCCGGCAACCAGCTCGCACCCACGGCCAAGTGCAGCTCGCCAGTCAGCCACACGCACTGTCTGCTGATCGGCGAGTGCGTGGGACGTGGCTTTGCACCCGCTTCGTGATGCTGTTCCTGTGTCCTAGACAGGGCTCGTCTTTGGAAAGTCTCAGGACCCGTGGCGACCCCGTGCTGGCCTGTCTCCCTTCCTCGCCTCCACCAGGAACAGGCACTGGAGGGGCAGGCCTTCGTCTGGGACCACGCAGGGCAGCTGGCTCTCCACCCAGAAGCTTTGCCCCACCTGGGAGCTGCTGGAAACGCAGTCTCCACCCCACCCTGGACTTCTGGGTTCAGAATCTGCGTCTCGACAAGGTCCCCAGGTGATTCACTCAGTGAGCGTTTCAGAAACCGTAGGAGACCACATGTCCTGCTTCCCTGGAGGAGGGGCTCGGGCTACAGGTTAACGACAAACTCATAGATGGAGGAGATTGTAAAGGACCCGAGAAGACAACCCCACTTCACAGGTGAGGTGGCTGAGGCCCAGCAAAGGGAAATGACCCCCAAGATCTCGGTGACGCAGTGGCCAGCAGGGAGAATTCCTAGAACGCTCACCAGGGCTCCCGGCCCAGCCTGCCTGGCTGTGCCCCCACGTTTCCGGGGCCTGTCTAGAGGCCGGCTTGCTTCTCGTCCTGCCCCCAAGGACACCTCACAGGACCTCAGGCCTCCCTGGGTCTGCTGGTCACAGAGGCCTGCCTACTGGGCAGCTGTCACAGTGGCACGGTCTCTGCTCCTCAGGTGCCCAGGAGCCACCTGCCCAGAGCTTGGGGCCACTGCTGCTGAGGACGCAACGCTCACCTGGACATCTTCCGGCGTTTCCTCTCCTCAGCCTTGGCCTTCTGGGCAGAGGTCAGGCTCTCCGCCTCGGCCAGGTTGTCCACGGCAATGGCCAGGAAGACGTTGAGCAGGATGTCTGAGGGCGTCCAGCTAAGGAGCCTCGGGTTTGGGTGGAAGGCAAGCCTCTGGACCGGTCACATCGGCACAACTTAACCTCACTCCCTCGGTGGGGTCTCTGGGGTCCTTCCTGCCAGAGTTACCCCACAGGAGGGCATAGGGACACAGACACACATCCCAGGGGCGGTGGGGGGCGTGCACAGGGTGCCCACGAAGGGCCTGAATCCACTGTGGCCTTGAGACCATCCATGTCCTGCCCTGGACTGACCCCATCTCCACACGGGCTGTGGGAGCCACTGAGGTCCTACACGGGAGAATCACACTTGGCCCTTAGGAGCTCAAGGGACAAGGGCCCCCTCCCTCGCCTACTCGTAATATCAAGTTCCGTGGTGCAGACACCAGGACGCGGGCACTGCCGGGCCTCTGCCCCAGCCCCCGGCCCTCCCGTCTGCCCACACTCGCACTGCCTGGCGCCTGCTTCCTCCAGCCTTTGTCCTAGGTGTCCCGCTGTCCACCGCCCCTGCCCCAAGCCTTGTCCGTCCTCCCTACCTGCTCCAGGCTCACCAGCCTCCTGGATGAACTTCTCCCACCTGTGACCTGTTGCCCTGGGCTCCCTAGCCTCCCTGGTGGAAGGAATTATCCTCCAGTTATACCTGCACTTGCCATTTGCCACGTCCTGTCTCGCCTCCCCTCCCGGTGAGCCTGGGAGCCCGGCCAGGAGGCACCGTGTCCCGGCGCCTCCCTAAGCTCTTCCTACACCTGCTCTCAGAGGGGATACAGTTGCCGCAGACGAACAGGATGATGAAGTAGATGCACACAAGCATCCCGGGGTAGGAGGGCCCCCCGTAGGCCATGATGCCGTTGTACATCACGGAGTTCCAGTCTTCACCTGTCAGGACCTGGGGGCAGGGGGGGAGCGGGGGGTCACAGCGGGACTGAGAGTGCTCAGTGGGGCAGCATTGTCCGAAAGGCCCCTTCCAACGTGCCCGTTCCGAGACCTTCTCTCTCTCCAGCCACGGCCAGGACAAAAGTCCCTACTCTCCTCCCTGCATCTCTTCCAATGAGCCAAAATCTTATCCTTGGTTTTCCAGGGCCAAGGAGTGTGACTGTCACCAAGTGGGGTCACGGCGTCCCTGTGCTCTGTTCCTCCCACTCAGGTTTAGCTGTGCCGTCTCCACCGGCCTCCTGTCACTCCAGCCGGAGTGTGAAATGTCAAGTGCCTTCAAAGACACGTTGCATGACCAGCCAGTGGGGTGAATGGAAGACAGAGGAGCCACATATAGGACCAACTGGTTGTCACCCACTTGCCCACTGTCCCAACAAGGGTATCCCCCACGGGTACTGGCTGCAGCTTGATGGGGGGAGCGTTTCTCTCCACTAAGGCAGCCCCTCCAGGGGCCTCTTGGTGAATCCCAGCTCTCTCCCTGGGGTGGCTTCCTGGGCACGCTGACTGAGGCTTACAGGGCGCGGTAGTTTGTGTTTCCTGGGGGAGGGGCAGCCCTGGGGGGGGGCGGTCTCACATCAACTGGCTTTGTGCAGAGGTAGGAGGGGCACATGGGTGAGAAAGCAGGCACTTGGCCTCCCAGCCTGCCCCAGCCCCATTCATTCATGACCTGTCGTCCTACTGTGGGCCAGCCCTCGGCCGGACACAGGGACACGGACACAGAGGACAAGCTGGGCACAGCTCCTGGCTCGGGAGCCTGGAGGACACAGGTGAGCAGCTGTCACACGGGGAGAGCCAGAGGGGTGAGCGAGCCTGCACAGGGACCTGAACTCAAACCCCGAGATCCAAGGGGCTTCCTGGAGGAGGTGGTGCCCACCCTGATGGAGAGGACAAGCAGCGGGAGCGGCACCTGCGGGCGGCCCACCTGGAAGACGCTGATGAGAGCCTGCGGGAAGTTGTCGAAGTTGCTGCGAGGCACCTCGGTGTCCTCGAAGTCGTACCTGCCCCCGAAGAGCTGCATGCCCAGCAGGGCGAAGATGATGATGAAGAGGAACAGCAGCAGCAGCAGCGAGGCGATGGAGCGGATGGAGTTGAGCAGGGACGCCACCAGGTTGCTCAGCGACGTCCAGTACCTGAGGAGACGGCCACCAGGTGGAGGGGGGCAGCCCTCCCACAGGTGTCCATGGGGGGGCGCAGGGCAGAGGGCTGCCTGGAGGGGGAGGCCCGTGGATCTGCCCCCCACTCTTCCTTCACAGCACGGACCTCGGTTTGTCATTTCACTCAAAGTAATTTCACATGAACTTGCAGGACCCCAGACCATGGGAGATGGGATGGGTGTGGCCCCGCCCAGGTGTGCCGCCCAGGTGTGCCGGGAGCCCGCCCTGCTCACTTGGTGACCTTGAAGAGCCTGAGGAGGCGAATGCAGCGCAGCACGGAGATGCCCAGGGGGCTCATGGCGCCCGAGGCCACAAGCAGGATCTCCAGGAGGCCGCTGCACACCACGAAGCAGTCGAAGCGGTTGAAGATGGACATGAAGTATTGCCGCAGGCCCAGCCCGTACATCTTCATCAGCATCTCGATGGTGAAGAGGCACAGCAGCACCTGGTTGGCAACATCTGGGGCACACAAGCAAGCTCAGCATCGCCCGTCACCTTCCCTGCCTCCGTGCCTGTGCCTGTGCCTGTCCGAGCCACCGCCCCCCCCCCATCCCCTTTCTCCACATGTCCAAGCCACTGTCCGTTTCCTACTCTTAAAATCCAAAGAGCCCCATGAATTTTTGCCCCTTGAAAGGAGACTAATCGAGATTTCTGAAAGCTAAACAGCTCTACAGTTAAGAGGCCCCCTGGTGACCCCACCAGCCACCAATCACTCCATGTGGCCAAATCCAAGGGACATTTTCCTGGCCTCCCGGAAGCACTGGGCATGGTGGACCAGCGTCTTGCTTCTTCCTTGGCTTCTTGACGCCACACCCTGCTGGCTTTCCTCTACTTTTACGTCTCCTCCGCAGACACAGTCTTCACCTGGTCGCTGATGCTGGCCTTGAGCTGTACACTTGCGCACCCCCCGTCCCGGGCATCTGGCAATGCCGTCTAAGACCACGCCTCCCGCTGCCATCCCTGCTAACACCTCCCAGACTTGAACTCTGCAACTCAGACCTTTCCACCGCGTTGCAGGCCTAGTTGGCCATCTGCCTCCCTTACATCTCAATTGTGAAGTCTTGAAGGCACCTCGAACTCAACATGCCCAGGGCTAAGCCGGTGGGTCTAGCCCATCCTCCCCACCCCTCAAAAACACCTGGTCATTGACTCTCTTCCCCATCTCAGTAAGTGGCACCGCCGTCCATTTATCTGCTCCGGTCGGGAACCTCAGGCTCATGCCTGACCCCACTTGGCCAGCAGGGTTCACATCTTGTCCACATTTGGCCATTGACACTGCGTGGCACATTCAGGGACCTCAACAAGATTGATTGTAATGAATGTATTCACAGAGGGATGGACGGATGATGGATGGATCATGGATGAATGATGGATGGACAGATAAATGGATGGAAGGATGGATGGATAGACAGATAGATAGATGGACAGATGGATGGATGATGTATATGTAACGGATGGATGATGAGTAGAGATGTGGATGGATGGATGGGTGGATGGGTGGATGATGAATGGATGGATGGATGATGGATGATGGATGGATGGATGGGTGGATAGGTGGATGGATGATGGATGATGGATGGTGGATGGATGATGGATGGATGGATGATGGATGATGGATGGATGAATGGGTGGATGGATGGATGATGGATGGTGGATGGATGGATGATGGATGGATGGATGGGTGGATGGGTGGATGATGGATGGATGGATGGGTGGATGGGTGGATGGATGGATGATGGATGGAGGATGGTCACACCCATTGGAACTGCAGCACTGTGCCCCAATCTCCTTCTCCCAGAAAAAGATAGTCTCCTTTTCTAGTTATTTTCCTTTTTAAAAAAACCTTTCCATCATTTTAAACAAAGTGCCTGTATGCTGCTCTCCCATCTCAGGCTTTCGGGGTTGCCAGCTCCTAGAGGTCGTGCCTGATAACTCTTCCCAGTGGTGGCTCTGTTCCTGATTTGGTTTCCATCACCTTGTTGTGAGCTCATCTCTGGGAAGCCCCCTTCCCAGCAGGAATCCTGTGTGCCTTGGGTTGAGAAGCACCTTCAAGAACGGCTAATGCATGCTTCTGCTGGGCACCCCAGGGGGTTCACTTATCAGCAACTAGTTTTCTACGTCTCACTCAGCTCAGGAGCCCTCCACCCTGAGGACAGTGCAAACTGGACCTCACACCTGTACTGGGCACAGGTGGGGTCTGGATGTCCCTTCTTCCCCGAGCCCGCACTGTGGATACCCCCACGCTCCTTCCTGGCGCAATGGGCAGTGAGATTTTGCATCTTTTACATGGGGCCAGTCCTTCCAGGACCCAGGCTTTTTCCCACGTCACACGGGCCTGGGCCCTGTCTCCTGTCCCCGCACAGGCATTGAGGACTCAGTGCCACCTTTCAGGGCTGAGGGCTAGGTCTGACATGTTCCCGGAAGTCAGCTCATGAGCCGTCTGCTCTGGTTTTCAGTCACCCCGAAACCTCCTTTTCTCTCTTCGGAATATTATTCTCATCACTCGGCAGCATTGCTGTGTGCTTGGAGTGGGGAGGACATTCAGTTTGATCACCGTGTTGGTGGAAATTTGGTGGACCCTGTTTTTTCTTACTCTGCTGCCTGTCATAGCCCAGAGCTCCACACACAGGGGGACACCCACCACCGGGGCGATTCACTTGCCGCCAGGACTCACCCTTCAAAAACTCAGGTCCGATCATGTCGCATCCCCGCTTATAACTTTTCATTATCTTCTCATTGCAATCTTCCCCTTATATGTACTTCCTTTATCGCCCCCCCCCCATAGTGACTTGACATTATTCATGAATATAATATCTGTCTTTGCCTCTGGCTAAGTGAGCTCATTGAAGGCAAGGCACTGTTTACTCTCTCTGCACCCCGAGGCCTTTTTCTGTGCCTTACGTAGAGCATGTGCTCAAAAAACAGTTGGTGCAAGATGGCTGTTTTGCGAGCAGAATTTCAGCTTGGCGGCTTGGAGCTCTGAATTACTGGCATTCCTCATGTCTAGTGTCTGGAATGGGAATAATTTTCCCACACCCCTGGGCAGGCATCTGGAGGTTTCCCCATGTGCTACTGTTTCTACCGGGAGGGGCCAAGTACCACCAGCCTGTAATGTCTAGAAAACAATGTCAAGATCTAATTGACCTCTTCTACAAAACCCGAGGAGCCAGTGGCTGGCTTTGTCCACCAGCCACATCCGTCCTCTTCCTGGCCTGTCTCACCTTGCAGATGGGTCAGCCAGAGCGGCTGGTTGTGGTGCTCAGAGGCGATGGACAGGGTGTTGAGGGCCACAATCAGGATCACCAGCCAGTAGAAGGCTCTGGTCTTCACCACGTCGTGGCACTTCCAGCGAAAGATACGGTTCCACTGCCTCCAGTGTCGGCTGAGGAAGAGATGGAACACGATGGCGGTAACAAGCTGCTTTACCCTGAGCCCCCCTGTCTGTGTTACTTCCGGACAGACTCCAGCCGCACTGGGTCTGACCACCCCTCTCTCCTACGGCCACACGAGACAGGCTGCAGGCGCCAGCTGTGGAGCCAGGCAGAGCTACAATCTCATCTCTTACTAGCTAAGTCCTCCCTCTTTCCAAGGACCACACAGCGATGCCAGGCTCCGAGGGAACAAGAGATAAAGCCACAGAACGTGCAGCACAGTGCCCGGCAGGCCGTGGGGCTCCACACATTTTAACTTTAGTGAAGGCAACACTGGTGCCAGGTTTTGCCCATTACAGAGGTCATTCTTTAACAAATTAATGATAGCTGGTGTGTGGCCAGGGCTCTTTCACAGTCAGTGCCACCTTCTTGGAGAGCAACTTGGCAGCGTTTACCAAGGTTTAAAATTCACATACCCTTTGACCCTTCAACCCAGCCAGTTCGTTTTGAGGGATCTGCCTGCAGAAATGTTCACACTTTCGCACAACTCCTCCCTGAGCTGCTGTTCATATTGCCAAAACCTGGAAAGGCTGACTGAATCTATGCACCTAAGTATCCACACTGTGTGGTATTTAAAGATTATCCATAGTGTGGGATAGTTTTAGGTATTACTAAGTATCCATACTGTGGGATAGTTTAAGTATTACTAAATATCCACACTGCGGAATATTTTACATCAAAAGATATCCCAAAAGTGGTGTGTGAGCTATCAAGCCATGAAAGACATGGAGGAGACTTAAATGCATATTACCAAGGGACAGAAGCCAATGTGGGAAAGTTACAAACTGTAGGATTCCAACTCTGTGACTTTCTGGAAAAGGCAAAACTATGGAGACAGTAAAAGGATCAGTGTTTCCTAGCAGTTGGAAGGTTGAGGGGGATGAACAGGTACAGCTCAGATTTTTAGAGCAGTGACATCTGTGTGTGACACTGTAATGATGGGTACATGTCATCACACATTTGTCCAAACCCATAGAACGCACAGCGCCAAGAGTGACCCTAATGTCAGCTATGGGCTCTGGGTGATGACGTGTCCACGTGGGCTCGTCAGTGGTGACACACGTACCATCTGGTGGGCATGTTGAGGACGGGGAGGCTGTGCATGTTTGGGGGCCGGGGGTATATGGGAAATTTCTGTACCATCCCCTCAATTTTGCCGCGAACCTATAACTACCGTAAGAAAACGAAGTCTTAAAAAAGAAAGATGTGTATGTGTAGGTATAACGTTGCCCTCAATAGATAATTTTAAGGTAAAAATGGGAGTCACTAGGGAATCTGTATAACACATTCATTTGTTCATCAAACACCTGGCCGCACCTCCTTGCTGGGCCCTGCTCTCGGGTCTAAAGTGACAACAGTTGATATAAACAACCCTGTCATTTAAAAGGCAAAAACAAACCCCAGAAAACCTGGTGTGTGTGTGAGACAGGAAAGGCCTGGGAGGGATGCTAATCCGTTTCTATGGTTACCGCTGTACATGAAGTAGGGCCTTCATCTTTTCTTTGATGTGTTTCTCTGCTGTTTGATCTTTCAAAATCACAGTTGTGTTTGAATTTGTAAAAGAAAGCAGCCAATGAAACAAACACTCCCTCCTTTTGAGACAAAAGCATGGGCTGCATTCTCCTTCCTGCAAAGCTCACTGGCTGCCTCTTTGGGGTCCACACACCTACCCCCTTTGGGGTGCACACCTCCACTCATCCCCTAAAGAGGTTCCAAGACTAACCGCCCCACCAATTCCGCTCTGATGGGTGGGTAGCAGCCGGGGCAGTGGTCTACAAGCAGGCCACCTGCTGAGTGCCCTCCAGTTGCACTGAGGGACTGGGAGTGACTCCAAAGCCACCCAGAAGGGAGGTAACTGGGTCCCAACGCCATGTCTCAGGGAGCCTGGGGCTGGGAGGACCCTGGAGAGATGGGCAGACACTCACATGAACTGGATGATTTTGTTCAATCCCTCAATCTCATACAGGCTCTCTGTGTCGGAGCCACCTTCATCCAAGGCCAGCTTTCCTGGGGACAAGAGAGAGACAATGGGCCAGTCTCCTGGGCCCCTCCGGGCTGGACACACCTGGAAAAGGGCCTGTTACTGGGGACCCCTGTGACAGCAGCTCCTAGGCGGGCCCGGATGCCTCTGCTTCCCTGAGACCAGGTTCCCAGGAGCCCAGAGGGGAGGGGCGGGGAGGGGCGGCAGTGCCCTGGCACGGCTGGATGGCCGTTGCGAGCTGTAGGGCTTCAGGCCAGTCGCTCACCCTCTCAGGGCCTCCTGGGTTTACTGTGAGGGGCAGCGGGGCGGGGGGCATGCTGAGCAGGGCCTTGGGGTGCGAACCTTCTCTCAGGTCCTCAGCATCCATGACCTCTCCCTGGGTGACCCAGCTCATGTAGCCCCGGAGGTCCTCGTCCAGCTGCTGCTTCTCGCGGAGCTTCTGGAAGGTCCCCCTGGACTTGGCCTTCTCCCGCTCCTTGGTGAACTCCCTGCGGTGGGAAACGGGGAATGGGAGGGCGGGAGAGGCGCCCCTCCTCGTGGCCCGGGAGTCGCCTGGGGCCAGCCCTCTCTCCTCACCTGCCACCCCCCAGCAGAACCTCCCTGTCACCTCTTCTCACCCCGTCTCATCTTCTCCTACCTCATCTTGGGGCTCCCTGGGACATGAGGGGTGACTGACATGACAGTCCACTGCCTTCCAGAATCGGCCTGGGGTCCCTCGATTTTCCACGCTGCCCTGGCCCTTTAAGCTACGTTAGAAATTTAGTTCTGCTCGCAGACCTAAGGCCTGGAGGAAACTCTCCCAGGCCTTGAAGGAACCAGGTGGCAGCACCGCCAGGAAAAGGCCTGAGGGCCAGGGAGGGGTCCTCAGGCCAGCAGAGGCCCCCGCAGGGTGGAGCAGGAGGGGGCCTCCAGCACAGGCGGGGGCTTGTGACCGGCTGGCGCCGTGAGACCTGTGGGTCCCTCCTCGGAGTTCTAGCCACAGCGTGCCTGTGGGGAAGCTCCTGGGTGGGGCGATGGCAGCGGGGAAGGGGGTGCTGGTCACCCCCAGGCTCCCCGTGTGGCTGGGCAGAGCTGTCACAGAGATAGCCACTCTGGTTAGCAATGACCATGAGTTAGTGCTTGGTGCTTATGCTGTGCTGGACTCTAAGTGCTTTACATGTATCCACTCACTAAATTCTCCGCACAATCCTAGGAAACGGGCTCTAAAATGATTCCCATTTCACAGATATGGGTCCTGAGGCCCAGAGAGGTTAGGTAATTAGGCAAAGGTCACACAGCTACCAAGCCGTGGTGCAAGGATTTAAACGTGGACCGTCTCGCTCCACCGTCTGTGTGCTTCACCTGAAAGCTATAGAGAGGCTTCACGCTGAGCAGCTGCTCGTGCACATCCAGGCCCAGGAGGCTGGGGTCGCAGAGGGACAGGAGGGAGAGGGACGGGGGAAGACTTGAGGAGAAGGGGGAACAACTTAACAGGGAGGGGCCGCTGCCTGCCTCTCCTTTCTCTTCCTGGATAACGGGGGAGTGTGGCTTTGGTTAAAGGGGACCCTGGGGTGAGCAGAGGGTAACCCACGCCTCCCTGTCTGCTGCTCCCCTCCTCCCCGCTCCTCCAGCCGCCTCGCAGGGTCCTCACCCGCTCAGGACACCCAGCACCAGGTTGAGGATGAAGAAGGATCCCAGCAGAATGAGGGTGACAAAATAGATCCAGGGCCACTCGTTCCCAATGGCATCGTTGACCTGGTCGGACAGAAGTATGAGTCCCGTCCCCTGACGTGAGAGCGCAGGTCCCCTCCCTGAGTCCCCCTCTCCACCAACCCTGCGGGACAAGGAGAGAGGCCATCTGGTCCTTGGGAGGGGACTTTTCTCTCCTGAGGACCTAGGACCTGGCGATAAAGGACCTCCCCAGTGGGGGCTTGTTGACTGTGTACCAGGTCCAGGTAAGACTGGTCCACTTCCTCCTCCACCCGACCGCCTCCCTGGCCTGACTTATGAACGCATTTCCAGGTGGTGTCTTTACAGTCCAGACTTTTCAAAGTCGGAGAAACAGTAAAAAGCCTTGGCCTGAGCTTGGCCAGCTCCTTCGTGGACAACCCCTGTGACCCGAGGCAAGGCACCCAGTGCCTCTGAACATTATCCCATCTGCCTAATGGGGATAAAGGTTTACACTCCCTCTTGCAGCAGAGGTGAAAGAACACGGCAGCCCTTCCAAATGGTGAGTGATTTGTTCCCATAATAGGACATCACAAGAACCCCTCATGCTAATACTTTATATTTGCAAAGCATTGGACAGTGTGACAATGTTTCCCCCACAGGCAACGTCACACTGTGTGTGGTTCTGGGGTTGGAGCCAGAGTTCTTCCATCTACTACTCCTGAGCTCCGTAACCACGGGCGAGTTACTGGGCCTCTCAGAGCCTCAGATTCCCTGTCTGTGAAACGGGGACAATGGCTTGCGTGGCGGGAGGATTAACTAAGAAACGCAACCTAGCTCTGAATAACACCAAATAAATAACAGGCTCCATGAGAACGCTTACACAGTACTGACCGTGTGCCAGCACTGTCGTCATTCAGCGAGCCCTCCCGCTAACCATCACAGCTGCCCTATGACGCAGGTAGTCTCTGTATTTTACAGGTGAGGGAATTGATAT
The DNA here is from genome assembly GCF_001890085.2 of Hipposideros armiger. Taxonomy (NCBI): domain Eukaryota; kingdom Metazoa; phylum Chordata; class Mammalia; order Chiroptera; family Hipposideridae; genus Hipposideros; species Hipposideros armiger. The sequence continues at coordinate 4,309,158 of NW_017731387.1, forward strand.
CTAATTATATGTATGTAGGAAAGCAGTCTTGCCCAGTGGCAAGAAGGGAGACTCAGAAGGCCCGTCATCCTCAAGAAACCTGAGACTCCAGGCCATCAGGAATGAGTCGTCACAGCCAGGCTTAGGGACAAGTTAGGGGCTGAGACCAGAGCCAGACCACGGAGCGGCGGGCTTGCATCCCTCCCCGTGTCTTGGGTCCTGCACAGACAGGCTGTATATTGGGGACTGCCCAAAGCATGCTGGGACACACACCTGGGGAGGGGTGGGGGACATGCATCCTGTACAGGTTCCCCGGTGCGGGGGACGAGAGAAGCAGTGGGTGACGCGCGGGTGGCCGGGGCGAAGGGAGGTGATTGGCCGGCGCGGCCCCACCCACCCAGTAGAGCACGTCGGTCCAGCCTTCCATAGTGATGCACTGGTACACGGTCAGCATGGAGAAGCCGAAGTTGTCAAAGTGGGTGACGCCGTGGTTGGGCCCCGGCCAGCCGCCCCGGCACTCGCTGCCGTTGATGGTGCACGGGCGGCCCGAGCCCGTCCTGGCGCAGGGGGACGGCTTCTCGTTGTCCACGGTGGCCACGATGTCTGGAGGCCGGAGGTAGCGAGAGCATTGGCAGCAGGAGCCGGTAGACAACGGTGGGAGAAAAGTCGTTAGAGTCATTGATAACGGATGGGGGACGGTGTCAGCTGGACAGGAAAGGACCAGGGCGCACAGGGTGCAGATGCAGCAGAAGCCTGGGGCCAAGGAGCCCGCAGTGGGCACCTGTGGGCAGCAGTGGCTGCATCTGAGGCCCCAGGGCCTCCCTGGAGGGTCAGCCCCTAGGATTACTTGTCCTGTGAAGGGCGACCTAGGAAGCCGGTGTAATGTGTCATTTGTACCCACAGAGCTTTAAAAAGGAGGTTTCCCTGCATCTCGACTCACAACCTGCCCAGAAAGCCCCAAGATGCCCCATCTTATCTGGGGGCGGGGGGTGGGCAGCGCTTCAGAACCAGCAGCGGCCCAGGCGCCTGTCCACTTCCCTCGGTCGTGGACCCGAGCGGAGCGGTCCTTCCTCCAGTCCCTCGTCCAGGAGAAACCCGTTCCCGAGGTCAGCCTGCGTGGGCAGCAGTGACCCAGCCCCGGGGCTTGCTCACGGCAGGGCGGCTCCCCCAGCGCCGCGGCCGGGCTCACCAGTTCCAACGAAGTAGCAGGTCTTGTGCATCTTGCCCTTGAAGAGCTCCAGCCCGATGATGGCGTAGATGGTGACCATGAAGAGGACCAGCAGGCCGATGTGGAACAGCGGGAGCATGGCCTTGAAGATGGAGTTGAGGACCACCTGCAGGCCTGCAGCGGGGCGGGGGGCAGGCAGGGCTCAGGACCCCCCACCTCCACCCCGTGGTCCCACAGGCAGGCCTGCAGCGGGG
>NW_017731387.1:4318552-4323022 GCF_001890085.2 Hipposideros armiger
CCACACCTGTCAGGTGGGACCTCAGCCTCAGTTTGCACACCTGTCAGGTGGGACCTCAGCCTGTTTCCAGACCTGTCAGGTAAGACTGCTCCATGGGGCTGTGCTGAGCACCCAGGAGCTTAGCCTGGGAAGGAACTTAGCCCAGCAGACACTCCTGCAGGGCCGGCTGGCAGTGTCACAGAATCCAGAGGGGCAGCTGAGGCATGGTCAGCCCTGTGGGTGGTTTTGGGGGGTCTGTACCCCCAGGCTAAGCTCCAGCACCGTCCTCCAGTGCACAGCCCACCAAGGGGGCCTCCCCAGGTGGCCGCAGGCCCGCGGGATGAGGAGGGAGCACGTCTTACCAGGCCGACGTTCAGAGAGTTGTTGTCGTCCTCCGGCATCGGCAGGTACACGGCCAGCGCCACACAGTTGGCAAAGATGGTCAGTAAGATGATCGTCTCGAAGGGCCTGGGGCCAGGGTTAAGGAGAGCCCTTGCGTGGGCGTGGGGTTTGCAGGGCTAAGGGGAGAGGGCCTGAGGGTCGGCCTGGGCTGCGCCCTCCTCTCCTGCAGGCCGTGGAGAGGCCCAGGCTCTGCTCAGGGGCACGTCACTTCCATTCAGACGCTCTGAGACCCTGAAGCTCAGGCTCGCGGCTGAGGCTCCTCATTTAAGGACTCAGGAGTCTCAAGGCTCCGCTGCAAGCTCCTGTCCCCTCCCGAGAAGCCGCGACTTTCTGAGATTCTAGCCAGACAACCTGGGGGGCCTGCTCAGAGAAATGGGGCTAATGGGGGACCGGCGAGGTGCCCCAGAGCAGGACTGGGAAAGGAACGGTGTGGGGTGAAACCTGACCCTTGGAGCCTGAGGAAGGAACGGGATGACCCCTGACTGAGTCAGCACCCCACCCTGCAAGACACACCCAGCCCCCCACAGTCTCCTTCCAGAGGCACCCAGGCCCATTGCTTTCCTGCTCTACTGGGGAGCAGCACTGCTGACCAGAGTGGGCAGGCCCATCAGAAAACCTCGGAAGCAGCTGAGGGAACGGCAGGGCAGGAGGACGGAGGGGTGGGAGGCAGGCTGTGCAGACGGCCTGGTTGAACACCCCGTGCCCCAGGCGGCCGCAGGGGCGGGGGCTGGGAGAGGACAGGTTCAGGGGAGCAGAGGATGGAGGCGAGAAGCCCCTGCGAACCTGACCTCCTGGGAAGCAGGCAGGTGAGGCGGCTGTGGACGCAGGGCTGACTCTGACCCTAAGGGAACAGCTGGCGGGAGTCAGGTCTCCCAGGGCCCTTCAGAAATATTTCAACTATTCCTGACCGTCTGTCTCAGAGCCCACTTGACATGGGCCTTGCCTCCTTCCTTTCCCCAGGTAGCCCAGATGGCTTCACCGTCCTCCTCCCAGAGCTGATGCAGACATGGGAAGGGGTTTTGGGTGGGGCCTGAGTTAAAGTCGCGGGCCTGCCCTGCCTACGCCTCTCACAGGGCGCTTCACCAGGCCTGTTCCCTCCGCCCCACCCTAGCTGGGCTTTGCACTCTGCCGCCCTCCCATCGAGGGGCAGGGTTTTCTTGCAGAGCCCCCCACCACTTTGTTCTACCCCATCTTATATCACAATGAGCTCATTGCCTGAAAAGCCCGAGGGGAGCCCTGTGATGGTGAGGACTCAGGCACACCTGCCAACAGCTCCCAGGCACACCCCGGCCTTGCCACCGGAGGTCCGGCGGCATCTCTGGTGGTCACCAGACCGGCTGCTCGCTCGGGCCCCGGGAGCCCCCTCCTCCCATCCCCGCGGCTGGGNCAGAAAGGGGCTGCCAAGGGCAGTCTGGGCACCCTCCCAAATGGGGGGGCATGGAGGGTCTCCTGGGAATGGGCGGTGGTCCCATTCCGCTGCAGCGCTGGCTTCCTTGGCGTCAGCCATGCCGTGAGTGGAAAGGCCCAGGAGCAGAGTGAAGTCACGTCAGCATTTTCACTTTCAAGTCGCTGCAGCCCCAGGGGTGAGGCAGGAGTGGGGGAGACGGGAGGGACAACGGGGCCCAAAATAGTGGCAGTGCTCAGAGGCCAGGCGGCCGGCCACTTGCTTGGGAGAGCTGCCCACACCTGCCACTGCCTGTCCTGCCACCGCCTGTCCTGCCGCCGCCTGTCCTGCCGCCGCCTGTCCTGCCGCCGCCTGTCCCTGAGCCGGCCTGTCCGGGGCTGTGGGCTGAGGATGGGTCACTCAGGTCCCCAGGCCCTTTGGCTTCACGGCCCAGTGTGACGGGGTCAGCAGCTTTCCTGGCGAGCCAGCCGCTGTCCTGCGGCCCCACCACTCACGGGCACCCAGGGCCCTGGCCTCTGTCTCCACGGCCACCTCAGCCTCCAGGTTTGGAATACGACCCTTTGAGGCGTGAGGAAAGGAGCTGTATTTAGCCCGAGGAACTCTCACCCCAAAGACACGATCTGAGCGGGTCTGTCCTGCCTCCCACCCCCCCAAAGGGCCCTCACTGTCCCTTGTGTCACACACAGGGCTTTCCAGACAAGGGAGAAGGTGGGGCTGGGAGTAATGGGGTTCTGAACACTTGGGGTGGAGGCGAGTGGCATGGGGGTGGGAGAGGGGTGCTGCCTTGGGTTACAATGGTCACAATGGTTAAGGTTTATGAAGCACCGCTTAGTCCAGCCACACACATACACTCAGTCCTCACAGGATCCCTATAAGGGGGGCAGCCTGCCCCTCATGCCGCAGGTAGGGAGCTGAGGCAAAGAGCAGCTCAGGAACGTCTCCGGGGTCACACGGCTGCCAAGTAGCAGAGCCTCATGTGAACCCGGACAGAATCTAGGCTGGAGGTCTCAGCCGGCATGTCCTGCAGCAGGCCTGAAACACCTGGGGGGGTGGGCAGACCCGGCCCCCACCCCCCAGGCCTGGGCTCCCTGGGACCGATGCTGTGGGCTGGGAGTTGGGGGGAAGGCAGCGAAGGGAAGGGATGGAGATGGATGGAGCACCACGGAGAGCCGGGGGACACGGTGTCGGGGGACACAGCGTCTGGCACATTGATACAGCAGTTCTGAAGGGCAGGTGCTGTGGTCACACCCTTGTGCACAGATGAGGGGACTGAGGCCCCCAGAGGGTAGGAAGCTGCCAGCAAAAGGCCAGCTCGAGGCAGGTTGGTCTGATTTCAAAACCTGTTCTTCCCATGACTTCCTGAAGACGGCCCAACTGGATAAAGTGCCCGGGGTTTAATCAGAGGTTTTCCTCATTCANGCAGGCCTGCAGCGGGGCGGGGGGCAGGCAGGGCTCAGGACCCCCCACCTCCACCCCGTGGTCCCACAGGCAGGCCTGCAGCGGGGGCGGGGGGCAGGCAGGGCTCAGCTCCACCCTCCATGGTCCCACGGCCCTCCCGCTCTCCAGATCCTGGGAAGACTCGGGGACACCAGGTCAGAGGGGGACCCAGAACTGGCAAGGGAACAGGTTGGGGCAGGGGGTTCTGTGAGGCACTGCCACCCACTGGGCACCCCCGACACCAGCCGGAGGGGTCTGAGCACGCGGAAGGCTCTCAGTGCCTTCACGTCCAGGCCAGCTCCTTTGTGGCTCATCGGAGCGGTGTTGCTTTGGATGACGTTAACCTGCTCCAGAATCACTGTGAAGACCCTGCAGCAGGAAGGGGGACGCACAAGAGCCGGGCAGTCAGCCTCAGACAGAGCCACTGTTCCGGGGCCCTGGTGTCCCTTCTGTGCTCAGGGGACCTGTGCAGAGGCCTGGAGGAGAGACGGCAAGCGTGGGTTTCCAGCTGCTGGCTCTGACCCAGTAGAGCCTGCTGGCGGGTTTTATTAGAAGACACCCCGAGGCCAGACCCTGAGGCCAAGGTCAGGCATGAAGAAGGCTGGCTCCGTTAGTGACCCTCAGGGGGGTGGGCGACATGCGTGTGTCACACGTATCCCCGTGGCGGGCGGACGGTCACCAGCAGCCCCTCACTTGGTGGGGACCCCAGGAGGAAGCCCAGAGCTGACTCCCTGCTCTCCTTCACCTCCTCCTCCTCACAAGTTACTCCAATTCCCACCATCCTTTGAAATCCACCTCAAGTCCTCCCTTATGAATCCTGCATTTCACGACCGAACCCCTGGGACACATTCTCTGCAGCAACGACCGCCTGTGTGGGACTGTTTCCTGGCGCCGGGGTTCTGTATGTTCGTCTCAGCCTCCACCCAGGGGCTGACTCACGGAATTCTTCCGTTTTCCCTGTTGTGCCCAAGCAGCCGTGGGTCGTTACTAAATAAGCGACAGAATGGTCGCTGAAGTGAAGGACAACACGGGCTACACAGCGGCCTCTGGGCCAGGGCTGCCTTGGTCGGACTCCTGGCACTGCCACCGGCCAGCTGTGTGACTCTGGGCCAGTCGCTTGGCTTCTCTGAGCCCTAGCTTCCTTACGTGGAGAAAAGAAGAGGGTTGTTGGGAGAATTAAATGTTCCATGTAAAGCAGAGTCAGTACTTGGTAAGTGCTGCCATTATAAGACCATGGCTATTAATAA
>NW_017731387.1:4327185-4331236 GCF_001890085.2 Hipposideros armiger
GGGGCCTCATTTCACTCTGCCAGACCCTTGTAGGGCGGCCCAGGCTCCCTGCCTGTGCCCTGCAGGCCTTGGGTCTCTGACGGGCTAGGCTGGAGCTAGGGTCCTTCCGAGATGAGGCGGAGGGGGCTGCCAGACACGGCAGTCTGTAGGCACATTCCTGACCCTATAAAAAGACAGCCACCCTGGATGCCAGAGGCTCAGGCTGCAGCCTCACAGGGGACTGCAGCAACCTGAACCCCAGGAATGTCCCAGGGGCCTGGCCTCGTCTGCTGACACCAGAGGGGCAGGCACCACTTGGGAGGCTGGGGAGGGGCTGGCCCACCCCCCACGGGGCAGCACCAGGGCCCACCTCACTGCTGTCACCAAAAATCACCCAGGACTTGGAAGTTAAGCGAGCGGAGGTGCCTTGTGGTGTCATGGTGGAGCATTTTCTAGGAGGCCTGGCCCAGGGTCACTTAATTATTGACTTAACGAGGTTTGTCAGCCACAGCCCTGTTCACATTTCTTTGTTGGCGGGAGGGGCCTGTCCTGTGCATCGTGCGTGCCCTGCTCTCGAGCCTCTGGATGCCAGCAGCACGTGCTCTGCCCGCCACCTGCCCCTGGATTCTCTCCAACCCTCAGTTAGAAGCTGGCTGTGTGGCCCTGAACGTCACCCATCAGAAAGGGTCCCTCGCTGATGGCTAACAGCCCATCCAGCTCTGACATTCGAGGTGCTATTCGAAGGTTCCTGTCAGGTGTTCCTTTCCTGGGAATGCCTCGTCTTGTCTGCACGAGCTCCAGACCTGACCCAAGCCCACAGGCTAAGGCAAAGCACGCCGACCCTTGGCAATGCTTAGGGCAGCCATCCTTTTGTTTGTTTTTGATTAAATTTATTGGGGTGACATTGGTTAATAAAATTATATCGGTTTCCAGGGCAGCCATTCTGTTTCAAGATGGAAGACAACAGACCCACTAAGGTGTGACTTAATACCCTCCGGGAGGGCGGTTTCTTTCCAAACGCGCTAAGGGGGTTGCAATGGAACCGAGGCCCCAAATATGCAACCCTGAAGGGTGTGTGGACCCAGAGCCCTCCCAGATTCAGGAGGAGAGCTGAGCCCGCTGTGGAAGGCTGGGCTCGGACACGCGCCTCCCGTCAGTTCATCCCACTCCTGCCACCCTCGGGGGCTGTTTCCCGCTTGTAGACAAGCAAACGCAGGGTCCCAGATTCTCACCAACTCGAGACAGATTCCCCTGGAAACGGGCATGAGGAGGGGCCGAGGTGGCACCTTTCTCTCCGGCCCTGGATGCTGTGCCCCCCCCCCGCCCGCAGGGAAAGTGCAGGAAAAAAGCCCCCTGAGAGGTGGGTCCACTGTCCTGTCCCCTCGCCGGCCTGGACCACACGCCTCAGGCCCCTGGGTCAGGGCCTTCCCAGAAGTCCTCGTGCTGTCACCACAGTGGCAGCACCGGTTATGGGGCGGGGTTGACCGTCAGAGGCCGGAGTCTGAGACCCTCTGAGAAGACGCCTGTGGGGTGGCCCTGGGCCCGGTAACCCACCTCTCTGAGCCTCAGTTTCCCCGTCTTACAATGTTACCTACCTCGTGGGGCAGCTATGAGGACTAAAATAGCAATAATGGAAAATATTTAGCACAGAACCTGGCATCTAAAAGCACTTAATAAATGGGAAGCATTTTTATTATTATCTAGCTGTTGGGTAAGTACTAAGCAAGCCTCAGTTTTCTCTCCCACAGAACAGAGCGAGGTCGGGAGGGGCTGGGACACCCCGACTCGAGACCATCCCTTCCAGCTCCGGCCTGTTGTGGCTCTTTGGTGTGGTGAGGGTGGACAGGGAGGAGATGGGGCACAGAACCCTAAAAACGTCCTCTGCTGGGAACCCTGAATGGAACCCTCGCAGGAAGTCAATCAGGGTTCTTCTGGGTTTTGTCCAGGAAGGGAAGTGGGCGTTCGGCCCCCTCACTCACTGGCAGCCTTCCTCAGCCTCAGTTCCCACACCTGTCAGGTGGGACCTCAGCCTCAGNGGCTGTTGGGCTGGGCGCCGAGCCAACCTGACTGGTTTCCTTAGAAGCCGAGGGAGTTTGGACCCACAGACAGACACCAGGGGTGTGTGTGCACAGGGGACAGACGCTGTGAGGACACAGGGAGAAGGTGGCCATTGCAATCCCAGGGCAGGGGCCTCAGGAGAAGCCAAACCTGCCGGCACCTTGATCTCGGACTTGCAGCTCCCGGAACTGTGAGAAAATAGATTCCGGTTGTTTAAGCCGCCCTGTCCGAGGTGCTGTGTTGTGGCAGCTCAAGCGGTCTGACGCGGGTCACTCAACGTGCATTATGTGAACCCAAATGTCATGGGGTGGAGTACAGTCTGTGGGAATACACAGGTGGGAAAGGTGGGGAAGTGTGTGGACACTGGAGCCGCGCACGGCCTTTCCAGCTTCGTGTGACGTGAAGGAAGAAGGACCCACAGAGCCTCGCCGGGGAGGGGTGTCCTCCCCCAACACCAGCCACACCCCTGTGGGACTGGCCCCCGAGGTGGCTGCTTCCCGGCACAGCGCGGCTTCCATCCGCCTCCCTCCGGGATGCTGGGGTGGCGGCCGTGGGCCCAGTTCCTCGGGGAGCCCCTCTGATCCCATCGCCCCCCGGCCCCGGGCCTCACCCCAGGAAGACGATGATGAAGTCCAGCACGTTCCAGCCGCTGCGCAGGTAGGCGTCCTGGTGGAAGAGGAAGCCGTAGGCGATGATCTTCATGGCGGCTTCAACGGAGAAGACGATGAGGAAGAAGTACTCCAGCTTCTCCTGCGGGGGCAAGCGGTTCGTGCAGTTATCATTGGTCACTCTCCTTCTGGGGCGGGGAATTGGATGAATATGTGAACAGCCCCCAGAATGCAGGCCCCAGGGGGTGTCCCCTCCCAGCACCCCGAGGACTGACGTAGGCAGTGGGGGCGCTTCTCAGTGCTCTGAATGCCCCCCTGGCCGGTCAGGGTCTTGCCTCACTTTGTTTTTCTGTAGCCCCCACCCCGGCCTGTCCCTCCCGCCCACACCAGCTGCCACCTGAGGCACCAGCCTTATTCCGCAGGGTGAGGGGAGCCGGCGCCCTGTGCGTGGTGGAGCCTGCAGGGCGGAGGCCGAGGGTTTCAGCCCAGCCCGCCCTGCAGGAGGCCTTGCTGATGCCTCCACCTCCTTCTCTGCAGCCCCCGCTCTGCCACCCCATCCTGGGCCCGGGCACCCTCCTTGCTCCTCCGGGCCCAGGAGAGAGCTATTTTTAGCTGAGCTAGGTCCCTGTCGGGGCTCCTGGCTGAAGCTCTGCACCCCAGGGCCCCCCAAACGAGCCCGGCTTCCAGGGGTGTTGTCCAGCCTGCTGCCTGGACCAGGCTGCCGCACTGCACAGCTGCAGGAGGTGGGCAGAGAACGTGACCGGCACCCTCTGGAGCTGACCAGCGCGCGGGTCTGTGCTCACAAGCTAAGCCTGCCCTTACCGTTAGCTCTGCCGCCCACCCGGGACAGCGCACCCGTCCCCCCAGGGCCCCTCCATCCACGCAGCGCAGACTCCGAGTTCTAATTCCGGGAAATGGCCACCCGTCAGTGATTTGGAAGGGAACTGATTTTCGCTCCCCAGTGGGCAGGTGTGGAATGCAGGGGGCAAGGTCCCCCAGCGGGTCAGCGAGGTGGACACGGCCCCGGGCCCCTTCCCACCTTGTTATTCAGACAATTCTCCTGAAGGCACCATGTCCTGTCTGCATAGAGCAGGAAGCGAGGCATATATGGGGTGAGCCTGCTTTCCACACCCTCACCCCGAATTCCTTCTACCAGTTTGTAGTCCCAACGCTTTCTCCTCCCAGAAAACAACGGGTGGTTAAAATGCAAAGCCGCACCAGTCTGCTCAGGACCCCGGGTCCTGTCATAGGGACTGTGCTTAACGAAGCCCTCAGGGTGGGGGTGGGGCAGTTGTGGGGCCCCCGCTCCACAGAAAGGGGCTGCCAAGGGCAGTCTGGGCACCCTCCCAAATGGGGGGGGCATGGAGGGTCTCCTGGGAATGGGCGGTGGTCCCATTCCGCTGCAG
>NW_017731387.1:4336742-4360395 GCF_001890085.2 Hipposideros armiger
CGGGCCCCGGGAGCCCCCTCCTCCCATCCCCGCGGCTGGGGCTTTCCTTCCACCGGGGTCCTGTGAGGCAGCCGCCCATCTCTGAGACCCTGTCTGCCTCCGAGGCCACCTGCCTCCCTCTCACTGTCCCCGCCGCCCTGGGCCCAGAGGATACTTCCATTCCACAATGCTGATGCAGGCTTTCCTCAGCGGGTTCTGGAGGGTCAAACACAGCAAGGCTCGCGGCGGCCTCGGCAAACTCTCAGGCACAGGCTTCTTGGGCTGCTTCTTCCTCAGGCCCTCGTCCTGCGGGGAGGACGGCTCCATGTTCCCGGCAGCCTGGCTCCTGCTCCCCACCCACTGCCCTCTTCTGCGTCCTCTGTGTCCTCGCCCCGGGGACTGGGCCGCTGAGTCTGCAGGGCCGGTGCCGGGCCGGGGGGGTGGGGCCGGTGGATTACTCGCCCTGCTCCCAGGGAGTAAAATTAGCCTCCCACTCACTGTGCTGCCTGAGCCCCTGAGGCCAGGCAGCTGTCACTCTTTCCCAGCCTCGCCAGTGGCATCCCAATGCGTCTCAGGAGGGTGGGGGCGGCGGTGGAGGGAGGAACCGCATGCCAGCCTGGGACGGGCAGTGGGAGGCAGGATGGAAGGTTTCAGGGCTGGGGGAGAGCGGGTTCAGGAGGACAGGCCTCCGAGATGGCGCCTCTATGCCAGGGCTACTTTCCCCTTCCGCAGCCCCATGACGCTGTCCAGAAAAGGTGCTGCGTGGTCCCAATCCACAGCCCCCTCCCGCGGCAGCCCCTGCAGCTTTCAGGCCAGGGTTCCTCCCCACCCCAAAGAGAACCCCTGCACACGGGGGTGGAGGCCCCCGGAAGAACCTGGAATGTGACTGCTTCGCACCCCCTTTCCCCCTAACTCTGTGAGGGCCGAGGGCTTTCTCTCTGGGACTCTGGCGCCTCCCACGCTGCCCCTGGACGGCACATGCTGAGCTCTGTAAACGGTGGCTGAGTGTATGAGCGAACAGGACACCCCACCCGCCTCGCCCCAAGTGCGGAGCTGGGCGCAGGGTGAGTGGGAGCAGACACTATCCAGGAATCACACAACGCGACAAATCTTTTATTTGGGCCCTTGGCACAGACGGTGCCAACGTACCCATACGGTCCCGCCGCCCACAGAGGCTCACAGGATGAGGCAGGGAAACGCAGCCCTCCCCTAAACTGGGGGAAAAAACGAGGAAAAGGCCACGTGGGAGTGGGGAAAGCAGGGTGACCGCCCTCCGTCAAGGGTCCCAGGGGTGCCACCAGCGCGCACACAACGTCTCTTCCCAAGCCTGTCGGTCCCGTCTGGGCAATCGCAGCAGCTGGGCCTCCCGGGCCCCCTCTGGGCTCCTCTCCCGGGGGGCGGGGTGCAAGCAAACTCCCCAAGAGGCCGTTGCTATTTGAGGCCACCGCTTGGCGGTCCCGTCAGGGCGCATCCTGAACCGAAGCGCCGCTCGCCGCCTGGAGACTCGCAGACCAAGGGCTGCGCCTGTGGCCACGGAGGACGGCGCACACCCCGGAGCTGGGCCTCAGCGTTCGCCGGCGCGAAGCCCAAGCTGAGTCGGGGCCAGGCCCCCGGTGACCGTCCTGGCGACCTTCCGGCGACCTGGAGGCCGCGGCACGCGCCGGGGCTCCCCCAGGGCCTGCGCCCCCTGTGCCCCCTGCGCCCCCGGCTTCCTCGGCCTGCGCTGGCCAGCCGCACCCGGCCCTGCACTCCCGCCCGGCCGGCAGGAAGAGGCCGGCGGTGGGGCGCGGAAGGACGGGTCGCAGCCACGGAGCGCCGCGCACCGCGGGGTGTCCGGCCCGCGCCGCCCCGCAGCGTCCCGGGGCGCAGTCGGCAGCGGGGAGGCCCCGCGGCGGCGCCGGGTCACTGGCTGGATTCTTCCGACTCCAGGCCGGGCGAGGAGGAGAAGCGGGGGCCCTCGGGCGCCTGGGCGTCGCCGGGGCGCTCGGGCCGGGGGCCGTCGGGGGCGGCGCGCAGCAGCTCCTGCAGGTGCCGGATGTAGCGGATGGCGGCGCGCAGCGTCTCCACCTTGCTCAGCCGCCGCTCGGCCAGCGCGCCGGGCAGGTGGCCGCGGAGGCGCGCGTAGCCCTCGTTGACGCAGCGCACGCGCTGCCGCTCGCGCTCGTTGCGCTTCTGGATGAACGCGGGCTCGAAGGGGCCGTCGTAGCCCCCGAGGGCGCCGGGCCCGGGCGCGCAGGGGAACAGGCCGGCGTAGGCGGCGGCCGGGCCGGGGAACAGCAGGAAGGGCACGGCGCCCGAGGGCTCCGCGGGCAGGGGCGCTGGCCCGGGAGGGGGCGCGGCGCCCAACGGCATGCCGCAGGGGTGCACCGCGGGCCCCCGGTCCACCAGCGCGCGGCAGAAGTGACCGTTCATGGCGCCGCGGGGGGCTGCGCCCAGAGCCAGACCCTCCCGGAATCGCCCCTGCTCGGGGTCTGCGCGTCCCCACCACGGGGACGAGTCACATCGCCAGCAGATGCTCTGGGGTTCCAGGACTGGTTAGGGCTTCTCTCCGCTCTTTGGGGTGGTTTCTGCGGTCCCCCGAACGCGCGCCATCGCTCCGGATTCAGGTGGTCCAGGCAGAGGCTCCGCGCAAGCAGGACTCCGGGCCGGAGCGCTCACCCGCCGGCCATGGGCCGGCGATAGACCTGGCGCCCGCCTCACCTGCAGCCAGCCTGGCGAGGGCGCCTCCCGCGGGCGCTAACCGTGAGGCTCCGCGCTGGGGCCACAGCGCCTGGGCCTTGGGGACCCCCCGCCGCCTGGGGGTCAGGAACTGCCGTTTCAGCTCCGCAGAGGGTCCCCGGGAACGTTTCTAAAGAAGAGGAGAGAGGACAATGGTTAGGAAAGGCCTGGTATGGTGGCCCCTGTGTCACTTCCACCCTCAAACCAGACTGCAGGCCTGGTGAGGGGAGGCAGTGTGCCGGCTGAAGACGACACCGGAGCAGGGTTTCCATCCCGTGTTCACGGTTCCTGGTTGGACGGCATCTCTGAGTGGGGGTTTCCACACAGAGAGAGAATCAAAACACCCCTCACAGGACATTAATAATATATTAAATGAGAATCAAATTAGAAAAAATATACCCAAACAGCGCCTGGGCCTGGCTTAGGAACAGTGTGGATGATGTCATTTTCCTTGAAAGTGGGGCTGAGTCTTATCACCGATACCTTCTGGTACCTTCCATCCAAGGAGCTCAGATTATTGGGTTAGCAGGAGAAATCCAGTTGGTGACCAGAGCCCGCCAAGGGGTCTCACTCTTTACTGGAGGAAACGCCTCTTTGATTCCAAGAACCTGGGTTGTTGCTGGGACTTTCGCAGCCTTCTCTCTGCGGGTGGAGAGGCATGACCAGAGCACATGGGTCCAGGACGCGCCTCTCACGCCATCCTGGCTTCTCCTTGGTGACACTGAACAGAACTGAGTGTCCTCGTGCGGCTGTGCCCGGCGCCTGGCCCGCTCCGGGCACGTGAAGAGGCTGCACAGGGACTGACTGAGGAACCCAGAGGCTTGGGCAGAAAGCCTGCAGCACACACAGCCGTTCCCAGACTCTAGGAATCTCCCATTTTAGAAATAATTGGCCTGTGTTGAATTTAAGTGCCACCAATCCTCGTCAACATGTGATCATCGGATCCACTCAGGTGGCATTTCCTCTAGGAAGTCTCTCTGCACCCTTTTCCCTCTCTAGTGCGTGTCCACAGTGTCCTGTAGGTGCCATCTGAGCACTCGTCACACTGCTGTTACTGTCCCCCTGGTGATGGGAAACCTCAGATTCACTGAATGGGGAGTGAACAGGGGACACTGCACGCCCCGGGGACAGTGATGGACAGCTCGAGACCCGGGGCACTGGGCCAGGCCTCTCCCAACAGGGGGAGGTCAGTCACAGGCTCAGGGTCCCAAGCATCTCCTGCCCCTCCTGGTTTTTGTCCTTTTTCGGTCCCTGAGTCTGTTCCCACCTAGTTTTCCACGAGGAATGAAAACCAGGAAAAATCCACAGTGATTCTGACACCATCGAGACTCGCTCTGCTTTCGAGAGTGGAAGCAAGTGTGTGAAACATCGGGACAAACTCACAGATGCCTCCCCTGCTCAACAGCCTTTGAGGGCTCCCCGTGGCCATCCAGGGAAGGTTCTGGAAAATCTCTCCAAACAGACCCTCAGCTCCATCAGGCCCGGGCTCCTCAGGACACTTTGCGTGTCCTGACCTCACCCCTGGGTGTCCACTGACCTGACTGGTCCGCAGCCCTCTCCACACCTTTGCTCCCTGCAGTCCTATCGGGCTAGGTGCCCGAGCCCGAGCGTTGTAGCTCCAGTGTGTGGGCTTTCAGGGCTGTGCACCCCACACCTTCCACTAGATTGGAAAGCGCCGGAGGGCAGGGCTCTGCTTTGGTTCTTGAGTCACGGCCCTCAGTCCGTTGCCCAGGGCTGGGCACGTCACGGGTGCGCACAATTATTTGCTAGCAGTGCTTTTTTTTTCTTCTAAATATGGGATTTAGACTGTACCCCCCACATAATCCCTGTCTATTCATATTGGACTTAATTAAATTAAATTTGATGGTAGTCTAAAGGTTTTTTTTCTATCTAATGACAATTTTAATAACTACAACTTAATATTTATTTGTGAGGATTCCATTTTCGAAACATATATATCCCTCACCTACTCATCAGAGATGCCAGCTACCGTGCATGACACAGGAGGCATGGGGCCCTGAACCACCCCGTTTAATTGCTCCACCTTTCTTGTGAGGAGATACTAAGGTCATCGGGCTCTGCAGGTGGGGACAGAGGCTCTTAAAGGTAAAGTTACTGCCCTAGGTCCACAGTTAGCAACCAGTAAACGGGCACCATTTACCACGAAGCAGCAAATGCAACCCAACCGCACAGCCTCCCCCCTTGGTCCCCCCTTGGTCCCCCAGGGTCCCCTTCGTGGCCTCACATTTGAACCAGAAGCTCAGAGGGGCTTGCGCTGACCTAACAATCGTGGCCTGTTAAATTCCGACTCCTGTGGGAGGGGGTGTCTCCCGCGGGTTCAAAGTGTCTGCTGTCGTTGAGCTGCTGCCCTGCGGGGAGAGGCCCCAGGTCACCTTGGCGCCGTGGGCAGGGGACGCCCCCTGGAGGATGGTCTCAGGAGGGTGGCCCTGGGGTTCTGTGGTCGGAAAGGCAAGAATGGGGTGTAATCAGACTGAGCCCAGCACCAGGAGCTGCCCCGCTGGGAACCTGATGAGGACCCCCCTTGCCCGAGCTCAGAACACCTGAGTAGGGGGACCCTCCCCACTCAGAGGTCCTCAGAAGCCTGGCGGGATCTGGCTTGTCCTCAGGCCGCCGGACCGGGCAGAACCGCTGGTCAACAGTGCCACCGTGTGGCCACGAGCAGCAGCGGCTCGCTGGAATTCCAGGTGGGGACCTCAGGTACGTGGACGTTTTAACACCCCCCCCCCGTTAAAACTCCCCTTGGGGACTGTGGGGATCCCCAGGTTTTCTGGAAAATCCAGGTGGCACCTAGTAGGGACGGAGCAACTGGTAGCTGGTACTGTCAGCGAGGCAGGGGCAGCCCTGGGAAGAGCTCCCAGAGGCTGTGAGGTCCTCGGACGTCGCTGTGAGAGACCTCAGATAGCACCGGCCACCCCCGTGTCGCCACTGGACACAGCGCTGCCGCCATGTCCAACAGCTTCCCACAGACACACTGTCTGGGACATTTCCAGACATAAGGGCCTGATCCTTTCTCAAGCCTTTGAAGGAAAGGGGGACGGAATCCACACAGGTCTCTAACTCAGCGGAATGTGTCCTGACGCCTGTTGAAGACCCAGCACCCTCCCCAGGGGCCCACAGGAAGCCGGCTGTGGGCCGGGCTCAGTGGACAAGCTCGAAGCCGCCCCGTCTGGTGGGGACACAAGTGCCTCGGCACACCCAGTGCTCTCCCACCTGCCGGGCACCGTTCTCAGTGTCTGTGGCAAGCACACCGCGCTCATCACAGCCCGGGGCTATCAGCACTGGTGGAGTCCCTGCCTTACAAACGAGGAGGTGGAGGCTCAGAGAGGTGAAGCGACCTGCCCACGGTAGCACAGCCGAGAGTCATGCCCAGGTGTTTGGGCTCCCGGGGAAGCACGACTCAGTGTACACACGTGAGGGAGGGACGGAGAAAGTGGGGACACCTGCCGCGATGTGACGGGCTGTGCTGTTCCCCCATCTCGGCCCTGCTGCGGGCCGCCCGGGGCTGGGACAATCCTGTGGGCCCGGCCTACTCAGGTGATGCTCATATGAGTCCGTTTGTAAAACCACAGTGCCAGCCGTAAAGCTCCAGATAGTCAATTGGAAGGCGTGTGATTGGCAGGGCCTGTGATCGCCGTGTTCAAGCAGCAGCACCGCTCAGGTGCTGCTCTGTAGCTTAAGGGCCCGGGAGAGTGCTCGAGTCCTTCCACACCTGCAGTGAACTTCGGGGAAATTCAATCCTGCTTTATCACCAGGGGCCGAAACCTTCAGAAACAGTGACCCACTGGCTCAGGTGCCACCGAGAACCAGGACTTCCGAGCCAGCCTGGACACTAGGACAACAGCCAACCTGTCGCGTTCTAAACGCCACACGTACGTGTGCACACTCACACACGCACTGTCGTGTGAGCCTCACAACCAGGCAGGCGCCGGTAGTACCCTTATTTTACAGTTAAGAAAAATGAAGCACAGAGAGGTGAAGTAACTTTCCCAAGGTCACACAGCTGATAAACGGTAAACTTGGCATTCAAGAGAAACTGAGATGCACCTTGGGGCTGGCCAGACACCGCCATCCTATCCAGGGTGGGGTTTTCTAACAGCCCAAGAGGATGAGTAAACCTGAGATGCAGGAGAGCGAAAGGCTGTCCCACACGTTGCTCCGTTAGTCACAAATGGCGGTTAGTATTTTGTGGGGAAAACCCTTGGGGACACAGGACACACATGTAAGGTTTCCCAAGGCCCCTCCTGATCAGAGACTCAGAGGATCTGTGGATGGGAAAGGACGCCTGCCACAGGGCTCCGGGGACATGGCAGCTCCTGGAGTGAACTAACGCTGCTTAGCTTTCGCAACGCGTCACACACTGGGTGTCCCTAAAGGAAAGGTGTCTGCAGCCCACTCCACAGGGAGGAGGCTGGGGCTGGTAGAGCCTGCACCTGTGGCCAGCAGGGACAGTGGCCCTGGTTTCTCATTTCCCTACCCCAGGCCCTTCTCCAGGTGGCTGAGGTGCTCTCAGGTCCCCACACATACAGACTTCACCGATTGTCCCAGCCATCTCTCATTCATGCACTTAACCACATTTTAGAGGGAATGCGTGCTCTCTGCAGCTCATCAAAACAGGGACTCTGGGGCCAGCCAACGGGCTTTGGACCCTGGCTTTGCCACCGTCTAGCTACAGGAACAACCCTGTGGGGTGGGGACAGCCCCCGCACTTACTTATTGGGGTCACTGCGCAGTGTAGGGACATGGTGGGTGAAAACATCTTGCATTGTGGCTGACCGGGACTCACGGACCGTGGCTGCTGCTGACGTGGAGGGTCACGGGTTCCCCCCCACTAGTCTTGCCCCCACACAATCTCTCTGCGTGCACAAAGCCAGATTCCTGTCCTAAGACATTTCTTTGATCATGTGACTCCCCTTTGCCTGGCACCGAGGGTCCTCAGCAGTCTGCGGTCCTCCGGCTGCCCCCCCCCGACTGCACCCCCAAATCAGCCCTCCGCTCTCCACATCAGCCTCGGCCGTCTCCCCACTAGGCCTGGAAAGTCGGCCCTTTCCTGTCCCCGCCAGGTCCTATTCCTTCCAGAACCAGCCTGGCTCTCCCCTGGTCACAAAGTGTCCCCTGCCCTCTCCTGCTCCATGCTCTGTCTCTCTGCCCTGAATCCTAAGGCCTTTGCGTGCTGGTGGCTTGTTATTCATGAGCTGTTTGGGGACGCTTTCTCGGGCTGTCCCCTCACCTTGCCGTTCACCTTGTCACATGTCAGCATCTTGCTTCCTCAAGGAGAACGGCAGGACTGGCCCCATGCATCTCAGCGTCCTGCAGGGCCGGCCCCTCTCCCGACACACTGGATATCCCCGAGAAGTAGCCTAAACGTAGAGGGGAGACTCAACAGCTGAGCACGCGGTCATCTGTGCGTGTCACTGACCCAATCCACAGACTGTTACGGTGAGGCAGGCGCTCTCACAGACACGTCGCTTGTCTAATGTCTGGGGTGTGTGAGGCAGCTGCATAGAGGTTTGGGCCTGACGACGCTAAGCTTTTCTGCCCCGTTTCCTCTGGCACAGGCGGGGCGGGAACACGGTG
This sequence comes from Hipposideros armiger, assembly GCF_001890085.2. NCBI lineage: Eukaryota > Metazoa > Chordata > Mammalia > Chiroptera > Hipposideridae > Hipposideros > Hipposideros armiger. Next base: position 4,345,035 of record NW_017731387.1, read on the forward strand.
TCTCTGTGGGGACACAATCTTGGCTCACTTTTCAAGGCAGGAGACCACGGTTCCCCTGTGCTAACAACTCATTTAATCCCCTCCAGGTAACAGATGGGGAAACTGAGGCTCAGAGCCTCAGGTCATGTTTCTAGCAAATCGCAGGGTTACAAACAAGAACGTTTGTATAGTCATCCGTCTCTGCGTCCAGCTCGTCTAAGCACATCACTCATGTGACCGCCACAGCAGTGCTACGAGGCAGATGCGAGTACTGACCTGTGTACCAGGGTAGCACAGACCCACACAAGCCAATGGCCTGTGGTCACCCACAGACTAAGTGATGGAGCTGGGATCAGACCCCTGCGGCCGGCTCGAGGCCGTGCCCCCACCCTCTGCCCTGCACCACTCGAGCCTGCCCCCTTGGGCAGATGCAGGAGGCTCCTTTCCAGGAAAGCCTCCCTGGAGAGCACCCATTCCTTCTAAAATGTGGTCAAGTGCATGGCTTGTACCCAGAAAAGCCTCACATCAGTCTGCACACAGCAGACATCAGGCGCTGGCCGAACCCAGGGGCTGTGGGCTCTCCAGCCGCAAGCCCTAGGGCAAGTTCCCATGGCAGCGGGACTCACCCGCCTTCCCCCCAGCCAGCGGGAGCTGGGCTGCTCACCCTCCTTTGGGGGGAAGGCGCCAGGTGACTAAGCCCCCGGGAAACCTGGCCTCACGCCCCTCGGCCGCCCGCCACCTCCACAGTTACCTTCTGGGTTGGCTCTGCTGCTCCGCGGCTCTGCTCACAGCCACCTGTGGCTTGTGCCTCTCCGGGGTGGGGGTGGGGGTGTTGGGGGGTGTGGGGAACGGCGGACGTCCGTGCTGCCCGCCTGCCTCAGCGCCTGGCAGCCTCTGCCCGGCTTCCCGCCACGGCACCAGGAGCCAGGTACACGTTACCTGACGGAGCTTCAAACAGTGACACACCCAGAAAGGGAGGGCGGAGGGGGCTCCTCTGATCTGCGATCAGCTCCGAGGAGGAGTGAAGGCCACTCCTGGCGTCCTGTGATTGGCCATCCTGAGTGCCTGCTGGAGCCCAGGGCAGGTGGAGGTGCTGGCCCCCCGGGGTGCTGCCCGCTGAGGGCCCAGGGGGACGACACCTACAGTGGAAGCCTGTGCATTAGAGCCGATGAGGTGCTCCTGGGTGTCGGGGTGAGACCGGGGGGTGGGGGGTACATCCTTATGGTGATGGGAAGACTCCTGTCTCTGAGCGGCTCTGATGGGGCCACTTTGGGTGTCGGGGGCTGTTTGGTGCCCCTTGGGCACTGCAGGGCTGACGCGGGGACTAGGAGGCTGCAGCAGCGTGGGTCCATTTGGTGTCCGGTCTCGGCCTCCCCGGCCCCACCACTCAGCACTTCTCACCCCTCTGACCCTCGGGGAGACTGCAGTCTAGAGTTTATGTAGCTTACAGATGTCAGCTCTGCAGGGGACCCAAACCAGCACCGCTGTCATCAGCTCCTTCCAAAATTCCTGCCCTTTCTGCACTTACTGCTTTGCTAATGGTTTTTACACGTCCTCACAGCCTGCCTTTTCGCCTGTCCTTCACATTAATAGCCACAAAATCCTGAAGTTGGTGTGCTAACCACGTTTTTTCCTAATACGCATTAAAATAATTACGTAAGTGCTAGAATAAAAAGTATTCTTCCGGGTGCTGCCTGAAACCCCCTCACGTGGGAACTGCGCTTTGGGAAACATCGGGCCGGTGTAACGTCCTTACTCTGGAGAAACTGAGGCTCAGGGGGGCTGCTGCTGGTGGTGGGGGGGGGCCAGGGCTCCTAGCCTGCAGCTGCAGCCCCACCCTCCACGTCCGTCCTGATCAGAGGAGCCCAGTGCCCTCAGGGTCAGCCTGCCTCCAGCCTTGGCTGCCACTCAGCCCCACGCCTGGAGAGTGGGGACACCAGGGACCAGACTGAGGGAGCCACCTGTCATTGTCCCCCCCCCCGCCCCCTGAGGTTCTGAGCGAACTTGAACAAGGGAGGGACTTAGCTCTGGGGTCCCGGTTTTCTCGCGCCCTGGGCCCCATCACACTGGGAGGGAGGCCCCTGTTCAGTCACCAGAGCCCTGACGGATAGCAGGGCTTACGCGGAAGTGACACGTCCGAGGCGTCTTCTCAGCGCTTCACACGTTAACTACGCGTTCCCTACAATGACGCCCCGTGCAGCGAGGAGACGGCATGTGAGGCGTGGAAAGGCACCGGGTGCCCAGCGAGTGGCAGTCGGCAGGTGCCCCGGGCCCCTCAACCACCCCGCTTTCCTAAACGGAGGGCTGGTCTGGGGGGTGCCGTCCCAGCCCCCGTCACGGGCGCCATCACCTGAGGACAGCTGGGCTGTGGTGGCGTCAGGGACGGGGAGACTGGCTCAGGGGCTGACGGACTGCCAGAGGGCCGGGCGGGTGCAGGAACCGGGTCCATCCTGGCCTTCAGGCCACACTGTCCACCCTGGAGCCCGGAGGAGTTGCCTGAGTGTGGACAGCAAATGCACAGGCCTGGGCATCCGTCCCCTCCCGTCACTTCTCCAGGCTCTGCCCCCTCCTCGGCCCCCAGGGAGAGGAGGGAAGCGTGGGGCTGGGGTGGGAGCCTGAGAGCAGGGCCTCCTGGGCACCTTGGTCAGGTGACCCCCAGCACCCAAGGCCAGGACCAGCTGGGCGAGCTCATATCCAGCGGGCCCCCTTCCAACACCTTGCACCCCATCACTGCTGCCAACTGGCTCTGGGGCCACGGGTCAGAGGGGTCGGCAGGTCACGGCCTTGAGGACTCTCAGGCCTCCACCAAGAGCTCGGGCTCAAGGAGTGGGGAGCCCGTGACGGTTCTGAAGGAGGAAGTGACACGATCTCTGGTGGCCCTAGTAAGAACTGCAGTGGCCCAGTGTGCGTGATGAAGGTGTGGGCGGGGGTGGTGCTGGGAGGGGCAGAGGGGGCAGGGGACAGAGTCCTCTGGAGGCAAAGCTGATGGGACTTCGTGAGTGGACGTGGGGACTGCAGACAAGGGAAGAAACCTTTCTGGCTGAATAACTTGGCGGGTAGTGGTACCACCAACTCAGATAAAGAACACAGAAGCCAACTAAAGATGAGTTTAGGTTGGGACGCCCATTTCAACAGGCTCTGTGGCACCTGGCGGGGGATGGCGGGGGGCGGGAGGCCAGCTGAGAGCCAGGTGGACAAGTCTGGAGCTCAGGGGTCAGGTCTGGGCTAGAGTCAGATTCTAGAACGAACCCCAGGAAACCATGAAGGAGAAATACACTTTCGGGGAGAGTACTGTGACGTTCACATTTAGATGGAGTGCAGCAGACTGAGCCCGGGAGCCCGGGGGACAGGGGTATTAGGGCGAAGTGAAGGGATGGACCAGGGGGGCCAGAAAGGTAAGGCCCAGAGACACCCTCGGTGACCTTGCCTGCAGAGGACGAAGGGGGAGGGTGCGGGGAGGGGCGCGTGGGAGACTCCACTCTAGACTGAGGTGGACGTGGGGCCCACGGAAGGTTCTTTGTAGAGCACGTTAACAGGCTGGGAAGGGCCAGCATTGGGGCGAGCTGCAGGGATGACGGAGGTTCTGGGAGAAGAGATGGGTGGGTGGGCGCCCAACAGGAGGAACATGCCACCCTCAAGGCCACAGCGAAGGTCAAAGCAAGCATGAAGACAGCTTTGCAGATGGGAGAGCTCAACTCCAGGGGAAACAGAGGTCACACGGACTGGCCTAGATTTTCTTAACGTAGCAGGCGAGGTTTTCTAGGGTTGGAGAAGGGAAGCCCAGGAAGGCGACTCAGTGGCCCAGAAAGAGTAAGGCTCGATAAAAAGACTAACAATGAAGGACTCATGGCCCCATAAAGGGCACGGGTGGACCGCAGGGGCCCTGGTCAGTCCCTCTGTGCAGAGCTCAGCTGCCCAGGGAGGACCAGGGACTCAGTGCCTCCCCATCGTGACAGAGACAATGGTCCACTCAGGCCCCCAGAGCAGTGTGGCCCCAGCAGGTGCCACGCATGTGCCAGGTACAGGAGGGTGGCACTGTCCTCAGCGCTGGTCCCTCTGCCCACCCTCTCATCTGTGACACGAGGACCCAGCAGGCTTCACGTTGGCTGCACACACCTGCTCAGGGTCCCACAACCCACTCAGTCCCCTCAGCAGTTGTGTCCCTTGTTCCCAATGCCAGCCCGTCTCTCTCCTCCCGGAGGCCCCACCTGCATGTCACCCCCTCCCATCCCCTTTAGGACTTGCACTTGGCCCTGAACTTTGGCGAATCTTTGCAGACGGGCAGCCTCGCCTCACCAAGGCCTCAGCCTGGGGCTCCCCATGGAGGCTACCCACAGGGGTTCCCTCAGACAGCCCTGGGTCGGTCAGACCCCAATGGCTCCGGCGCCTTGTTTCTGCCTGGCCCCTTGACACCGACATCCCCCACCCTCTCTGAATACTTGTTGGTTTTCAGTGGGGAGAACGGGGGTTTTGCAGTGAGCACCATTCACTCTGTGACACTGACACCAGACACCGCTCAGAGTTTCAGGGGACTCTCCCAGGAAGGTGAAACAGGCTCTCAGGCCAATCCCCAAGGGCCGCTTACTCCTGGACCTGCGAGGCGCGGCACCCCCAGCCCGCCAGTCTCTGTCAGGCGAGTGGGACCCCACTGTGGGCGCTGCCAGACTCACTGGGACTGGCCAGCTGCTGCCTCCGGCCTGGACCTGCCAAGGACATTGCTCTCGGATGCAGCACTTACCAGGTCGCGAGTGAAACGCTCTTATTTCTCTAAGTCTCTTAAAATCCAGCAAGTGAGAGAAGTAAGAGTTTAATAATGGCCTCCGCGATGTACAGGCAGCGGGAGGACGCACGTCTCCATGCACTGGTACAATGCAATCCAGGGACAAGTGGACAAGCCATCCAAGGACAGGAGCCGCGGCATTCAGGGCCACAGCTCGGCCTTGTGTGTCACATGGTCCCACCACCTCCCTGGCTCAGGAACTGCAGGCATGTGGGGGGCTGCTTGGCTCCCTGAAGGGGGTCGAGGGGCCAGGCAGCAGAGCCAGCAAAGGGCGCGGCCCCCACGCATCAGGGCAAGTGTGGGGGAGAGGGAGCCCTAGGACCCCAGTGGGCTCAGCGGCGTCCGCTGTCCCATCACAGCCACCCTGAGGCTGGGGAAGGCCACGCTGGGCTGAGGTCCTGGGTCAGGAGCAAGGCAACCACAGGACGCAGAGAGGAGGGACAACATGCTGAGGGCGGGCTGGCCATCCCCACAGTCTTGGTGGCCCAGCTCCGAGTCCACAGGGGAATGACAGTCCTGGGAGCTGGAGCTGGAGCACGGGTGGGCCCCTGGACACGCCTCCCTCCCCTCCGGGCCCGCCGACCCCAGCCTCAACCCCACTGAGCTGGGCTGGCCAGCAGGAGGCCAGCACTCAGCCGCCTTCCCGATTCAATCAGCAGAGACCATTTCTACAGAGGAGGAGGGGCGACGCCGCGCGCGCTGACAGGGAAGGCACAGGGGTGGCGCCGAGCAGGGCAGCCGTGGCCTCTGGCCCGTCCAGCCCCGGCCAAGCGGCCACCTAGCTGAGCATCTTGTGCCGGTCGAAGACGGTCTTGCGCTGCTCCTGTACCTGCAGCTTCCAGCGCTGCTGGGCACCCTCCACGCGCTCCAGGACCGTGTTGGCGCGGGGCCCCCCGAGGGAGGCCGTGGCGGCAGCCGCAGAGCGAGCGTCCTGCAGGGGGAAGGGAGAGACGTGTGGGTCTGCGAACCCAACGTGGATAAAATGCCCGAGAGCAGCCCTGCCGTGTGAACTCAACGGGCAGGCGGCCCGAGCTCCCCAAAGCCGTGGGCCCCTTGAGGGCACACTGCTCCCCAGGGAGGCCACGCTGGGGGCCCAGTGTTTGTGGAAACAGTAGGACAGACCCGTTATCACGTGGCCACTCCAGTCAGGCCCCCGGAGGCACCACGCAGGCCGACTTCTAACCCTCAAAAGGAAGAGGGTGTTGGCTTTGGGACGTCATGTGGCAGCGCAGAGGACCAGGAGGAAATGCACCGACGTGGCCAGCAGGGCCTCCAGGTGGGAGCAGGGGCCCCCTGGACAGCTGGGGACCCAGAGGATCTGCCCGGAAGGGATGTGACCTTGCGGGGCGCCTGGCAGGGACGGGAACCGGGAGCTGGGCGCCAGCAGCCCCACCTGGAGCCTGCTCCTGGCCTTGGACGGCTCAGCCCCTTCCCTTCCCCTTTGCTCTCAGAGCTGCTTGTCGTCAAAGGCGCATCCGCCCTAATTACCACTTCTGCGCCTCTGAAGCTCGGCTGTGCATTTCCGCAGGACCCAAACCTGGTCTTTGGGGGACTTAGAGCCCAAGGCCAGGCCCACCCCCCGTGGGGATTTCCTCCCCGCTCTCCTGCCTCTCATCTGCTGCCACCCGTCTCTTAAGGGATTAGCGCACCCCTCTAAGCCCAGGGCCGCCCAGTAAATGCAACTTTGCTTCTGAGGCCCTGGGCTGGCACGGCTTCTGTCGCCACGCAGCTGCCAGGCTGGGGAGACGGGGCGCTTAGGTGAGGGTAGGGGAGGCAGAGAGCTGGCCGCTGCAGAGGGTCTGTCACCGCAGAGCTGTCACTGATCTTGCGAGCACTGCCCAAGGTGAGCCTGAGGTGGACAGTGCCCCCAGGAGGCCCGTGTCCAGGGCCCAGGAAGGTCCCTCTGCCAGGTGAGGCAGGTGTGGTGGCTTCAGGCGCACTGGCCTTGGAGTCGGGACCCTTCTCCAGCCTCAGGCTCCCCTGGGCCCACCTCACCGGCCCACAGTGGGAGCTGGGAAGGAGAGGCGGCTGCACCGCCGAGCAGCTGCGTGTCCCTGGACAAACGGCTTTACTCCTCCAGCCTTCAACCTAGTAACCCAGTGTTTTCAGGCTGTTGTGAGTCAGTAGGAATCACATTTACCCAAAGATCTCGTGCGCGCACGAGTACACACACACACACACACACACACACACAATTAAAAAGTTTCACAAAATACCAAGTATGATGCCTTCTGATATGCTCTGCTCCACTTCACGGTTTAACATTGCTGGCTGTGACACTAAATTGACTTAAGGACCTAGTGGGCCATGACCCACAGTTTAGAAAACATGGTTCCTGACTGGGAGAGGAGTTTGGCAGGTAAATGAAATAGCGGCAGGAAAGTACATGGCACATGGGCAGTTGCGGGGGGCGTGGGGGGGGGGCTCCTCAGTGCTGCTTCCCGTCCTGGCAGCTGGGAGGGCCCTGTGGACTCACACACCTGCCCGACACCTCCCAGGACATGACCTTGGCCAAGTGACCTCATCCTCTGACCAGCTGCCCATGAGGGGCTGAAAGAGCTGCTTCTCGGCAAGACCACGGGTGCAGAGGGCGCGCACTCAGGGGACAGGCCCACCGTCAGGCCCCCGCCCTGGGACAGACCAGGTGGGACATTTGAGTTTCCACGGCCTGGCACACCGTTCAGTTCCAGTCCCGCTCAGTTAGGCAGCCCCACGGTGCCACGGACAGGCCTCCGTGTGGCCGTCTAGGTGAGTGGGCCCCGAAGCCCGCCTGGGGAGCTATGGCCCAGCAGGACCCAGCCATCCCAGCTGCAGGGCCCAGGGGCTTCCCCCCCTACTCCAAGTCCTGAGCCTCCCGGGACCAGCGAGGGGCCTCGGCCCTGCTCAGGGTGGAAGTGGGGGAGCCCGAGTGCTGAAACCCACTACGTTCCCGCAGTGTCGTGTGTTCTTCACGTAAAGTCCTGACAAACAGCTCCTAAGCGGTAGAGCTGCCGCTGAGAAGCTCTGTGCTAATAGTCCGATTAGAAGGTATTAAAGCTGCCACATCTGTACCAGGGACGCCCACAGCGGGCCGTCCTCGCCTGCTGTGCTGCAGGACAAACACCACCATTCCAAGCTGCTTCCCTCTGGGGCTAGGTTTCTGGGCAACTCGGGGAGGCGAGGGCAGCTAGGAGAGGAGGGGAGCCCCGCCCATCAGGCACCAGGAACCAGGGCTCCAGGTGAGGCCCCCTCTCCAGCCCGGGATGACCCGGACGCTGGTGTCGGCGAGCCTGAGCTGACCCACAGGTCTGAGCCAGCTCTGGACTGGCCCACGCCTCCCTGAAGACGAGGAGACGAGGAAGAGGGGACCCCCCACCTTGGGCAGCGACCTGCCTCCTCCCTGATCCTGGGCCTGAAAGCAGGACAGGTCACCTTGTCACTGACCCGCCACACGCTAAGGACGGCCCTCATACAAAGCCCTTCAGAAGGTGGACACACAGTTCTCCACGTTAACCCAAATCCTTCCTGCTGTGGCCAGTCCCACGGCCTCCGGGCTGCAAGGTTCCCCGACTCCCGCATGGCGCTGCCACTGCCACCTTCCTGCACATCACACAGTGCCATCAGTCCCCTGCTCAGAGCCCCGCCTGGTGACCAGAGCACAGAGCTCCAGCCTGAGCTGGGGAACCACGCAGCCCGGCCTCGCCTCCCCACCGGTCAGCACGGTCCTTCCTGACCAGTGACCGCCTCGAGGCCGGGCCTCTGTGCCTGCTGTTCTCAGCCATTCCCGCCAGTCACAAGGCACTTAGGTGCGAAGACCCGAGGGAAACGCCTCCTTGCTGAGGACAAACGGGCACTGTGAAGCCGGCACACACACGTCCAAGTCCAGGTTCGGAAAACGGCCCAGAGGGTAAGCACCATGGACAGCGGCTGCAGGCCCTTCTCCCAGCTCTCCTGACCACATGCTGGGAGGACCTAGCGGTTGTTCTAGAAATGTCTGTTGACCCACACCTTTCTGTTCTGTCCTCAGAGGAGACAGGGAATTGTCCCTCTCAGCATGTCTTCTCCAAGTGTCCTGTCAGCTCCCGGACAGGCTGCCCACCCATCCCTGGGGGAAGCGGTCTATTCTCACGGCCCCACGTCCTCGGCCCCATTCCCTTCATGTCCCCAGGTGCCGTCACATCTTTCCTCGGTGTCCACACGCGCTCCTCCCACAGCACTGTACCCAAGCCCCGGGGGGGACGATCTCTAAGGCCATGCAGTGAGCAGCGGACACCCGAGCCTCACAGAACCGCATAGAAGCCCCATTTCTCTCTTCAAAGAGGGCCAAGCCCATACATCTGAACAGCTCTGTTTGCCGTTTCGGTCCCAGCAAACACGTTTGCTTCCTCCTTTCAAAGGGCGTCTGAGCCCAGGGATTAGGCCTAATGCTGCTGGAATCCCGGGGAGGCAGCGCCCAGCACGCGGCCCCGCGCTTTCAAAGGGACCAGCCCGCTTTCATCTCCCTGCACGGCTGGGGCTCGGCTGGGGGCCGCCTCCTTCCTCCAGCCCCAGGGCAGGAGAACTCCTGGCTACAGAAGTTGGGGGGCTGGAGCAAGGGCCCCCAATCCTGGGGAGTCATCTGACCTCCAGATCTCATCTGACTGGGCGCAGGGCTGGAGTCCAGGGGCCTGGACAGTTTTCCTCTCAGGGTCACTGAGCTGTGCAGGCCGAGAGGTCCTGTTCTGACTTTCCTCCCCTTGGGGTGAAAGCTGGGCCCCAGCCCAGGGGGTGTCCTTTCTTCCTTCAGGGAAACTCTCCAGACCTCTAATAAAACAGGGACGCAGCGTCCGCCGGGCTCTGCCGCTGCTCACAGAGGCGGGAGCGGCTCTCCTGCCCACTTCCCACACCCCTTCCCCATGTGCCGAGAGGGAAGGCCAGCGGTGTCCTCACCACCCAGGACTAGACGGGACCCCTGGGCTCTACGCAGCCTGGTTGCCCCCCAGCAGTTGAGCAGGCCCCCCTCCCAGGAGGCCAGCCTGCCCCAGCTCACAGGAAGGAAGGGTAAGGCCCACCCTGACCCAAAGAGCCTCGTCCCTGGCTGCCCCGTCCGAACCCCGATCCTGCCCAGGGCCTTTGTGTTCCTGCTGGCTCCCCCGTGTGGGGCTCTGTCTTGGGGGCAGACACCCCTGAGGACTGACATGAGTATGTAAACCCACACAGCGCACCTGTGGGACTTCTGAGGACAGAGGGAGGACAGGTGCGTGCACAGGAGAGAACTGAAACGTCGGAGCCCATAAAGGGATGCCCGGGGCACCTACAATGGGTTACCCTGCAGGGCCATTAGCGAAGGGTGGAGCAGCGACTCCAAGCGATGCCTCGGGGAGTCGGGCTCAGGGAGCCAGCAGGGCGCAGGCCACTCATGGCTGCCCTGAAGGCCTGCCCTTAACCACTCTGCAGAGCTAGCCGCACCTCAGGTCAGGTGTCAGAGACTGAACACACTTTTTATCACCTTCTAGAACCTCAGGGGCAGGGGGAGGTAAGGGGTGTCATCCACCCGCCCCCATTTCCTAGGTCGGGATCCCCTCTTCAGCACGAAACACGTGCTGCCAGCTTCAGCTCGGGAGCCGCTGCTGCCCCCCCCCCCCCCCCCCCGCCTCCCAGGCACGTCTGACTTGGGGGGGGTGGACAGCGGCCAGCGCTGCGGACAATCCTCCTACTCAGCCCAAATCTGCCCCAGACGTCCACCCCCCGATTCTGGTTCTGCTCCAGGAACTAGACTGACCACATGTAACCCCTCCTCCCCGGGGGCCCCTCACACACACAGAGGCAGGTGTGAATGAAGGCTCAAAGTGGGGAGACCCCAGAGCGCAGGCGTGCCCCCTCCGCTCCGCGTCCAGGAGGCAGGAGACACGACAAGGCCGGGCCGAGACCCGTGCATTCCAGGGAAATCGCAGCCCGGCTGTAATCACTGCGCATCTCTCAATTACGCCCCGCCAGGACTGCAATTACCACATTACCCTAATCGCCGAGTGTTTATTAGCGATGCCCTCCCCCCACCAGAGCTGCTATTACTGTGCATTAATGACCAGGTAGGCACGCCGGGCTTCCTCTCGAACACAGACCACCCAGCTGCCAGCGCCACCACCTCCAGCGGGCAGGCCCGTCCTTTCTGCCCCACCTCTGGCCAAACTCATGTCAGCAGGAGGCTGGGGGCAGCTGGCAACGGTCTGGGCATGTACCCAGCAGCAGCACGGTCCGTGGGAGCAGCCAGGCCGCCCTCCCTCGCTGGCCCTGTGCAGCTTCACACACAGGTCTGAGCCCCGACCCTCTTCCTGGGGAGCCCGCCCTCGCCCACCTCCAATCCTGTGCTCGAATGGCTCTGAACTCCGAGTCCCCACGGCAGGTTAGCCTGCGCCTGGTGACCTCTAGTGACCCTGTGGGAAGCCCACCCCATCGCCCCATTGATGACTGCGTGGCCTGCAAGACGCTCCCACTGTGGTCCTTCTGCCCCCAGCCTTACCCAGGGCGAGGCCCACCTCTCGCTTGCTGCCGTGCATCTCCGTCAGTTTCTGCGTTTTTCTTTTCAAGCTAAAGTCTCCCAGTTTCTTCAACTCATTGTCCCAGTAAGTGGCAGAGCCCCAGGCTCCCTGGGGGGGGGGGCGCGGCGGCTCCATCCTCGCCCTCCCCCCACCTGCCCTGACTTCCTCTGCAGGGCACCGTAACTCTGCAGTATGGAGCGATGGGAAGGGGTGACAGCGGTCATTAACTGTGGCCCATCACGGGAGTGCCCTAGGGGTGTGCAGGCTGCCTGGCGCCAGTGGGTCCCCACCTTCCTCACGTACCAAAGCTGAGACTCCTCAGTGTGACATGAGCCTTTAATAATCTGGCCGTAACTGACCAGCCAGCTCTGTCTGCTGCCCTTCGGACGGACCTCCCTTGTCCCTGAAATGCTGATGTCCATCACACGCACACGCCGGCCAGCGCCCGACGCCTTTCCACCTACCTGCCTCCTGCAGGCACCTGGAACCCCACTTTCCCTTAAGGCCGTGGGGCCGCGCTCTGCCCAAGCAGGTGCGCAGCAGGTGTCTGAGATCACTGTAGATAAATCTGCCACCGCAAAGCCCACCGCCAGCCTGACACCCCTGAGCCACCAGGACGCCACGTGTGTTCACGTGTGACTGGCCCGGTCGGCTCACGCCCCTCTGCCTATACGTGCAGCGTAACAGGCAGATATGGCGCCCTAGCCGTCACCAAGGCTGCCCGATGCCGGACGCCAAGAGAAACCCAGGGCCACTCTGTGTCACCTGGAGGTGCCCAGGGCAGTCCCCGCCGAGGAAGACACTGAGTCTGGGTGACACGTGGAACACTCACCAGGAGTTGCAGGGACCCCCGCACCCCAGCGGGGGCAGCGCAGGGTGGCAGGCCCACCCGAGCCCCCTCGGTACCTCATTCTCCTCCTCGTTGTGCAGCTGCTCCGTGTACGCATCCGGCTTCCGGATCAGAGGGTCCACCAGCATCAGGAAGGCCATGTACAGCAGCAGGGCGCCCACCACCGACAGGTAGATGACAATGATGACCTGCGGGCAGACCGCGCCCTGTGAGCCAGCCCGTGCTCAGTGGCAGTGACGCTGCAGTGCTGCTTGGGGACAGGGCCAGAAGACTGCAGGCTGGGAGGGACGGAGTGCCAGGGAGGGTAGCATGGCCCGTGCCACAGAGTCACTGACTGCCTGAGACCAAGAGCTCCCCCAAGGACCATCAGGTCTCCAGCAGCCAGGCAACAGATGGTCAGGACGCCGAGATGAGCCCAGGGGTGGGGGTGAGGAAACGGCCCACCGGCTGCACAGGAGCCTTCAGTACACAGCACACACCCATCGGGCGCTAAACAGGGCACAGGGGGGCAGCTGGGGCGAGGCTGAGGGCAGGAGCCTGGGAGACTGGACCGGGTGTGTGCGCCAGGACGGCTGGCGGGGACGGAGCTTCAGCTCTCAGGGGGACAGTCACCCTGCAAGGCGGAGAGCCGGGGCAGCATGGCAGCCTTGCAAATCCTCACGAGCTGGAGTGAGTCCCATTTTACAGAAAAGACAGCTTCAACGAGGCAAATGCAACGTTGGTCACTCAGTGTGGGTGCCCTGGGCACGTCAGACAGGGCTCCCCAGGACACCGAGCACCGTGGTCCCTGTAACGGTGTCAATAACACCCTGTTGCTGGGACCACAGAAGCACCTCCACTCACTTCCTTGTCCCCTAGAGGGCAGCACACACCTGACTGGGGGACCCCTGGGCTGAAGCCTTCACCCTTAGGCCCAAGGCTAGGAAATGGGGTGTTACTTGCACTCCAGTTTGCGGACCCCACCTGTAACGCTCTTTCTACCTCCACAACGCCTGGCCATGGTGAGGCCCCCGACTCCAGCTCTGGCTCTGAATGGACTGAGACGGGGCGCAGAAGAAAGACAGGAACCTCAGGACTCTCAAGTCCGCTGCCCAGCTCAGGCTCACTTCCTCCCTGATCGGGCAGCAAGTTCTTGCCTCTTTAAACGGTCAACAGCCAGACCTCAACCAGACCTGCCGCCTGCACCTGGGAAGGGGTGGGGACGGGAGGCTGAAGGTAGGGGTGTCCCCGCAGGGAGAGGACTCGGGAAATCTGAGGGCTTAGAAGTGTGTCTGATGAAGTCCTGTGTCGGAAAGTCCCTCCCTGCCACACGGAGAGGTGACATCTGGCTCAGAATTTAAGGTCTCAGGCGTCTGGTCCCCAAGCAGGGGTGGTAGGGTGGTGGTGGGGTGACACTGGAGCCAGTTCAGAGAAGAAGAAAGGCGGCTGCAGAGGCGGGGACCGGGGTGGGAGGATGAAAAGGGGAGTCCGCCTGACGGGGCACTGGCTGAGGGGGGACAGGTAGCTGCTTTCCACCTCAGAGGTGGACACACGCGACTAAGGACACTGAAGGCGCTGTGGCTCCCTGGTCCAGGCGGCAGGACAGCGGCGAGGGTCGCCTCCCATCCAAAGGAGCCTCAGAGGAGAAACCTGACTCAGCAGTGCCCCTGAACCCCGAGTTCTTTCCCGATGCTGTTTCTAGACTCTTCACGGGAGAAGCAGGAATAAGCTTAAAAACGGAACCAGGAAGGGCTGTGTCAGGAGAGTCAGCAGGGCCTGGCGCAGGGCGGTCGGAGCCTGGAGTAGGGACGGGGAGGCTCTGGGGACGAGTCTGCTAGGCAGCCGTGGTCACGCAAGTCCTGCCGGGGGCAGAGAAATGGACGGGCCCTTGTCCGCACTCCCTGTGGGGCGGCCACACCTGCCTCTTCTGTCTGGATCTGGGAGAGCGCGGATCAGGGAAGCAGAGAGGAGGCAGCCTGACGCCCCTCCTGCCCGTCCGGCACGGGACCCCAGCCTGGGGCACAGCTCCCCGGAGCCCTCAGACGAGGCTCAGGCTGTGAGCTTCAGGAGGGCGGGCTTACCTGTCTGTGAGCGACACCTTGCACGGTGCCCAGAAGGGAAGAGGCACCCGAAAGATGTGTACTGAATGAATAGGAGGGGAGGGGACTGAACTGGGGAAAATGGGGGGAAAGGAACGGCGAGCCTCTTCCAGGCTCTCACCCCCCCACACAGTGTAAGGGGGGCCCCTGGACAGAGGACAGAGGAGGGCTGGCTCCAAGAAGTGGGAAGTGGGTCCCTGTGTCTGTGACAGGCCAGCTCAGAAGCCAGTCCCATAGCCACGTGGAATGTTCAGAACAATACCCTGTGCACGGGTATTTGGCAGCAGGACCTGGGGGGGGCGGGGCTGTGGGGGGCAGGGTCACCTTGATGGTGGCGGTGCTGCGCTCCTCATATTCGCACTCACACAGCAGGCAGTAGGCCTCCACGTCGCGGCTGGGCACGGGCTTGGGCTCCACCACGTGCAGGCAGTTGCTGCAAGAGAGGGGACGAGAGGGACGGGTGGGCCACGGGGCGGGGCCGTGTTGTCACCCGGGGCCACCGTGCTGAGGGCTGCTGGTGGCCCCAAGATGTGGCCTCAGCATCTGGTGTGTGGTCCCTCTACCAGCTCGCTCACCGGTGCCCTTTCAGCTGTAACCACAAGATACAAGGCGGTTCTGGGGCTCCCCCAGGACTTCATGTCTTAGGCCTTCGTGGGTCAAAATCTTTGGGGTGGGGGAGGCCAACGTACAGCATGGTGACTGTGCTTAACAATACTGCGTTATAAACCTGAAAGTCGCTAATCACAGATGTTCTCACCACACCCACAAAAGGAAACTGTGGGAGGTGATAACTAGCCTTATCCACCTCAAACTTACACAATGTTATCTGTCAAGTATTCCTCAATGAAACTGGGAAAAAACAAGACACCAGCTCTTGGGAGCAGGAGGTGCCCAGACCTGTATTTTCTCAAAGCCCACCTGGTGCATCTACTGTACAACCAAGTAGAGGCAATCCGACCTGGGCGCCCCCACATGGTGTTAATCCCTTCTTGTCAAGGAACCCCACCCCATGTGTGCTCAGCTCCCTCCCAGGATGGGGCGTCCCAGCTCCTGAGAAGCCGGCATTAGAAATGCTCCCTGGAGGGGCCGGCCGAGTGGCGCGATGGTTAAGAACTCGCTTGGGATGCCAGAGGGCCCCGGTTCGGATCCCACATATGAGGGCCAGTAACACTGCCCT
>NW_017731387.1:4360729-4362271 GCF_001890085.2 Hipposideros armiger
AAAATCTTTAAAAAAAAAAAAAAAAAAAAAAAAAGAAATGCTCCCTGGAGCCTTACAGCTGTTCCCCTCGGCCCCAGCTCTACACCAAAACCACGCTGACATAATGGACCGTCCAGGCACAGCAGCCCCGAGCCAGGCTGTGGTCTTACCAGTCCTTCTGAGACACATTCTGGTTGTAAATGTGCCCGCTGAGGTTTCTGTACGGTGGACAGATGCATTTGCAGCGGATATCTTCAGAGCTCTGGACGAGAAAGCGCGTATCAGGGACGTCCTGGGTTCAGGCACCAGCAAGACTCTCAACTCTCGGCCCCCATTCCATAAGGCGCCCCGGCCTTCCCCCACCCCCAAGGTCAGCAAGGAATGGCATCTGCAGGGAGGGTGCTACATCACAGGGTCCTTAAGACACCTGTCCAGGTGGCAAAGGAGAGTCACAGAAAGCTGCCTGGGGCTGCCATCCCCTTGCAGGGTGCTGGGGTGGGGGGCACGTGGAAAGCAAAGCTACGGTCCTCCACCCTGGGCCCACACCTGTGTGTGCCCCTCTGTCCAGCAGTCCTGGTGGCCGGCCTCTTCCCACCCATTCCATCTCCAACTTCCTAGGTTAGGCTTGGGGGAAGGACCAGGGCGGGATGAAGGAGACAAAGCGGGTGGCTTCCGTGGGAATACCCAAGCTGCCCCTCTGAAGATCCTGCCTCTCTGGACCGGGTAAGAGACACTGCCACCAACATTTTCATCCCAGGTAGGAATTCCCCAGAGGGAGCGCAAGCAACACCCCACAGGCCCCAAAAGGTGTCGCTCCTGCTGAAAGTCCTTGTTATCAAACCTAGAGTTAATATCTGACCTAATTGCAGTTTCAGCCTCTCCCAGAAACATCATCTTCATCAGTCTGGGATTTTCTGGCCAAGCACCAGTCGGGTCATGTGTCTCATCCCCCATGGAGAGAGGCAGTCTACATGACATCCTCCCCCTCCGCGCTCCCCCCCCGTCCCCCCCCCTCCAGAGAAAAGGCGTCCCTGACCCAAAGAACGCTTTCTTTTCTTCCGTCCACAGCTCCCTGGCCCCGCCCTTCTTCCCAGGAAACCCTTCCGTTGCGCGCCCGCCCTCCTCGGACCACCCTTCCAGGTTCCAGAAGGGATGCTGGCCGATTCATGAGTCCCTTAATAAAGCCAATGGGATCCTCAAATTTACTCGGTTGCATTCTGTTGTTTTAATACCTAAAACTTCTTCAAAGCCTTGGCGATCTTCAGAATCTCAAATTCCACGGACCCACCCAAACCTAGGTCGGGGTCACCGTCCCAGCACGCAGGTTGGGCGCGCTCCTTACAGAAAGCCCCACCTGTGCGGGACTTGACACTCATCCCACGACTCGATTTCCCCCCCGAGAAGCAGTTATTAAGGTCACCGACCCGGACACAGGCTCCCTGGCTGGAACGCCAGCCCTGCGCTGGCCCCGCGCACAGGGAGGCCTGCGGTCTGCGCCCCAAGCGGACGCCACCAAATGCGGGGCGCGCAGGGTGTGTGTGTGGGGGTGTTGGGGGCGCGCAG
>NW_017731387.1:4362786-4392813 GCF_001890085.2 Hipposideros armiger
CTCCCCAGGCTCCGGGGCGTCCTGGGACCCCAGATCCCAGCCCCGGCCCTCCGACCCCGGCCCGCCGCCATCTCAGGCCCCACGACATCGGGACGCAGGGGCCGGGAGCCCTGGGCCCACGGCCAGGCCCGTGCCCGCCACGCCCGGGATCTGGGGCCGCCCAGGGCCCCCCGGGACCCCCACGCCCCCGCTCCCCTCCCCCACGCCCGTCCGCTCACCTGCGAGCCCCACCGCGGCCGCGCGAGACCCGGCTGGCCCCGCCCCTTCCGGCTTCCATTGGCTGCTGGAGCCGCCTCTCAGGCGGCCGCTTTGTCGCCCGGGCAACGGGGCCCGCTTCCGCCCGGACGCCGAGGCTCCCGCGCCAGAGACTGGGAGGCATTTCTCAACCCCGAGCCGACAAGAAAAGGGGGCGTTCGGGGGGGGGGGGCGGTCCGGCCCTCGTGCGGCGCTCGTGCCCTCCGTCATAAAACTCGGGGTTCAGAGAGGGGCTAAGATGGCCCCGTCGCGCCGTTTTAAAGAGAAAACGCTTTAGAAACAATAAGCCGAGTACAACAATAACAACAAAAACAGACGGAAGGGCGTTGTCCTCGCGCACAACCTAGACGTGCCGTTGAGGGAGAGGCAGCGTTTGGGCCGTTTTCCCGACTCGCTCGTGGGCCGCCCTCCCCGTGACCGCGCTCCCGCCTGTCACCATCTTCGGGTGTCCGGGTTGCAGGGACTTTTCCTGGCGTTACGAGCAGACCCCTGGCTACCCCGAGAGCCGCCCCACCAAGACGAGGCAGCGCGATCGAAACGGCCCCCGTGCGTCACGCGGACGGTCCGAGGTCGCTCACAAAGAACCGGTGTTTGCAGGCGGAGGGAGAGAGGACGGGACGGAGGGGGACGCAGGCTGGACCCACACTTTTGTGTGTCGTGTCACGAGTGGCCTCTTGCAGCCCGCGGGTCGCCTTGTATTTGGTACGCGGAGGGGGATGTCGTTAGCTTCCACATGAAATCGAAGAAGAAAGGCAAATATTCCTTTAAAAAACCAAAATCCTCTAAGATGGCTCTGAAGAAGGCAAACGTCAAGTTGGGAAGTGGGTCCCCGTCGTTGTCACGAGCAGCCCACGCTGCCCCCTGGTGGCCGAGCGAGACGCGGCTGGCGCGCGTGGAGCCCAGGCTCCTGTCAGTCACAGAAGCCGACGGCAAACTCAGGTCTCCTCCCAGGCTTGCGGTTAGACCAAAATAAATTCTGTACGAGTCAGTGCTTTGGGGCGTCTTCTAGTAGAAGTCGTTGTCTTGTAATTTCACACCAGGCCTCGTCCCAAGTCCGGTATTTCAGAGTGTTGATTGAACTCATGAGTCAGGCGCTGGGTTCCAGGACAAGAAACACAGACCAGGTCACATCCCTGCACCCGCAGGGGTGGGGCTGGGAAGTGTTGGGGTAGCTGGTCTGCATGACAGCGCCTTACACCTGGCTGAAGAAAAGTGTACCTCGAACCAGAGCACGTTGATGGAAACCTTCTGGTTAAGCAACACACATTTAAGAAAATCAGAAAACTGCCCCTCAACATATGCGTACGCTTTCGTCTACATTTAGACATGGAGAGAGTCCAAAAATGGGGTCACCCTGTATTCCCAGTCACTTTTCATCTCATAGGAATCCTTATCCCTGCCCTTGAATATTTTCGAGGCGACGATTCTCATGGCTGCACAGTATCCCTTATCGTACGTGGTGCCATAGCTGACCCGCCTCTGGGGTGCCTGCTACGGGCTTCGTCAACCGTATCTTGTGTATCTCTGAAAGTGGAGTTCAACCGCTGTGAGCTCCAGGCAGCTCCCAAATCTAGAATCACTTGCTGAAACGCCAGAGCGCTCTCACTGTATCCTTTTCTCTTAGGATGCTGGGCACCTCATACCGTATCTCATCTCCTTCTTTAGATCAGAAGCCTCTCCCAGGCCGGGCGCTGCTCCGTCATATCTCCATGTAGCTCTTAGCACCGTGCTTGGCATATGGCGAAAACTCAGAAAAGATTTGAGGAACACAGGAATTCTCAATGAGTTACTCATTGCGTCAGAGAACTTTAATTGTCCATCAAAATCCACTCTCCCCTCTTGGGGCACAGAGTTGGGTGGCATTTCCCAGCCTCCCTGCGGCCATATGACCTTGTTGTTGCCAGTGGCAGAGGACAGGGACTGATGTGTGCCATTGCAGACCTGGTGGGTACAGCGCCCCCCTCCCCCCGGCCACGTGCATTTCTCTATGTTCTGTCCCCTCAGGCTGATGGGAGCAGATCGGGGTGATGCCCCAGGGGAAAGCAGGCACATGATGGAAGAACTCTGGGTTCCTGAATAGCCGTGAGGAGGAGTTTGTCCTCTCCAATCTGAACAGCCACCCAGCATTGTGATGTGGAAAAATATACAGTGACATGCAACGGAAATTTGGGGGCTTATTCGGTAACTCAGCATAACTTAATATGCCCACGAAAAGGTTTCAATCACGGGATCAACTTAAATAGTTACCAACCTAGTCACTTAAAAGGACCCGTCAATTTGGCTTTAACAACTGAGCCGGCCAGTGGCACGGGTCTTCCTCTCGTCTGCTCACACAGCACCTGGGCCCTGAGAACGGACATTGTGCCCGTGCTGGGAAAACCATCGAGGCCCCTGCCCTCTAGGGGCTCACAGTCTGGAGGGGAAGGTGGACAAAACCACAAAAACAAAAACATGTGAGAGGAAAGAGCCAAGCTAAGTGGAAACACAGCAGGTGTTACGAGGAGGGCTGGAGGCTGCTGGGTGAGAGGCTGAAAAGGCCACACGGAGGTGACATTGATATTTCCAGCAGCATGACCAGAAGCGCCAGCCCTGCACGAACTCAGGTATATTTAGCCTGGCACAAGGCGAGGCTGTGCAGACACTTGGAGGCAGAAGGGGTCTGGACAGAGAGGAGGTTAGAAAGGAGGTTGGTGTGGCTGGAGGGAGCTTGGGAGGGGACAAGGCCAGGGCCTGTCGCTGTGCGACAGCACTACCCCCCACTTCGTGGCTTCCCCGACAAACACTTGTCACCTGGCACTTTCTGTGGATGAGGACTGCAGCATGGCTCGGTGTGAGCCTCAGCCAGTGTGTCTCAGGGCACTGGGGCTGCGGTGTCAGCCGCAGCAGGACCTGTCTCACTCAGGATCTGAGCCCACCGGGGGCCTTGGCAGGATTCAGTGTGGGGTGAAGGCCTGACTTCCTCCCTGTCTATTGGCCTCGCTCAGTGCTAGGCCAGGGGGCCTCTTCACGTAGCAACTCACAGCACAGAGGCTGTTTCCCAGAGTGAGAGATGAGAGAGAGACAGAGGGAGACAGAGGGAGAGATGGAGAGAGAACGCAAGTCAGTGAGCGAGTGGGTAGGCCCTGACTTTTCACAACCAAACCTGGGAAGTGGCCTTGGAGCCCTTGCCACTCTCACGGAGTCACTCATGCAGACCACACGTAAGGGGCGGGGATCACACGAGGATGTGCCCGCCAGGAGGTGGGCATCGTGGGGAGACAGTGAGGGGGACGTGGAAGGGCCCGCGAGGTTCATGCCTTGCTCCGAATCACAGCCTAGTCAGAATGCAGCCAGTCTGCACCCAGCTCAGTGTCCTCAAAGTTGGGGTCCTGGCTGCACCCAGGCTTTCACACACACACACACACACCTGCTAGATGTAAGGACTGTGGGCGGGGACAGACACAGAGGAGGTGACGAGAGGGAGAAGAAGTTGGAGGTGCCACGTACACGTGACAGCACGGCCCTAGGGGTACATGCGAGAATAACCCCACTATGCAGGCAGGAGACAGACAGGCGCTGAGAGGCACAATGGCTTATCCAGGGTGAAGAAGAGGTGAGAAAGAGGAGTTAGTCTGAACCCAGGTCCGTGTCCTCAAACCTGGGACCCTGGCTGCACCCAGACCTCCCCAGGGAGAGCTGTGCAGAGGGGTGCGTTGGGGTCACTGTGTACAGATGGGGTATTACGTGGAGAAGGGGGTTGAGAGTTCAGCAGCCCAGGGGGCTACCTGGTTAGCTGTTCCTTGAGGAGGGGGCTTGGGGACGAGAGCCCAGGAAGTGATGTCACTTCCTTGACCACGGACCCCAACAGAACTTGGAACCCCCGTATCCAGGCACCCACCTAGTGATAGCCCCGTAGGTAGCTCACTTGGCAAGAGACGCTTGAAGGTACAAGATGTTCTCGTGCTGTGTCCCAGCTAACCGGGGCCCTTGCTGCCGGAAAGCCCGCCGTGAGAGCCTTCCCAGGCGCCTGTTCCGCTCTCACCTCCTCCGATGCCTCTGGCCATTTAACAGGAGGTCCCCTAGAGAAACACAGGGCGACCTCGGTCAGGCCAGCCCAGGCCAGGCCACCTCGGTGAGCCACCCCTGGGCAGCCCCCACGCCGCGTACCCTCAGGCGGGGGGAAGAGGGCCAGGAAAGGGAGGCGCCTGGCAAGCAGCAGGCTGCTGGGCGGTGGGGAGCCTGGCGGCCCTGTCGCCATCACACCCCAGGACAGGCCTGGCAGGGTGGAGAGGGACTTCCTGCGGGGACTCCTCTCTGCCAGCGGGAACTCGGGGCCCTCCGGCGGTCATGTTTTCCACCCCCTGTGGAGGTCTGTGTGTGTCTGGGGTGGAAAGAGTCACAGGGTCTGAGGACCAGCAAAGACACAGGGCTTGAGGTGGCCGGACACTGTCTCTACAGAGCTCCACGCAGGAGACTGGACAGGAGCTGACCGATGGGGTCCTCGGCTCCATCCCCCCGAAGGATAGGCAGGTGCCCCCCACCACCAAGAGACTGGCACAGGCTTGGGGTGAGTGCAGGTGCTGAGTACACCCAACATCCGGGACCCCATATGCTCCAAGGGGGCCCTGGGCTCCCTCCCAGAGCCCTGCTCCCCAAGGAACCTGGGTCCCCATCTCCTCCCCAGCCCACCCTCACTGCCCAGCCCCTTCCTGGGCCAGAGGCGAAGTCACCGCCCGCATATCCCAGAAGAGACTTTTCTATCTCATTTCAGTCAAGAGTGTGCATTTCCGTACAGATTTTGCTGTTCTAACGCCTGTCCCCAGGCGTCCACGTTGGCCTGGCTACCCTTGCCCACCCCTCACCGTGATTAGCAGGGGTGCTTTTCCCCCAAAAGGACCATGTCTACAGCTCTGCCATGTGCTGTGACCCTCCAGGCCAGGAGCTGGGCCTCCCCAGGTGGCACACCATACCAGGAAGGGGACCGGTTACCATGGCGAGCCAGCCGTTCACTGCTACGGAACCTTGACATAACCCCCTGCTGTCGCCATTGCAACAGTGCAGCCCCAAACACCCCACAGTCCTCACGTCCCGGCCCCTCCCACCCCAGCAAGAGCCTCTGTGTTCTCATCTCAGAATGGGCTGTTTTGACAGAAATTACAGGGATGGCACGGTTAATGCAGGGAGGTGCCATCCATCCTCAGCCAAGGCCATGGCCGACGCCGCCGGACGTGAAGCCGTTCCACCTCGGAGTTTCCTTAATGCCAGGAGCTTTTCTCTCCTGCCAGCGCTCGTGTTCCGCCTCCTGCTGCCAGTCACTGAGGGGGCTGAGGGGTTTGGTCTGCAGTCCAGCCCTCACCCTCCTGGGGGTCCATGGTGCTGCCTCTGACTGCATGTCCCTCCTCTGTCCCCGCCTTTCCCAGGGGAAAACGCATCAGGCACGAGCAAACACAAGCCCTGCATGATGTGGACCGCCCGGGCACACCGGCTGGACAGGCTGGTGGAGCAGCTGGTGCCTGCCTTCCTGGGCGGGGACCCCACCTTCGTCCCCACCTTTCTGGGAAGTTATAGAACCTTTGCCACCACCCAACAGGTGCTGGACACTCTATTTACAAGGTGAGCACCCCGCCCCGCCGGCACAGTGGTCATTCGGCCACCTGCTAGCTGTGAGATTTCGGAAGTCTGTTTGCTCCTCTGCACAGCGGGGTGGACAGAGGACCAATGCCATGGGGTTATTGCAGGGCCTCAGTGGGGCCTGGAGGGTGCTCCCTGCATGTCTGCCCTGTGGAGAGGTCAGCTGGAGGGGCTGTGGCTGAGATAATTGGCCATTTTTTCTTCCTCTTCCTCACGGTCCCTGGGGCCTTGGGCTGGGCTGACTTCTCAATTGAAAAGGAGATTGGAGGCTCCATGGGGTCTCTGTCCTGGGAGCCAGAACAGAAATCACAGATCCCAGGGGTGAGCAGGGAGGCCCCAGGCTCCCCCAGGTATCTGCAATGGGGCTGGTTGGGGCTCATGCATTCAGCAAATGTATCGGAGCCCCACTAGGTGCAGGCACGTTTCCAGACAGGCACTTACTGGGGTCCAGGGCCCAGAGCAGACGGCAGCCCTGCCCTCCAGAGCGGGCTTCTAGGCCGGTGACACAGTCGCCCTAAGCTGCACAGGCAGGCGGCGTCCACAGGGCGGTCCATGTGGCGTCTTCCTGGCCCCCTGTAGGTACGGCTGCTGCCTCCCACATTCAGAAGAGGACGGTGGGCCGCTGGACCAGATGAAAATGTGAGTGGGCTTTGGATCTGAACCACGAGGAGTGTGGGGACTGTGAATTGGGGGTGCTGGCAGAACCCTGCATCCCGCACGTCCAGGGGGTTCTGCAAGAGGGAGAGGTCCGAGGACTTCTCCTAGAAAAGAGGAAATCAGTCAAAGAGAGCTTGTGGCTGTGGCCTCAGGCGCCGTGGGGGAGCACTGGGGTGGCCCGTGGACAGAGTCAGCCCCTAAGAAAGCCCGTCCCTGTTCCGTCCCAGGCCCATCCTGGGACCCAGAACGGGGGGTGTGGGGAGCGTCCTGCTCACTAAGCTGGTAGAATCTCAACATCAGGCGCTTGGCTGGTGCCCCCCCCCCACCGTGGGAGATGAGTATCAGTGGCAGAAGAGGACCCACAGGGTCCCTAGTAAACCAGGCAGCAGGTGGGGGCTAGGATGGCCTGGGAGCGGGGCAGGAGGCAGTCTGTTTGTTGTCCCATCGGTCAGATATTCATGGAACACCTACTGTGTGCCAATGAGTGCAATTAACAGAGCAGACACCACCCCTCCCTGCCCTCTGGAGCTGACATTCCCGTGGCAAGGGGACAGGGACGCTGACGGGGTGCCAGGCTTCCCTGAAGGAGGGGACAGGTGGTCACACCATTGATCAAGAGCTCTCAGTTACGTGGGCTTGGTGCCAGTCCCTCCTGAGTGACCAAGCGTGTCTCTGTCAGGACTGCCAGGCTGACGGTGCAGAGGGGCAGGAGGGGCTCGTGGGTGGACGGAGGCGGGAGGCACAGGGCCGCAGAGCCCACACGGCGGTCCGGGGAAAGGCCAGGCCTCAGGCCCCGCTGCCCACCTGTCTCTCCCTAGGGCCCTGTCGTCCATCCTGGCCATCTGGCTGAACTGGTACCCTGAGGACTTTTTCTAGCCCCCAGGGTTTCCCTGCCTGAAGATGCTTGTGGCCTACTTAGGGCTCAACTTCCCGGGCTCAGACCTGGAGTACCAGGCCCAACTGCTCCTCTCAGAGCTGGAGCACATTAAACCCGCCCAGGAGGACACAGAGGGTGAAGCAGTCCTGGAGGGGTGACATGGGCGTGAGGGGAGGCTCTGGGCGGGGCCACAGCGACAAGAGCTCCCAGAGGCTGGGGCTTGGCTGGGACTGCAACCCGGGCAGGCTTCCTGGAGGCGGTGCTGCAGCCATGCTGATCGTCTGTAGTCTTCTCGGGTCCACAGAGCCAGTGCCAACTTCCACTCCCATGCCCCCCGCAGAGCTGGGGCAGGCTGAGGGCACAGCCTTCCCGGGGGCATCTGCGTCGCCTCGGCGGCTCACCTCGGCCCCTGTGATGGCTCGAGTGTGTGCAGTCACACCAGACAGCTCTTTCTCCTCCTCTCCAATGGCATTTTGAAAAGTCTTTGTGTTTACCTGACAATCAACTTCAAGTTTTACGGTGTTTTTCTCATCATATTCAGTTAAGATAGAATTTATTTTTAATAAAATTTAACGTTACAATAAAATGTAATTTAAATAAAATTAACCCTGTGACCCTTCCAAGTGTACATTCTAGCGGCAGTTGAGCACATTCGCCGTCTCTTGCAGCCGCCACGTCATATCACGGCCACGCTATAGTTCTGGAACGTTCTCATCAAAGACAAACCCCGTACCTAGTAGCCAGCCCGTCCTCCCCCCGAGCCCCTGATGGGCACCAATCTCTCTGTCTCCAGGTGCTTATCTCGTCTGGATTTTTCATATAAGTGGAATCCTGCCTTATGTAGCCTTTTGTGTCTGACAACCTAGTAGATGAGGAGGCTGACTGTTTTTTGATTTTAATAAAAATAACACTTTTTTATTGAGAAGAAAAATCCCTAGGAGGCAAAGATTCTGTGTAAGAAAGGAAGCCCCAACATTAAACATTTTTCAGTGCCTTGGGATGGGGACCACTTCTGTGATGACGACACGAGCGGCAGGAACCATAAAGGTTTTCTTAAGGAAGGGCTCAAGTCTCCAAGCACAAACCCACGTAAAGCGGGGTGCAGTCACCTTTCCATTGGGAAGTGACAAAAGGCCGAGACAGGTGCTTTGGGTCCCCCTGGGGCAGACGCACAGTAAGGGTCACCGCTGTGGGGTGTCTGATCACGTGATGAAAGCAAACACCAGTTAAGCCTCCATAACTAGGAAATGGGCTAACTTGCGACACTGAGGTATTTAGAAGGAAAAGCTCATCTCAGCTCCCAAGCAGCTTGGGGAGAGGGAGACGCATGGAGCCACCACTGGCAGGAGCACCCAGGAACCACTGCAGGGGTCTGAGACGCGGCTCTGACCACATCACGCCCCGGGCCGAATCCCTCAGTGGTGCCCCATGTCCCTGGAATTCTTCCAACCGGCACTCCGGGCCCCTGCCTGCCTCTCCATTGTCACCCCACGTGTCCTGTTCAATCTGCTTAGCCAGCCTGGACCCCTTGCTCTTCAGGGATCTGAGTTACCGGAACTGGGGCTGCCCTGCAACGCTCTCATCTTAGCCACTCCCGGCCTGGTTGTCCCCACAGCACTCTCTCGTCCAGTGTGCTGGCCTCGGGGTGCATCTGAGCTCCACTTAACATCCGTGTGAGCCGGCCACGTGCTCGGCAACTCAGCAACTCTGTGCCTCCGTGGCCTTGGACTAGACGACGGTGAAGAGGCCCTGAGCCTTGAGCCGCAAGCTGAAGGAATGGGAAGGCCGGTGTGTGACGCACAGGTGGGAAGGAACCTGTGTGCTCGTGGTCTCAGCCACCCAGTGGAGCCGAGTCCTTGCTTTGCAGGGGAGGGCGCTGGTGCACAAGCGGGTTTGTGGAGGTCTGACAGCAGCACAGGGCACAGCGGATGGGGGACGCCCTGCTGCCTGGTGGACGGGGACCGCGAGGATGGGAGCTGCCTGGGGGTTTGCTGACAGGTAAACCAAATAATGCACAGAACAGCCCCAAACCTGAAACTAAGGTGACCAGTAAACGAGCCAAGTTCCTCTGGGATCATGGCAGATGCAAGTGCCCAGGATTTCAAGTTCCAATAGGGAGGTGAGAGGGGAGACGTCAGGACAGCCCCCGTGTCCTCTGGTGGGCAGAGCAGTGCTGAGTGTGGGGGCGGGGGGACAATTGTGACTGTCACACACCTAGGACTGCGGCAGAGCTGATGAGATTGGAGGCGAAGCCCTCAGATTCTACAGCCTCTTCTTTCAACAAAGCGTAAGGTGCCCACGGCGTGCCCACGAGGCCTGGGGTGCAGGGCTCTGACCTCAGGAGACGCTGGGGGTGGGATACAGACCTCCAACCATCACACACCTCTGACTAGGGCTGTGCAGACAGCAAGTGCAGGAGGCCGCGGCCCGGGAGGTCAGGGAAGGCTTCTCCGAGGACCAGTTGAGTTGGCCAGGCCGGGACACGGCTGGTGGACAAGACCCAGTCAGGTGAGCTGGCTGTGGATGGGCTCTGCTTGTCCTTCAGTTACTGTCCTATATTCAAAGTCAAAGGGGGAGCCAGTCTCACGGACCTAACTAGTCCTCCACCGGCCTCTTGGCAAGAAAGGTCAGGAGGCCTTGATGGTCAGCCCAAGGTCATCCTCAAGGTGAAACCAGAAGAAGGGCCAAACAGCGTCCTCTGCAATCTCCAGCCTGTGTCCTCTCTCAGGAGAGCACAGCAGAGCTCAAGACACAGACGATGCGTTTGATACAGGAACCATCTTCGATGCATGCTAGCTTGTCGTTAAAAGTGGGGAACGCAACATGTGCGTGCTGACATTCTTACCGGCAGCACATGTGACACTTGCCTTAACTGCGTGGTAAAAATGCCGACAGGGTTGAGAACACGACTCCCCTGGAAGACGGACAAGTGGACGGACCTGTGAATCAGCAAACAGGCATCAGGTGCCTACGACGTGTCAAGCCCTGAGCTGGATGCCAAGACTTATTAAGCCAGCGCAAAAATGGAAAGGTTAAATGTTTGCCCCGTGTACTCGGAAAAGGCAAGCGCAGTGCACTGGGCTGAACGGGGTGGGGCCGGCCAAGGAGGGGACCTTGCCGGCCCTGATGTGGCCCGACCCCCAGTGACCTCACACTCCAGCCATCAGTCCCTGCTCAGCCCACCCTGGGAGGCTGTGTCCTGGTCTAGAGCCTCTGGGGGAGGTGCCACCCTCACAATGAGGACATTTCTGTCCCGGGCCAGCAGCTGTCACCTGAGAAAGATGGAGATTACCCCACCAGGCGACAAGGCTTGTTGTACAGACACAGGCACAGCTCAGGTTCCCTCCTGAGGTAATTAACCCCGGGGAGAAATGTGGCCCATCTCCCTGGGCATCCGCCCTCCAGCCGGCCACCCACCCAGATGGGGCTGAGGCCGGAAGAGCCTGGGGGACAAATCTCCTGGGGGTGCGTGTGGGAGGACTTGAGATGGTCCCCGTGGGGACGTCCCGGGCTGCAGACGCTGGCCCCCTGCCTGGGTGCGGGCTAGAAGCAAAAGGCTGCAGAAAATGAGCTCGGCTACTGCGGGGGTGTCCTGGGCAATGGCCCCAGGTGCCAGCTGAGCCCTGAGGTCACCGCTGGCGTCCTTGCCAGCTTCCCTGGGTCCTGGTGATCCCAGGAGACATAGCAACACAGAGACACTGATCCACAGTTTTACATATACTCACTTCACATTACACCCCTCACATTGTGCTCAAAGCTGGCGGGGTTGGTAGTTTTGGAGGCTTTCCTCTCGGTCCCCAGGGCCTCAGGGACAGGGCCTCAGGGAGGGACCAGACGCTCTCGGACACATCTCAGAACTGCCCCTCTCTCTACGTCACGGCCTCTGTCTAGGCTTCAGCTTCACACCTGGTCGATGGGTGACACCAAATTCCATGCATCCCACCGCCTTTTAAGGATAAAAGAGAGACCAGAAGAGTAGAAATGGGTCAGAGGTGGAGGCTCTGTCTGTCTGTGAATCTCACACCCAGCTCGGGTGTCTGCCCGCCCAGGAATGCGAGTTCATTCTTTAAAAAGCCTGTAATTGACTTGAAAGAAACCAGCCTAACTGCTTGGTCAGGAGTGGGGGAGGCGAGTGGGGGTGGCCGCTGGTGTGCAGGGGCCTGTGTGGGAGGAAGGCCCAGGGTACGACCTCTGTCCGGGGGGCTGTCCTCAGCGCCAAGGGTAAGTTGTGCTGCTTAGAGGGCAAGGCCAGGCATCGCTGCACCGAGTCCCTCACGTAACAGACAAGGAAGCAGAGGCCCAGGTGGGGTGGCGACGTGCCCCAGGGCACACAGCTGGTGGCAGAGCCAGCTCTGGGCTGCAAGCTTCCCTAGCCAGGACACAGCCTCCCCCAGCCTCCGCCCCAGCTGTGTGCTCGGCGTCCCGGACGTCCACACGCCTCCGAGTGGAGACTCTGGGCCTCAGATCTACCTGGGCCAGGCCCGGAGCTCTGGCAGACCAGCCTTCTGGGCCCCCTGCAGAGCCCTTGCCTCTGGGGCTCTCTGTCACAGGCCGGTCACGGCCCCCGGGCAGCGCCAGGCCTGTGACTGGGGAGTGGCTCTCTCTCGACTGCAGGGCTTTGTGCCTTTCATGGGATAAGCTCCGAGGTATTCTCGGGGGACCACTGGAGAGAGCTGGTCTGGCAGCTCAGCCAGGCCTCGTTACAAGCAAGACATATTTACGGGGTATTAAAAATAGACTCCAAACAAATATGTCGTTCTCCTTCTCTCCCTGACACTTTCTTCTCATGTGTCACCTCCCGGGGTGCCCAGGTTCCCTTTGACTCCAGGGGGTCCCCAACTCCCTGGCATCAGAGACCTGCCGCCCCCCAGTCCATGCTCTTGTAGGTTCCTCCCACCTTTGTCCTCAGCTGTGAGTGCCCCTGGCAGGAAAGCTGACAAAGCAATTAACAGCCCAGGCAGCTTATGACACACTTGAGCTGAGAGGTGCTAAACCTTCCCCAATCAGTCAAGGGCCCTTGTGTATAGCTTCTTTCAATAGAGAAGGTCAGTCTCAAGTTCTGACGTTGGCCTTGGTGGGCGAGGAGCTTAACCCCAGTGCCTGCAGTGCCGAACCGGACACCTTACCCTCCTCCCACCACGGAGGCACTCGTAAACATGCGATATGCTTGCTCTGCTCAGGCCTCTGCTCAAGGATCCGATCTGGCAATACCCCCAGAGATGAGTAATTCCTGGGCAGAACCCATGACGGTGCTGTGGGGACAACCAGAGGGAGAAGGAGAAGGTCCTTTCCTCGGGGGCCTCGCGGGGCTTGTGTCCCCGCGTGGGGCACGGCACAGGGACAAGGCCCAGGCCACTCTTGGGCCAGTGTCCTTGCGTCGTGTGATGTTGGAGCGGACGCAGAGGGAGTGGGGGGAGGGCAGGAGGCAAACAGGTCAAGAAGAATTCACCAGGAAGCTTTCTGACAGAGCAAAGCCTCCAACAAGCTTGGGACAATGATTCCCGGCAGAAGCAAAACGACCTAGAGGCAGGGCAGAGGGAGCGACCTCAAACAGGCTCAGCGGCAGCCAAGGGACGTTCCCCTGGAAGGACTAGAACACAGTCCTCGGAGGTATACGGGGCTGGGACAGAAATGCTTTCAGGAGACTTCCGTCTCTCTAGGTCAGACCTGGGAGCAGGATGGTGAGGCAAGAACGGAAGGACTTCCGGTCTTGAGACTGAGTTTCCTGGTCCCCAGGTGTGTGTGTGTGAGTGTGTGTGTCCCTGGTGATGACTCACCCCTCCCTCACGCCTCTGACAAAATCTCCCACCTCCCCTCTGCTTAGGCCTCTCCAGGCTCCCGGCCTGACGGCCTGGCCTCCGCGTAGTAAAAGTGATCATTCAACCTGGACCTGGCTGAGCCAAGTGTCTAGGCCCCTCCCAGTGTCACCCCCTCTCATCAACGAGGAAACTGATGTTCAACAAGTTTCAGACGAGGCTGTAGTCATATGCCTGGGAAATGTGACTATAATTGCAAATTATAGCCACAATTTTCTGCATCATTGCAACTCCTGGGATAGAGCCCTGTGCCAGCTCTTCTAGAAGATCACAAATGTCTCCCATGTAGACCAGGAAATAATATCACTAGCCGTTCAAGCCATTTTCCCAAAGCTCTCCTCGGTTTCCGTTTATACTTAGCTCGTGGTCGTGGTCCTTCCAGCCTAAGTTCATCTTACACTGATCTCAGAAAGTCAGCCAGGCCATGAAAACTTTCTTCCTTTAAATTCTTACGCTGCCCACAGTGTCAGAGCGGCTTTTTCATCCCCGTAGTTTCTGTAGAGGATGCTGAGGGTGGCGCCCAGGAGCTCTGAGGTCACACCTTCTTCTCCCAGCCTCCTGCAGAGAGGTAACGCGTGGCCAGGTGCAGGAGGCCAGGGGAAGCCCGCCTTGTGTCATCGGCGGGACCATCGTGGGGACAGAGGGAAGCCCATCGGACAAGGTAACCCCAGAGCAGCTTCCCTCGCCCTGTCCAATCAAGGGACAAGAGACGACCAGGCTGTCCTGGAGGACGCGACCACGAGCTACCATCTCCAGGATGGACGCAAGGCTGGACCAAGAGCGGCCCTCGGTCTCCAGGTTCCCAGCTCCATGGAGCCACCATGCTGGCGCCCTGTCAACTGGTTCCTGATTGAGTTTCTCCAGGGGCACAAGCCAGTCACCAGAGAGCAAAGCCCTTTTCCGCCTTGCGTATTAATGAGACCCAGGCGCTCCTGTCAATCTCCCAGGAGCCAGCATCTAACGACCTTGGTTGACAGGTGGCCCCTGGGACGAGGTCTCTGGTGGAGCCCAGGCACTGCCGGGGGCATTTTTGAGAATTAGCTGCAGGGATGGCAGAATGCATGGCAGTTTAAAGAGAAGGAAGTGAGGGCATAAGAGAGGCACACAGTCCGTGTCCTGAGACCGCTTGTTGATGCCGGCTGAGCATCTGGAAGGAACAGTACCAAAGGTGCCCCCGGCCCGCAAACCAGAGGGGCTTGTCGCCTTCCCTCGTGACTGGCGCTGACCGCGCTTCCTGCTGGAATTCTCTTTTTCTTTTTTGTTTGTTTGTTTGTTTTGGTAGGGTCTTTCTCCCTTTCTCTCTCCTCCTCCCTCCCTTCTTTCTTTTTTGTCTGTCTTTTCTGGTTCTCCAGGAGGAAGTTCGTACGGGGGGTGGAACAGGATTGCAGTCAAGCAGACCTAGATCGCCCTTGTTGAACCAATAGGACGAACCCAAGTTTGGAGAAGCAAAGAGACGCGTCTGCCTGGACCCACTCCCAGCTCTGCCACCGTATCAGGGCTCCCTCTGTGACCTAAGTCACTTCACCTCTTGCTGGGTCAGATTCCTCTCTGCAAACTGCAGGGAGGAATCTCGCCTTACGGGACGGTCCAGCATGGCGTCTGGCACTAGGTCAGGGCGCTCAGCTATTTTCCCAGTAAAGGTCACATCCACCTGACCATGCTATCACTCACTGGATTCTGGCCACAGCTCACACTTCCCAGAATGTGGGCTTTAATCTTTAGAAGAGAAACCGAATATTCGTTTGCAGCCGTGTTTGAGAAACCAAGTGGGTGGAAATGAATTACGATGAAAACGTTTGGAGGTGCTCAAGGGGTATTTATCTGAAACCGCAGGTCCCCGTGGGCTTGGCGTGTCCACCTGTGTGGAGACCAATGCCTGGTGCATAGCCAAACAGGGCTGTCGCTCTTACTTGGCACACTCCTGCACTCAATGGGCATTTCCGGTCGCACTTCACATCTGATATTCTGGTTGGGTAGCTGCACCCCTGATTGTTGCTCCCGAACCAAGATAATACAGAGCAGTGAGTTTGGACTATTGACTGTGGCTCCCTTGGTGTCTTCAAACGTCCATCTCCGTGCAGAGCTGGGGGAGTGTGTCGCTTTGGTGTCTGTGTAACGGTTTGGTAACAATGGTGTTTGGGCTGATGTGAGCAAGGGGCCGTCCGTTCACCCTACATCCTGAGCTCCGCCTTCAGCCCTTGAGTGCGAGGCTAGGACGAACCACCCTCCTGACAGCTTGCTCCCAAGTGGGCTGCGTGAGCCCCGCTCCGAGCCTCGTTGTCCCTCTTTGGAGCCTCTCTGTTCCCCATCTTCCAGCCTTATTATACAGAGACGCGTGGCCACCTTCTTTCCTGTATCTTTGTCATTGCATTTAGGGAGCAGCCTCCAAACGAGCCCGCTTAACATCAAGCACGGGTGGTGGGGTTGTCTCCCCCCGGCTAGGGAGACTGCTTGCAGATTCTGTGGGGGAAGGAGGGGAGCGTGCCTTTAAACAATGAGCGCCAAGCACTATCCTCAACTCAGTGAACAAAACAGAATCGCCGTCTCAGGGGGCTTACACTTCAAATTGGGTAGAGAGCCAGTAAACAAATACATGGTGGATCAATTCAGTATCAGTGAGTGCTAGCTGCTTTGCTTTGGATAATCACAGGAGGTCCCAAGCAAGTGACAAGGAGTCAGCCAGGCAGAGACACCTGCAATCCACCTCCCTACAACCCAGCGGAAACAGTAAATGAGTTAATTAAACAACACAGTGATACCAAGGGCCCAGCTGAGTCACCCACTGTGGACGCTTAATGCACACACGTCTCCATCTCTACCTGTCACGACAGATGGCTGTCAGGGCTGTCACAGCATGGCAGACACCATTTACTGGGGGCCTGACGGTGGAGATGATGTCTCCCCGACCAGGCGGGAGCTCTCTGAGGACAGGGGCTGTGCCCCTCTTACTGTCGGGAGGGCAGGGGCCATTCCTCATTGGCGGAGGAGCCCCCAGAGGGCAGGGATGGTCCCCTCTCCAGTCCCCCGGGCAGGGTCCTGTCCTTGTGTTTCTTATGCAGGAGACTGACAGCCACCTTTCCTCCTCATGGCTGGGCCTCCCAAGGACGTGAAGGGCCCAAAAGGCCCAGCCTCGCTCCCTGCCCGGCCTCGGCCTGGGCCCCCCTGTGGCGCCCTCCTGTGGCACCGTGGCCCAGGGCCAGGCCACTGGGCAGGGATGGGGTTTCAGTCTGATCTTTACCACCAGCTGCGTGTAGCTAGGCTTCTGGGAATTTCAGAAGTTGGTGCCAAAGGGAGGACAGCTGAACCCAAGGAAGGCACCATACTGCCCTCGGGACCCGAGGCAGGGGATGATGTCACAGGCTGTCACCCCCAGGGCCCTGGTCTCTGATGGCCAGCGGGAGCGAGGGGTCCCAGGGGCAAGCTGTGTCCCCATCTGGGCCTCAGTTTCCACCTCAGGTGACGAAGGCAGCGACTCATTCCTTACTTCCCAAAGGCAATGCCTACCAGGAGGCGTACTAGGTGATGCCACCGGGAAAGGCAGTGTGAGAGGGTCAACACTGGCTGAAATCTGGGTACTGGGCAAGAACACTGGAGGACACCCTGCGTTGGCTCAACTGGTAGCCTGGAAATTTCCAGAAGGGGCTGAACTGAGGGCTGGGGCCCCCCTCTGGCCCCTCCCTTCTCAGGAGCAACACCACGTCTGACCCAGGGCCCGTCACACGGTTGAAGATGCCCACCTCTGTGCCAGGCACAGAATGCTGTTGGGTATTCCGTGTGATAGAAGACAAAGGGCAGAGGCTAGAAGGCGGGGGAAAGCCATTTGGCTCATCTCCGTTCCTGAGACTCCTGAAGTTTTCATCTTATTACAAGGAGATGTATGCATGTGCCCAGTGTGGCACAGGGCAGAGCAGCCGGTGTGGTCTGCTGGCCATCTCCAGGCTTCAGGGAGGAACTGCCCACTCCCTGGGGGCCAACGGGGGCACGTGACATGCAGAGAAGGTGCCCCTCCCTGTCTTGGGACCACGCGGCATAGGGTTCAGGACGTCCCCGGGAGCCCAGGGCCCCCACTGTAAGAAAGAACAGCGTGGGGTGGGGGCTGAGCCCTGCCTCTCACGTCCACCCTCCACGGCTCCCTTTCTGCCGTGCACCAGAGCGAGTTTTGAAAACACAATTTGGATCCTGTCACCACCCTCAGCTTAAACAAACCTCCATAACCCTTAGGATGAGCTCAAAGTTCTCCAGGGTCTTCCAAAGCTTACCTGAGCCAACTCACCTGGCACTGCTCTTCCCGGCCCCCGCAGCTCCCCGCCTTCTGTCGGCCCCTCCCCCTCGGGGAGCAGGAGTGGCAGTTTGTCACTGGCCATGTGATGTCTGTTGGGGGCTGTGGCGGGCTCGCCTCTGTATTCCGAGGCCCACGCAGAGAAGGTGCTCAGAGGTATTTGCTGAATAGATGAAACACCTGCCTCCGACACTCAGAAACACACAGGGGGACAGCCGAGACCACGTGTGCGTGTGAGCACACACACGCCCCTGAGTGTGAGGTCACACACGTCCCCTCCAAGGGCGCATGCCAGGTCGGCTCTGAGCTAATGAGGGCGCGTGACTCTCCTGAACCCCACTTTCCTTCTCCTTCACTTGACCCTTGCTCAATCCCGGCTTATTGGTAGCAGCAAACCATCACTAGCTCTCTGACCTTAAGGACAGAACAGGTGGCTCTTCCATAGCAGACCAGGTGACCTTATCACCTCATCTCTTTCTGGGCCTCACCTGCCCTCCACTCTCATAAGCAGACCTGTTACGAGTCATCCTCTCCCCAGCACTTTCCTTCCACTCACCCAACCGTCTGCCCAACTGACCAGGTCACCCCTTCCATCCCGAGAAAGCTCACCTCCTCCCAGAAGGCCTCCTTGGCTGCATGACTCCCAGGGTCTCTCTCGGGGCGAAGCCTGTGGGGTCGTGCCCTCTTATCTGTCTGGGTCTGTGACTAGCTCCCGAAATTTGTTGCCTGTGTGGGGCCACTTTGGGTTGTGATTCCCATGAGGGCGGTGGCTTTATATATCTATGTGACTTATGGGTTCCCCAGGGAGCAGCTTAGCTGAAAAGCTCGGGCTTCGGAGGATGAGAACATCCCCGCTAAGAGGGGTCATGAGGCAGCAGGGAACAAAGGTGGCTAAGCCAGCCTGGTTCACAGCTTAAAGCTTTGCAGGACCCGGCGTTGGAGGAGCCCGTGTCCCCGGGCCCTTCCATCTCTGATCCCTGGGAGGCAGGGCATTAACCGTGGGGGACCCTGCTCTGCCAAGCCAGGCGGGAGGGGGGGGGGAAGGCGGGGCGAGTGGGAGGGGCAGACAGAGCCAAGGAGGCTGCAGTGACCTACATCTGTCCCAGCACTGCCTGTCCACCGGCAGTCCCTCCAGGGCCCCCGGCAGCGCACAGCAGCTGGAAGCAGGGAGGAGGGGGCAGACGGGAGGCTGGAGGCCAGCTGTGCGCCCAGGTAAGTGGGCACCGCACACCTGGCTGCTCACCCGGGGCGGGGGCACGGCACAGAAGGGACCGCTTTCTAGCTTTTCCACTCAAGCAGGAGCAGGCGGAGGACATGAGATTAGTGAGGACATCCCGTGGCGGCCGGTCACGCCCTGGGGTGCAGGGTCACCCCTCTGGACAGGGCAGACGGTTTCAGTGACCCCGTCTGGGTGCGTCTGTCCTGGCCCTGGGTTTCCTGGCACCGTTTGGCTTAGAGTGTGGCCAACACGATGGCCAGGCTACAGGTCCGACTAGCTGTCCAGAGTCAGGGCCTCGGGGCTGCACAGGGCGCGTCTGATTCACACAGGCGAGAGAAATCCCATGTGCCTCTCTGGGCCTCAATTCCTCCCAGCTGGGGAGCTGGGGGCAGGGGTCCTGGAGGGAGAGCAGGGGCCAGGGCAGAAGTGCTGTTGGGCTGGGGTGAGGGCACAGCTGCTGTTTGGCACGGAGCAGAATCGGGGCTCTTCTCAGAAAGGGAAAAGCAGCGTGGAAAGGGGACTGATTCCTCCCCCCACCCCCACTGAGGCCAAGTCCTGCCCGTCCCCGGCCAAGCAGGCCGCTCGTCCATTCGTCATTGACCTTGCACCCAATCTGGCTTCTTCCTGAAGAGAATGGGGGTCCAGAGGGTGAGACGGCTTAACGTTGGGCCCCCAAGTCCCCATGGGGCTTCTGCGTCTCTCTCCCTTCTCAGCTGGGACCTGTAGGCAGGGAGCAGGGGAGAGGACGGTGTGAGCGTTACCTTCCAAGTGTGACAAACAGCCACGTAAGGGACTGAGCTGGTGGTGATGGGGACAGGTGATGAAGATGACAATGAAGAGAGCAGTGGTGAACTTCTCCCGGGTGGGGTGGTGGACAGCTGCCAGGCGGCTGTCCTGGAACGTGGGTGGGACAGGCGCCCCTCTGCCAGCGTGGCGGCTGCCCTCCCGCCGGCCTCCCTCGTGACTCCGTGCAGCACGGCGGCTGTGGCCCGTGGCCCTGTGACCGCCCCAGAACGCCGCTGGTGTGCCATGGCATTCCGGCGCCCGGGGGGCAGTGGCTGGGCTGTGGAAGGGACGCTGTGGGCCAGAAATGCCAGTGGGTGGGCACTTGTGAAACGGAAGGTGTCCTGAGTGGAGGAATGTGCTCGGTCACGTGTGGGTTCCCTCTGAGAACAGGGCTCATTGGGCAGGAAAGCGGAGTCTCCGAAGTGGAACGCCACGGCCAGGGGCCAATCGCACAGGAGGTGGGGCTGCTGGAGGATTCTGTCAAGACATCCCCTCCCCACGACGCACGACGCCCGGGGGGCCCAGAGCCAGGCCCCTCCCTCTCCGGGGGGCACGCCCTGTGGTTAGAAGCCGCTGGGAGGCTCTTGTCCACCTGACATCATAACTCACTGGCCTCAGAGGGGGGCAGATGGATTTATGAGGATCCCACCGTCCAGGGCGGACAGGAGCTCACCAGCAGCCAAGTGGGGGAACTCTCCCCCGCAGACCCGGCAATCCGAAGGGTCCGGACTGGCTGAGGGTGGGAAGGAGAGGGTTGCTGGGTCCTGCTGGAAAACCTCAGAGTTCGTCTCCGGGAAACTCACGTCCAAAGTCAAAGGGGCCAGGCTGCTAGAGCTGGAAGAGCCCAGGACGCCGGGAGCTTGACCTCCTGAGGCTGGGGAGTCTACGTCTCACCCTCGCTCCTGGGGTCCCACCAGGAGGCCAGGCCACCAACATAGTTTGTAGCCTCAGCCCCACGGTCTCCTTTGCCTGGAGAGGGACAACTGGGCAGTCTCCTACCCTTCCCTACGTCTGCGTGATTGGTTTTGCTGGACCCCGGG
The DNA here is from genome assembly GCF_001890085.2 of Hipposideros armiger. Lineage (NCBI taxonomy): Eukaryota > Metazoa > Chordata > Mammalia > Chiroptera > Hipposideridae > Hipposideros > Hipposideros armiger. Next base: position 4,383,326 of record NW_017731387.1, read on the forward strand.
GTTAGACAAGCTCTGGGGGGCAGCAGCTCCAGCCGGCTCCCACCCCAGATACTGGCCGACACACTAATGCTGCGGGACGGATGGGGTTAGACCCGCTGACCTCCTAGAAGCAGTTCTGTCCTCTGTTCTCAGGAGACCAATCGCCACTCCCAGGAGCCACAGAGGAGCCAGACCATGGCCGGTGAGAGCGCTACCCCGCCCGAGCCCCTCACTGCGCCCCTCACTGGGTGGAGGGGGTGCTCAGAGACCTTCAGGGCCTCACCTGTCTGCTTTCTCCAGGGTCAGCTTTGGGTTTTGAGGGTGCAGAGCTCCCTGTGGGGCCCTACTTCCTGCGGAGAACCCCTTTCCCACTCTCTCTTGTCTAGCTTTTCCCCAGAAACACTCCCAGGGTCTCCCCAAGGTGACCCCCGCCCACTTCCCGGGGGCTCCATTCACGCTGCTGGAGGACCAACCCAGCCACCACTAGGAAATTCAGAAGCACCGCTCACAGGCCCTTGCTCCCGGGGTCAGTGGGTCAGCGCTCCACTGTGTTGAGGGCCCCCCATGAGGAAGGGGCCGGGCCCATGTGCATTTCCTCCCCAGGGAAGCTGAAAAAATCCTCTCTGCACGGGGTGACCATCCGGCAGCTGGTGGATGAGATCCCTGAAGGGTGCAGCACGCCAGACTTTGAGCAAAAGCCGGTCACCTTAGCACTGCAGGAAGGTGAGGCTGGGGGAGGGGGGCTGCTGACAGAGGCACGACGGCTCCCCCACCTCCAGCATGCACAGCAGGGGGTTTGGGGTGGGCGGCTGGAGTCCTTCCTGACCTGCCCTGACGTCCCAAGCCCATCACCACTCACAGCACATCTCCCTATATTGGGGGGGAGGGTGTCTGCCTGTCTGCCTGGATCCCCAGAAGAGGAAAGGGACCCGAGGAGCAGGGTGGGTCATGTGGTGTACGAATGCAAGACATCCATGAGCAAGGACCGGCGATGGATCGGGGAGCAGGGAGAGACTGTGCCTTTCCTCAGCGCCCTCCCCGCCTTCTGCCTCCAAGCAGCTCCTGCCGGGGGCGATGTTCAAACTGAGTGAACTTGGGCCCCTCCAGCCCTTGCCACCAGACCCCCAGCGGCTCACAGGCTGGGCTCTGAACCCTGTGGTAGAAAGTCACGCGAGAAAAGTACCCAGGGGCGTGGCGGGGACACAGGCTGCTGGGTCCCTGCAGGGAATTCCAGTTTGCAACCTTCTGGTGCAAGAAAACCATGGCACGTTGTTTTTCTAAATCTGACTCCAAGTCCTCCCTGGACAAAGTCGTGAGAAACTGTCTCTCCTCATGGAGAAGGACCCTTGGGTGTTGGCACTGTTCTCTGCTGACACATTCCAGGGAGGAGCGGAGGAGTCCTTGAGGGGAGTGGCTCCCAGGACTCTGCAAGCCTGGAGCTCGGGGTCTTTCTGAGGCTGGAGCTCCTTTAGGTGCCAAAGAGCCGTTCCTTTCCCAGGTTGTCACGCCCGCCCGGAGAGTGACGCAGAACCCACAAAAAACTCACCCCCTTCCCAGCCTTGGGAGAGCCTGTCAGACCCTTTATCACACCCGCTTCCAAGACACGCCCCTCCCTCCTAAGCCCCGCTTTCTCCATGGACAATCCAGGGGAACCCTTCCCCTAACACCCCAGCTCCTGCCAAACGAACCCAGGCAGGGACAGCCTCTGGGCGCCTGGAAACTGCTGCTCTCCGTCTGGCGTCATAAGAGTCCCCGAGTCTGGGGACCGCAGCCTGGCACCCTTCCTGAATGGGCGGCCAAGATACCTGGAGCACGGAGCATAACGTAAATTGACGGCTCTATGCTGTCCCCCGCCTCCCGCAGCTTGTTAACCTCCCCCGCCCCCCCTCTTCCTGCCACAGGAAAAAATGCCATCTTCCGGGCTGTGGTCTGCGGGGAGCCCAGGCCCGAGGTGTACTGGCAGAGCAGCAAAGGCGAGCTCAGCAACTGCAGCAAGTACCAGATCTCCTCGGCCCCGGGCAGCAAGGAGCACGTGCTGCAGGTGAGGACGCGCGCCTCCTGCTGGGATGTCCCCGTCTCTGCCTGTCCCACGCTGGAGTGCCCCTGACACTACCTGTCCCGTGAAGGGCTGGTCAGCGGCCTCTGGTCCCCAGAGGAGTAAGAGGGGTCAAAGACTCAGCTCCACTCTGTGGCTCCAGGCGGCCTGAGCCAGGTGTGTAGACCTGGCAGGCTGGCCGGCACCTCCATGGAAGTCAGTCACTGTGAGAAATATTCGTAGCTACCAGCCATGGAAACCTTACTATGTGCTGGGCTCACCATCTGGCACAGGTGATGCCATTTGACCCCAACCACTCACTGCGTTGTGAATGAATTAGCCTCACCTTCTAAGTAAAGACACTGAGGTTCAGAGAGGTTAGGGAAACCGCCCAAAGCCCCACAGCCCGAAATCCCTGACCGAGACCGTAGGCACTCAGCCCAGACCCCGCTCACCCTGAGCCGCGCGCTCCTTGTGCCTCTGACGGCAGAGCTGGTGTTGCCGTCCGGTGGGGTCTGGGTCTCGTTTGCGCTCTGTCTTTCCCGAGGGGGACTGCGAGCTCCCTGAGGACAAGGACATGTCCTTGTCCCCTAGCACATAGCCATGTGTAGTGACAGAGCAGGGACGTGCTAGCCCGTCCCCTGCCCCTGGCCTCTCCGCAGATCAACAAGCTGACGGGTGATGACATGGACCAGTACCGGTGCTGGGCAGTGAACGCGTACGGAGAGGCCACGTGCTCGGCCAGACTCACAGTCATCGAAGGTGGGCGTGTCCCCCTGCCCCCCATCAGTGCTCAGGGCGTTGGGGAGCCCTAGAGGAGTCAGGGGCCTCGCACGGTGTGGGGAGGCCGGGGCGGGGGGCGCCTAGAGGATGTAGGCGAGAGGCTGCAGGGCCAGACAAACAGCTGCTGGACGTGTTGGGCAACACGCGGCTTAAACCATGGCAGCTCTCGGGCAAGCGAGAGAGCAGCTGGCCCTTCAGCTGTGTTTCGGCTGTGGTTGCCCATGGCCACTTCACGCGAGTGTGCCGCCTCCCTGGCCCCTGGAGGCTTGTGAGTCACCCCTCCTCCTCCCCGGCATGAGATGATGGGCAGGTGGTCGCACTTGGGCGGTGCCAAGGCTCGGGGGCATTAATGCTTAGGGTGGGCAGACCCTCTGCCCGGCCATCCTTGCAGCTGGGCCTCGCCACACCTTGGAGTGGGGGGTCGGGGCCCCGGTGCTGTCCTTCTCAGGGAGGCCACCTGTGTGTCTGGCTTCTCCCCGTGCCTGTCCATGTTAACTCTTCCATCTTCTCCCCAATGGTCCAGTTGGCTTTCGGAAGAATAGGAAGCGGCAAAAGGAACCCCAGGAGGGTAGGTGGCACGGTCGTCAGAGGCCTCCGTGGGGCCTTTGGGGGATGGGCTGCTCCTTGCCTGCTGCTCTCGACTTGGCCCAGCCTGTCCCCAAGGACACCTCACGGGTCCTCACCAGTCCACAGGAGACCCCTTTCCAAAGCTCAGCTGTTGCCCTGGACCACACCCCACTTCTGTCCCCTTTCCCCCACCCCCCACTTCCTATGGGAAAGCCCTGCCTTGGCTCCTGGGGACCCCACCCTGGGATTGGGACCTCATTCCTGTTCCTTTTCCAGACCTCAGGCAGCAGCTGGCAGAGTTCCGGAAGATGCTGAAAAAGAGGTGGGTCTGGGCCTGTCGAGGGGGTTGGAGGCCCCCGTGGTGCCCCTCCTGGTTGCTTCTGCCGAGCTGGGCTCAGCTCTGACCTCCACCCGGAGCACAGGCGGGTTGCTGGGCGGAGGCAGCCTCCGGGCGGGCGGGAAGAAGGAATTCTGGGTGTCCCGCTTCTAAGCCCCATATCCTTGCGTTGTCACCTCTCCTCTCTGGAGCCTGACTGGCTCCTTGGTGAAATGGGGCGCTCCACCAGAACAGCGATTTCAAAAAATGTTAAAGCAACAGAACAATTGCCCTAAAAGACATCTTGCCCGAAATACACAATACAGGTGGTTGGGAGCAGACTTTCTCCCGGGAAGCTGACGCTGTGGGGTGAGGGCCACCCCTGTTCATCTCCGGGTCCTGCAGACCCAACGGGGCTCAGCCCCACATCCCAGCCTCTCTGTCCCTTTCTTCTCCGAAGAGGAACGCTCCCCACGTCCCCTCGGGGTGCCTGCTCCTGGGGCTCGCTGGCCCCTGACCTGCCGGCCTGCTCCCCAGGGCGCGGCCCCCCGCCCCCGAGAAGGTGGTGGACCGCGAGCAGGTGTGGCAGCTGCTGATGACCGCGGACCGGAGGGACTACGAGCGACTGTGCCTGAAGTACGGCATCATGGACTTCCGCGGCATGCTGCGGAAGCTGCAGGAGATGCGCCAGGAGAGGGAGGACAAGATGGCTCAGGTACCGGCGCCGCCCGCTCGCCTACACGCCCGCCCTGGGCTTGCGGGAGACCGAGCCCCCAGCGCGTGTGGCCGAGGCCCCAGGCTGCCCAGGCGACGTCCGGGCTGTGCACGCTGGTTCTGATCCCAAATCCGGGGCCTGGGGAAAGCTCGGGCCGCGCAGCTTGGTTTTCTCCTGTGTCACCGTGGGTGTGACAGTCCCGCCTGCCCCGTAGGGTTACGGAGAGGGCGGTGAGGAGATGCACCTGGGGCCCTGAGCTGAGCAGGGGCCCCCGGGAAGGGCCTCCTGGCGGCTGTCATCGTCATCATTGTCACTGTCGCCATCATCATCACACCATCATCACTGCTGTCACCACTGTCATCATCACAGACCTTGGGGACCTATCTAATTTCCAAAGGCCTCAGGGAAAGGAATGTCACAGTGCCCACTGGCATTTTCATCCCAGCATCTTGTAAACTGCAGGGAGTTCTTGTGTGGAACCTAACTAGAATCTAAGTCTAATTTTTCTTCTGGAAATTCAAAACACTTATTTTCATCATCTTGAAAACAGTATTTTATCAAACCTCCTCATCTGCTTTAGCAACAGCGCTTTGCACACAGTAGGTGCTCACTCATTTTGATTGGGCGGCATAAACGATGAGCAGAAAAGTCCTACTGTGTTCTCAGAGCCCCTGGACACCTGGGGTTCTTTCTGGCTCTCTGTCCCGACCGGATGTCCAACTTGAGGATTCCCTTCCTCGAGGGGCTTCAGTCTCCCACCTGTGAAATGCATTTCCGACTGGGATATTGGGGGGCTGGATCTGAGGGGTTGGAGTGCCCTGAAGAGACACTTCAGAGAGCTCCCCTGGTGGGTTTGTCTTCCCTAGTACCTCAACTCTGTATCCAACTGGAAACACATCAAAATCACCAAGGAGGGGATTGCAACGTTTGAGCTGGAGCTGGACCTCAAAGATTCCGAAAGCAAGATTTACCTGTACAAGGTGAGGCTGGAGGGGCCACTGGCTTGGCTGGTCCTCGGGGCAGGAATTGCGGGGGGCCCTGCTGTGCCCCTCAGCCCCATCCTAACACACACTCTATTATTTACTTGCCATGCGCATTGTTTGTCTGTCTCCCCCATAGCATCTGAGCTCCCTGGGCCAGGAATCCTTGCTTTTTATCCCCTGATGTGTCCCAGTACCTAAAACACCCCCAGCAGATAGCAGCTCTGTGGGGTTCGGCTGAGGTGGGCGTGTGTGTGGACGCTTGGGCTCCGCAGAGCCTGGAGGACACCTGAGGGTCCTCTGTTGTTGTCATGAGCGGACGCCCAGCGCCTGGCACTGCCCCCAGTTGCCACTAACCTCACAGGGCTGCGTGGGTGGTAGCTCTGCCCAGTGCCAGCTGCACTCTGGGCAGCGTCAGGGGCCTCCCGTACAACACTGGCAGGTAATTTACTCCAGGGTCCGACTCGTGGACATTTCCAGAGTGTTTGCTCCCCTCCAGGCTTGCTCTCCACCCCAGCCCTCCCCTTTGCCATTCAGGAATGTGTCCTGCGGTCTCCGGGTCAGTGGCAGACAACTGCTGAATGCAGCCGGAGTGGGACTGTGGCGGAAGGTGCTGGGGACCCGCTGAGCCCCTGAGCCCCCTCCCTCTTTTCTGGCCTCAGGATGGCGAGATGGTCCGCTACGGCTTCGACAGCCAGAGCAAGCGCCACGTGCGACGGCTAGGGAGGCATTACCAATTCCAGATCCAGGACCTGTGGCCCGAGGACGCTGGCATCTACCAGGTCAAGGTGGAGGACGCTGAAGTCTTCTCCACAGAACTGGATGCCAGTGGTGAGTGGGCTTCCCCAAGCGCGTCTGAGTGGGTGGGCCTCTGGGAGGGGGGCCACGTCGGTGCCGCGGCTGGGGGAGCGTGGATGTGACAGAGACCGTGGGGAGAGGGGCGCGCACCCAGAGGCTCACATGGCAATGATCCCTGTTCCGAAAGTCTCGCTCCATGCGCTGCTCTCCTGGTGCCGAGCTGGGCTCTCCTGGGTTTCGGCAGGACACATGATGCCCCGGCTCACAGGCCTTCTGCAGCGTGTAGTCAGCTCCCCATCAGGTCCAAACTGAGCTCACAGCCCCCAGAAGCCTGCTGCTTTCTCATCTGCCACCCCTTCTGCCGTCCTCCCAGCCCTCCTTAGCAATTCTCCACTGCACACTCGTGCCCTACCCAGCCCTCTGCCTCCCACCCGGGAACTGTCCTGTCCCCACGAGTAGAGTAGCTGCACACACACCACCCGAGGGGCTTCCCGGAAGGAGGGGAGGCAGAGGTACCGTAGACCACGTGGCTGAGCGGGGTTGAGGGAGAAGGAAGGGGGAGACCCCCAGCAGGCCCCACATGCCTGGGTGGGGGTGCTGGCCGGGCCACCTCTGAGCTGAGAAGACTGGGTCACATCATTTAACTCTTGAAGCTTCCATTTCCTTACCTATGAAAAGGACATAGTCAAACCTGCCTCGGAGGCGGCCGTGAAGCTCAGTAAGGTGACATGTGTAAAACCGTGGGACTTGGCACGGTGGTGCCCTTCACGTACCTGCTTTGCCCCCAGGCATAACTTTTGGATTTAGAATTACAGAATTCTAGAGCTAAAAATAGTCTTCCTGTTCATATCCTAATTATAACCCCTCGTTTTCTGTGGGGTAAGAGGTGACCCATCCAAGGTGACGCAGGGGGTTTGTGGCTGAGCTGTGTGAGCCGGGGTTTCTGAACTCCAGCCCCGCAGCGTCAGCTCACACTGTCCCACGGCCAGGCTGACGCCCGTTCCTTCCTCCCCCGCAGCCATCCCGCCCAGAGTGGTCGTGCCGCTGGCCGAGGTCCACTGTGACGCTCAGGGTGACGCCGTCTTTGAGTGCGTTCTCTCCAGACCCTGCCCCAGCGCTGCCTGGAGTTTCCAGCGCCGCCCACTCCAGCCCAGTGACAAATATGAAGTGTCCGTGTCCCCCGACGGGCTGACCCACCAGCTGGTGGTCAGGGGAGCCCGTCTATCAGACATGGGCCCCTATTCCCTGAGCACCGGGCTCTACGCCTCCAGCGCCTGGCTGGTGGTTGAAGGTAAGTGGGTCACACCTGTCCCTCCCTGTCCCCACTGAGGCCACACCTCAGGCCAAGGAGGGCGTGAGGAAGGCCAGGGCAGGGGGTCCCTTTGGTCAGTCACTTGCTTGGGATGGAGATCTCACCCTCAGAGGATGAAGGGCTCCTTCGGTCTGTCCTGACCCACTGCGTGCGGGGTCTTCCCAGCCAGCGTGGTCCCGCCCAGGGGCGTCTGCTCCACTGGGCTTCCGGGATTTCTCTGGAGCACAGATCCAAGCTGGCCCTGGGGTCTGGCGCAGGGCTGGGGACAGTGGCCCAGGCTCCATGGGTGAGAAGCCCCTGGGTCGAGCCAAAGAGCACCCTTAACCACTGCACCCCTGGCTTTTGGGTTCAAAGTGCTCCCAGAAAACTGTAAGGCAGACCGCAGGGCATGTAGGTCTTTTAAAAACCACGTCGTTGCTCGTGGCAGTTTGATAAGCAGGTGACGTGGGGCCCCTGTATTTTCTCAGGACACACACAGCGGGGTGGGGGGTGGGGGCGGGGCTGAGGGCACAGGACTGGGGAGTGCCCAGCGATGGGGTTTATCTGTCACCGAGCTGGCACATCCTGGCTTCCTTCTCAGGTGGTCAGCTCAGGTGTCTCTATGGGGGAAACTGAGGGTCAGGTGAAGCAGTGGCCGTTGGACAAGTGACAGCTGGCCTGATGCAGTGGGTCTTTTCTCTGTCTCTCTATGGGCACGTTGACCTCTCACCAAAGATGGGGACAAAGGCCTTCTGACCACCAGTGCTGACCTCCAAGTTCAGCTGCAAGGAGCCCAGACCTCAGAAGCAGGAGAATTCGGGAGCGCCAGCAGCGAGGGGGGGAGGCTTAGAGGGCAGGGCCCCGCAGGGAGCTCCCACGAAGGGGCTGGGGGGGCTCCCGGGCTGCAGCTCACAGCTGGCCCAGACACAGGCGGCCTTGGTGGGCATGGCTACGCCGCGATGGGGGACGAAGGCGCCGCTGACTCAGCCTGGGGCCCTGGGCAGGCGAGACAGGGCTTTCTGGACGCAGAGCGGGGCAGAGCTACTCCTCCCGGGGAATACCAGCTCCAGGGCGAGGGAGGCTGGGACAGGAGCCTCCTGGGGAGGCCCCTTCCACAGGGAGAGGGACCGGGGTCAGGGCTGGGCCTGATGGAAGGTCACGGTGGCAGGGACAGTGACGGGGACAGGCCTGGTGGGACGGCAGGGTCCCAGCACCCTTGGGCTGGAGGACGCGGGAGAAGTGAGGAAGGACAGGGACAACTCTGGGGGTCCCAGTCTGGTCCTATGGGGTCTTGGTCCGAAGGGGAAGCCATGGAGGTTTTGCAGGGGGAGAGCCTCGGTGAGGTGGGGAGAGGGGAAGGTCTGAGCAGGGAACGGGAGAGGGGCGCAGCCGGGGCCGTGTGGGGTCCGGGCACCGGCCTGGGGGAGGCTGGAGCCGGCAGTGCCGCCGGGGGTCCTGGCGCCCTGGGGGCTCCTGGAGGAAGAGGGTCTGGCTCCAAGGCAGGCGGGGGCCCTGAGACTTGGGACTCTCGGGGAGGTGACAGTGATGACCATGGGGAAACACGGGGCTACGGGGGGTCAGGGCAGTTTCCAGGACAGACATCTGCGGGCAAGGCCCCCCAGGAACCTCCATCAGCTGGTGGCAGAACTGAGGGCTCCTGGCCGGAGGCAGATGGTCACGGCCCAGGGGAGCTTGTGGGTGGGGGAAGGGGCTACAAAGCCAGCCCTGGGGGACCAGGAGGTCCTGAGGGCTGGGAAAGGGGTTCTCAGGGGTCCCAGGGAAAGTGGGGCCAGCAGACAGGGGTCGCCTTGGGTGAGGCAGGGGACGGCTATGGAAGCCCCGAGGGTTCCCAAAGCTGGACAGCAGGTCACAGGGGGGCAGGGGAGGCTGGCAGGAGAGGGGCTCAGAGCTCAGGTCCTTGGGGTGATACAAGGTCCAGCCTCAGCCAAACCGGGACCCCACACGGGCCTGGGATGCTGGGGTCTGGTGGAGGGGAAGGGGGTGTGAGTGGTGCCCAAGTGGCT
>NW_017731387.1:4393088-4448814 GCF_001890085.2 Hipposideros armiger
GCTGCTGGGGTCTGGTGGAGGGGAATGGGGTGTGGGTGGTGCCCAGGGGGCTGGGCTGCTGGGGTCTGGTGGAGGGGAAGGGGGTGTGAGTGGTGCCCAGGGGGCTGGGCTGCTGGGGTCTGGTAGAGGGAAAGGGGGTGTAGGTGGTGCCCAGGGGCCTGGGCTGTGGGGGTCCGATGGAGGGAAAGGGGGTGTGGGTGGTGCCCAGGGGGCTGGGCTGCTGGGGTCTGGTGGAGGAGAAGGGGGTGTGAGTGGTGCCCAGGGGGTTGGGCTGTGGGGGTCCGATGGAGGGAAAGGGGGTGTGAGTGGTGCCCAGGGGGCTGGGCTGCTGGGGTCTGGTGGAGGGAAAGGGGGTGTGAGTGGTGCCCAGGGGGCTGGGCTGCTGGGGTCTGGCCAGGAGGTGGATGCCAGAAGCCACAGGCTACTTGGCTCCCCAGGCCAGGGCGCTCAGAGCTCAGGGGGGACGCCGGGAGGCACGGATGTATCCCGCGGTCCAGGAGCCATGGGGTCTGACCCAGACTTCTGGAACGGGACGTGGGGTAGTAGAGGGGGGCCCGGAGGTAAAACGGGCTCTAAGCCTGGCTCAGGGGACCTGGGGGGAGTGGGGTCCAGCTGTGCCGATGGCTCAGGGCTTTTTAGGGGGATCGGTCCTGCAAATGGGGCCGGTTCTGGTGATGGCTCAGGGGCGCCAGGAGAAATGGGGTCCGCGCGTGGTGCTGGCTCTAGTGTCGCCTCAGGGGCACCTGGAGGAGCAGAGTCTGGGGAAGCCTCCAGGCAGGGCTCACAGGTACCTGGAAACCAAGGCGGTCACGGTCCTGCAGGACGGGGGCCTGGCGGACTCGCTGGTCTCAAGAACGGGCCAGGAGGCCCGGGTGGAGGGCCCATGGGTGAAACCAGAACACAGCCAGCGGCTGGGGACACATCCAGAGGCAGGGGCGATGCTGGCCCTGGGGGAAAGTATAGCTCCGATGGTGGCTTAGGGAGTCAGGGGACAGTGGGGACTGTTGGGGAGGGACATGTAGGGGCAGAACCGGGGGGCTCTGGAAGAGTAAGGCCTCAGGGTTCGACTGGAGACGCCTCCGGAGCAAAGGGGGCCTTTGGAGAAGGGGGTCCAGGAGCCGTGGAACCAGGGTCTCTGAGGACAGCGGGCAAAGCGAGTGGTGGGGATGGAGCCAGGGGCCTTGGTGCTGGGGCCCCTGGAGCTGGAGCTGGAGGGGACGATACCAGGCGCCCCGAGGCACAGGCCCTGCACGCAGGGCTCAGCTCTGAGAGCCAGCAGTCTCACGGGTCTGGCCATGGGCTGGGTTCTGGGGATGGATCCGGAACTCTGGGGCCTCAGCACATTGGAGGCATGACAGCTTACGGAGGAGGGTCAAGGAGCCTTGGACGTGGGGGGACAGGGCCAGGGGCCGAGCTGGGCTTCGGACATGGTGCAGGGGCTCTGGGAGGAATGGGGTCAGGGGCTGAGGCAGGTTACAGGGACGGGATTGGGGGTGCCGGGGAAATGCGGTCAGCCGATGAGGCAGGTCATTGGAAGGATTTGGGGGCACCTGAGGGGATGGGATCAGGGGGCAAAGCAGGTGATAAGGATGGTTTAAGGGGGTCTGGGGGAGCCACGTCAGGGGCCGAGGCAGGCCATAGGGGAGGCTCGGGAAGGTCTGGGGAAGCGAGGCCGGAGGGGGACAAGGGCTACAGAGATGGTTCCGGAGGGGCTGGAGGAGCAGGCTCACTGGCTGGAACGGGACACGAGGGGAGACCCAGGGGCCAAGACGCCATGGGGCACGGGTCAGGACACGGGGCGGCATCAGAGGCGTCTCACGGAGGCACAGGCCCCCAGGGCGGTCCAGAGAGGAGCAGAGGGATGGGGCTGGTGGATGGGGCCGGTCCTGGGGGGGGCGCAGGAACAGCTGCCATTGTGGGTGCTGCAGACGGGCAGGGCTCTGAGAAAGGCCGTGGGGGCTCTGCAACCTCAGGGACCCCTGGGGAGTTGGGGGCTGTTGGGTCAAGGGGAAAAGCAGGTGCCAGACAGTGGCAAGATGGCTCTGGGACCTCACGGTCCCCTGGGGCTCCCGGTAGGGAGGGTGGGTCTGCAGACCAAGGGGGTGTGCAGGTTTCTGGCTCTCTCAATGGTAGGGGGGCAGTGGAGGGTGACACCTGGGCAGAGACAGCTGCTCTGGAATCTAGACATGACGGGGACTCGTGGAAAGCAAGCCCAGGGACAGCAGACAGGGGTGGAGCTGCTGGCCAGGCAGGACTGGCGTCTCGGAGGGCAGAAGACTTACTGCCGGGAGGCAAGGGGTTGGCAGCGGCACCAGGGAGCCCGGCAGGCACAGGCCAGGCTCTGGGCAGTAGCCAGACACCCCAGGAAAGGGGCAGCTCTGCGTCCGAGTCTGCCGACGGGCGAGAGATAAGCCGCGCTCGGGGCCCAGGCTGGGAAGACCAGGGGCTCGGCCGAGGCAGCACAGGAACTGGGGGGCAGCTCCCGGGCTCCAGGGCGTCCAGCTCTCTGAAAGGAGGGGATGCCACTTCCAGTGCAACCCAGGAAGGGCCAGAGGGCCGCAGGGGCCAGGAGGGGGCTGCGGGCCGAGAAGAGGCTGGCGGGAGGCAAGGCCCAGGGGCCCTGGACAGCACGGGTTCAGGTCCTAGAAGGGGCAGGTCTGCTGGCCTCGGGGACTCGAGTGGAGCTGGGAGCGGCCGAGAAGGTCCCTCGGGCAGAAGAGAGTCTGCAGACAGATCCGGGGACGTCCGGGGCCCGGGCTCTCCGCTGAGCAGGAGGCAGAGGGGAGAGAAAGACACACTGGAGGACGAGGGGTTCCCGAATGATAGGGCCCACGGTCCAGGGGCCCTGAAGGAGCACGAGGGACAGGCAGCAGGAGAGCCTGGCCGGTCAGGCGGGAGGCACGGCCTCCTCAGACGCAGGTCCCAGACACAGTCAGAAGCCGAGGCTGGAGCCACCGAGAGGGGGGTAGCAGATGAGGCCAGAGGCAGGAGGCAGCTGCCTGCAGAAGAGGACACAGGCCACCCTGGGGAGAGTCTCCACGAAGGCCGGAGCCGCAAGCCCCCGGGGCATCTTGGCGGCAGGAGAGCGGGCACAGACGGCAGGCCGGACATCTGTGGCCAGGAGAGCAACGCCACCCAGAGTCCCAGGTCCAGACGCAAGCCTGACGCTGGGGGTTTCTCCGAGGAGGCCCGAGGTAGGTTTTCTGAGCTGGCTGGCTCTGCCGGGGGCCCTGCACATGGGGGTGCCTGGGTCGTTCCCAGTTTTGCTTACAGCGGCAGGCGTTTATCCCTGCCACGGCTTCCCACTTTGGGGGGCCTCCTCCCAGCCCCAGAAGCAGCCTCTTCCTCCTTTGCAGGTGGGATCCAGGCTGCGAGGCTCAGGGGTCTCCTGGGCATCTGTCTTGACACCCTATGTGCAAAGCACAGAAACGTGGGTCACCCTGCTTCCCATCTCTGACTCAGGTGCCCTCCGTCCACCTGTACCCCACGTCTCCTGCACTAGCCTAGGCCCTGCGGGGGAGAACAGGGTCTTTGCTGTGCTGGCAGGAAGTGGTTGTGGTTGCCATCCAGGGTGCAGGGCAGGCCATGGCCTGGGGGCTGGGCCTTGGGGGGGTCCCCTGAGTGACCGTCCCCAGCCTCTCTCTGTGTCTCTTCAGCCCCTGTGGGCCACTTCTCCCAGGGCCTGGCTGACACGGAAGTGCAGCTGGGAGAGGCTGCCGTGCTGTCCTGCACCCTCAGCCGGGACCTGGGACCCGGTTCCTGGTTTAAAGATGGAGACAAGGTACCGCCCCCTCCCTTTACGAATGGGTTTGGGGCAGAGGAAGAGAGGAGAGGAGAGGAGAAGGGAGGGGAGGGGAGGGGAAGGCTTTCATTCTTCGTTTCCTCACGCATCTACCCTGGGAATTGAAATAGCCGAGAACTTGGTGTGTTTACAATACTCTGGATTTTGAACCAATGTGCGTCCTGCGCGCCCGGACCCCACACCTCTCACTCTCCGGCCGCTGCCCCAAGTGCTTCTCAGCCCAACACCTGTTGAATTCTCAGGCCCTTTAAGGCCTGGTACAAAGGCCATCTTCTCAGCCCAAGCAGGCGGGATCTCTTGGCCCTGGGCCGGCCGGCTGTCCTCCGTCTGGCTGTCGTCTCGGGGAAGCACGTCACAGCGCTTCAGAGCTGGGGCCTGGCGCCCACGAGACCTGGCTTCCCGTGCACTGACGTGACCCCTGGCTCTACCTATAGGCTGGGCTAATAACGGCACACGCTGCCGTAGGCTGTAGTGGCCACTCAGGGAGGGACAGAGCAGACAGCGTCAGCACACGCCCGGCACGCGCTGAGCGTTCCACTCATGCCCGTTACCATGATCCCTGCAACTGCGTCAGTGAGAGGCCACGCTGAGCTGGGCCTGGAGGAGCCGGGCTGGGCTGACCGGCTCCATTCTGACCCTGCCTCTAGCTCAGCGCCCAGGACGGGCTCGTCTTCGAGCAGGATGGCCTGGTGCACAGGCTCATCATTGAGAACGTGCAGTGGACCCAGGCCGGGAAGTACAGCTTTGCCGTTGGCAACCAGAAGACAGAGGCCACCCTGACCGTCCAAGGTGAGGCCCATCCCGCCCTTCCCTGCCGGGTGACGTGCAAACACCAAAACGTGTGGCTGGTCTGCAGCCAGGGTCTGACCTCATCCTGTCTGAGAAGACGGTTTTAAAATTCCTGTCAGAAAGTCCTTGGTCAGGTCCCTGGTCCCTGGTCCCTCCTGCTGCAAATGAGGCCACTGTCCCCACCTCCCCCCGCCCCTGCTAGCCCTCAGGAGGTGGGGGATGGGGGTCCTGACTCTTAGCCCACACTTCCTTCCCTGGGTCCTTCTTTCCGCACCCCCAGATGCCCGGTGCCCTGGCCTCTTTGACTCCCTTGTGCTGTCCCATGTCTAGATCCCCCCGTCATCGCTCCAAATGTGACAGACAGACTGAGGGAGCCTCTGGTGGTCAAGGCTGGGAAGCCGCTGACAGTGAAGGTCCCCTTCCAGAGTCACCGACCCGTTCAGGCCACTTGGAGGAAGGACGGGGCCCAGGTGGAGGGCGGCAGCCGCGGGGGCGCCCAGGTGGCCCTGAGCGATGGCGTCACTCGGCTGTGCCTCCCCAGCACCAGAAGGAAGGACGGCGGCCAGTACAGCGTGACGCTGAAAAGCGAGGGCGGCTCTGTGCAGGCCGAGCTCACCGTGCAAGTCATAGGTCTGAGCCTCCCCAGCCAAGGCCCGAGCACCCACACCTACTCCCACCTGTCCTCCCCGCAGACTGGGTGGGGAGGGGCAGTTCCGAAAGTAAAGGGCTGGGAGCGGGGCCTGGCCGTACTGGTCCTCGGAGCCCTGGCATAGCTGCTGGGTGGGAAGGTGGCCCCAGCCTGGAATGGGGCCAGCGAGGGGAGGCCGGATTGCTGAGCGGGTGCCCACACCAGCCACCGAGTGGGGGACTGGGCTCCAGGCCAGTGCTCTCCAGTCACCCCCCTGGGTGTGTGCGCATGGGGGTGGGGACCAGGGACACCTCTGAGTCCTGCCCGAGTCTCTCTGGGCATTCCAACCACTGCAGGCTTATCCGCTGATGGGGGGGGGGTCCAGCACCGCACCCCTGCAGCTGCTCTGATCCCCCTTCTCTCCCTGCTCTTCTCGGTGGCCCCCAGACAAGCCCCAGCCCCCACAGGGCCCCCTGGAGGTGCAGGACCGCCATGGGGCTGGTGTCTGCCTCAGCTGGCGGCCCCCTCGGGACGACGGGGGCCGGCCTGTGGAGCGCTACGTGGTGGAGAGGAGGCAGGCCAGTCGGAGCACGTGGCTGAAGGTGGGCGAGGCCCCCGCGGACAGCACCACCTTCACCGACGCCCAGGTGGAGCAGGGCAGGAAGTATGCCTTCCGCGTGAGGGCCGTGACCTCGGAGGGGGCCGGGGAGGCCCTGGAGTCTGCGGAGGTGCTGGTGGCTCCTGAGGGTGAGAGGACAGTTTGGGGTGGGGTGGGGGATGTCCTGGGGTCGCCACTGTGCCCCAAGGCAGAGGGACACCAGGGTCTTAGGCCCTTCGAGGGCACCATGGCGATGCCTCCCACAGTGTCACTTGGGATGTGGGAGCAAGATTTACGGGGTCTTCTCCCAAGTGTGGCTGTTCAGGCATGGTGGACGGACACGCAGAGCCCACTCTCGGGACCCTGGCGGGCTGGCACTGTCCTCCACCAGGTGCCTACCACCCGTCAGGGGCCTCAGAGCTGGCTGGGCTCCTAGACCACAGTGCTTCTCTGTTCCCGTCATTCCCTGAGCAGCTGGAACAGTGTCCCCAAGACTCCCCAGAAGGGACAGAGTGGCGTGCCCGACGCCCCCGGGACCTCCCTGAGCTGGCACCTCCCCTTGGCCTCTGGCTGACCAGCACTTTGTCTGCCCCCAGCACTCCCTGGGCCCCCTTCCGCCCCAACCATCCTGTCGGCCTCCAGCCGGGGCATCACTCTGACGTGGACGGCCCCTCGGGGCCGCGGCCGTGTCCACATCCTGGGCTACGTGATAGAGAAATGCAAGAAAGGCAGCAATACCTGGACAGCAGTGACCGACCAGCCTGTGTCTGGTGAGTGCCTGACCGGCTGTCCCACGCTGCCCTGGCCCCCCGGCTCCAGGGTCCTGTGTCACCATCACGCCAGGTGGGCCTGGCGCAGTGGGTCTCACCTGGGCGGTTGTGCCCCTGGGGACACGGGGCAACGCCTGGCAATCGGGCTGTCGTAACTTTAGTGGGGGGAGACGGGGAGTGACCTCCAGTGCGAAGAGGCCGGATGCGGCTGGACACCACGTGACACAGGCCAGCACCCTCCCGCCCCCACGTCCCCAACAAAGAATCGTCCGTCTAAAATGCCCACAGTGCCCAGGCAGGAAGCCTGCCCAGTGGGTGTCGGGATGGAGGCCGGCGTGGAGCTGTTAGCCCTGCCCCTCCGTCCGGCCCTGGCCTCGCGCAGCTCACTTTTCTGTAGTTCTTAGCATCCTCGTCCATAAGAGGAGAGGTTAGGGCACTTGTCCACGACCACCCAGCAAGTTGGTGGCAGAACCAGACAGGGGTTTGGGGCCCTGACTTCCTGGGCTGTCTCTGCCTTGAAGGGAGCTGAGTCACACCTGCTGGCTGGTGGGGGGCGGGGGGCTGTGTTAGGGCCCCAGGCTGGGTCTCCGCCAGAATGCGTGGGCACCGAGCCTCTGCGTCCCCATCTCCTGGTCCTGTCCCGGTGGGGCTAATGTGGGTGGGCTTCCCGCAGAGCGGAAGTGGACAGTGGGGGACTTGCGGCACGACTGCCAGTACGAGTTCCGGGTCACGGCCGTGGCCCCCGCCGGCCCTGGGGAGCCTGGACCCCCGTCGGATGCCGTGTTTGCTCGGGACCCCATGAGTAAGTGGACGCCAACCCAGAATGAGGGTGGTGGTGGCAAGAAGGGGGTGGCTCTGAAGCCAGCGGGGCAGGACAGGAGGCCACAGGTCAGGGCCAGTCCTGAAGGGAATAGCCAGGAGGACTGCAAGTTGCAGGTCAAAGTCCTCTTTGCATATCTTAGGGGGAGGCCAAGTCCCCAAACTGAGCTCAAACAAACTCAAGGACCAGGCAAAGCGGATTAGAAGAGTTCCCTCCCCAGGTCATTTCCCTTGTGAGCGTCTGGGCAGGTCAGTCCCCAGGCTGGCCCACCTGTCCTGTCCTGTAACCATCTAGTCACCGAGCGAGGGAGTATTGTCCCAGCGGGGCAGGGCGGTGGGGGGGCTCACAGTGGAACCCCACCACCAATTCCCCATCTACCAAGTGTTTGCTCATCACGTGCTGGGCGACCAGCATTGTGCCAGGACTAGGTGGGTACTTCCTAGCACAGCATTTCCCTGCTTCCTGGTCTCAGGAAGAGCAGGGTACTGAGATGACGACAGACATTGTGACAGTGGCCGCGACAGCAAGGTCTGCGGTCAAAGGTGTTTGACGTGCAGCCTGTGACATCCCCAAGTCCCACAGGAAAGTCACCCGTCCTGCTTCGTTTGATCCAGAATTCCCAAATCTGAGCAGAGCATACCTTTGCCACAAAACACCTAACAAAGACCTCACTCCGAGGCACGCAGCCTGGAAACGCTGCTCTGTGTGCACGGCTGAGGCCGAGTGTGGGATGGAGTAAGGGTTTGGTTCCAGGGAGGTGATCAGGGAGGTCTGGAGGCAGGATCCCAGCCTCCCACAGGAACACACATTAGCCACAGTGAGGGGCCTCCCTCAGGAGAGGGCAGGGCCATTCCTGACATTGCCGTGGTGCCCGGCCAGGACCGCCCGGGCCCGTGAGGGACCTCCAAGTCATAGACACGTCGAATACCAGCATCACCGTGCGCTGGGCCCCGCCGGACACCGAGGATGGCGACGAAGCACAGGGATACGTGGTGGAGCTGTGCAGCTCAGACAGCCTCCAGTGGACCCCGTGCCACCTGGGCACCGTGCCCGCCACCACCTACACAGCCAAGGGGCTTCGGCACCGAGAGAGCTACTTCGTGCGGGTGACAGCGGTTAACAACGGGGGCCGCGGCCAGTCCACCGCGCTGGACATGTTAGTACAAGCCATGCCCGCTTCCGGTGAGTGCCGCCTCCCTGCGCTCCCCGTCCTGAGAGGGGCCTCTGGGCAGCACCCCTGATCTCGCTGAGCCCCCAGTTTAATCAAGCGACACTTATTGAGCACCCATATTTTCTCGTTGCAACTCATAAAAATCCTGCAAGATTAAATGTCTGTACCCCCAGCGTACAGACAAGGAGACAGGTCAAAGGGACCTTGCCCTGGGTGACACCACTGGTCGTGGCCGGTCAGGATTAAACCAGGAACCCCACGTGAGCTTCACGCTCAGACAGGAGGATGCCCGGCCTCCTGTTATGGACGGTGGGGTGTCCTGCTCCTTGGGCTCTCATGTGGACACAGCGGACCCATCTTCAACCCAAGCTGACACTGGGCAACAGTGAAAAGCACCCGAGTCCGGAATCCCTGGGCCTCGGCCTGGCTCTGCCCCATCCCTGTGGTCTCAGGCGGGTCACTCCCTGCCTCAGATCAGGGGCCGCCTCACCTGCACAAGGAAGCGTTGGGTGACTTTTCCAGCGTCCTTTCTG
Source organism: Hipposideros armiger (assembly GCF_001890085.2). Classification (NCBI taxonomy): domain Eukaryota; kingdom Metazoa; phylum Chordata; class Mammalia; order Chiroptera; family Hipposideridae; genus Hipposideros; species Hipposideros armiger. Next base: position 4,402,200 of record NW_017731387.1, read on the forward strand.
CGCAGGTCGAACCCTGTCCGACGGCTTTCCTTTCTCAGCCCCCGTCCCTCTCCCACTAGCACCTCCCCACCGGCTCCTGTGCTCCCCCGAGCCCCCCCTCCCAACTCCCCCTGGGTTCCTGCAGAGCCGCCTGTCCAGTGCAGGCTCCGCATCAGGGCGGCCGGCCCCGCCTTCCCCCTCCAGCCCACCTGGTTGGTGACCAGGGGCTGGGGCCCAACTGCAAAGGGAGGTGACAAGCCGTCTTGTGTGTTCCAGTGAGTCCCAAGTTCCTCACGGACGCCTTCAAGGACTCGCTGATGGTCAGAGTCGGGGACACCATCCGCGTGCCTCTCTCCTTTGAAGTGAGTGTATCGAATGGGGGTGGGGAGGGGACCCAGAGCTGCCACGGGAGCCAGGCTCAGCCCTGTGGTTCTCGTCTGTCTCTGCTCCCTGCTGGCCCCCAGTCAGGGGCCCGGGCTGATGCTGGACATCAGGCCAGCGTGAGGAAGGAAGGAAGGAGGGGGGTCCTCCTGGAAGGTCCCGCCCTCACCTGGCCACCGGGCAGCCGGTCTGCTCTGGTCTGCAGCGCCCTCTGGTGGTAGCTCCTGGGACTGTACTTCCAAACCAGGGCACCCACTTTCTCTGGAGTCTGGGAATTTGGGGGGTTTACAGCATGGACCACCCCCTTTGACGTCAGAATGTATTTTGTGCAAGCACGTGACCGGCACATGACTCAGGATGGCCCTCAGCAAACACCGCCTGTCTCCTAGTATCGTAGTACAGGGTAGCGGTCGGAAGCACAGACCAGGTTCACTGTTCCGCCTCATCGCTGGCAAGCTGTTTAACTTTGGACAAATCTCTTAACCCCTCTGTGTTCCAACTTCCTCACCTGTCAGATGGGGGCGGTGATAGCAACTTATCTCAAAGGATTGTTCTGAGATTTCGAGGAAACAATACATTGAAAGCCCATAAACAGTGCCAGCACGTGGCCAGCACCCAGCACGCACTGCCCGTTGTCATGGAAACCGTCACTGTCACCATCGCCACCTGTGTGGGAAGCGCACAGGTGGCAGAGCGACACCCAAACCCAGGCCTAAGTCCAAATTACACGTTCTGAGCTATATGAGACCGTAACAGTGACAGTGACAACAGTGGCAGAAATGCGTGACACATGCCAAGCGTCTGCTGTGATCTGGTCCCCATAGCTGTGCTTTCCTTGTAGTATTAACTTTTGGGTCCTCAGAACATCCCTGTGGGTAAGTCACTGTTCACACCCCCATTTGACACTGGTGCCAGAGGGCTCCGTGCTGAGGGCCTCACAGGGGCACTGGCGGCGTGACCATCCCCGCCCCGGTCAGGGTCATCACTGCGTGTGCCAGGCCACCATAAGCCCCTCCTGGACAGCCGCTGGGGCCCCCAAGTCCTGAGCGTCAGGTGGCTAGCACTCACCTCTGCATGAGCCGCCTCACTCCCATCTCGTCCCCACACCCCTGCCGTGTGCACCCAGCTCTGATGATGTTTTCCTGCAGAATAAAATCCAGATGTCTGCATGGGCGTGGCGTTGCGGGCACTTGGCGTTTTTGCCCCCCCATTCCCACCTGCGTCCCCGTCCCAGCCAGGACCGCCCCCCCCCAGAGCCTCTCCTCGCCCCTCAGGGGTCAGTGTCGTGGTCTCCCCAGATCACCCTGCCTCACTTTTCCTTCCTCGTCCCTCAGGCGGCCCCCATGCCGGAGGTGACCTGGCTGAAGGACGGCCTGCCCCTGCCTAAGAGAAACGTGACCTCCAGCAAGGACGGCCTCACCCAGCTCCTGGTTCCCGCGGCCAGCCTCTCGGACACTGGTTTCTACACTGTGGTGCTGAGGGGCCTGCACGGGGAGGAGGCCACCTACTCCTTCCAGCTCAGGGTGGCAGGTGAGGCGGGCCTGGGCTGGGGCTCTGGACGCTTGGCCACTTACCAAGGCGTGGGGCTTCTGTCTGGCCTGGTCCCAGGTCTCGGCTGCTCTACCAGGCCTGGGTGTCAGGTAGCCGCACCCCAACCTTGTAGGCGCTGAAGGGAGAAAGGAGGAGAGGCCGAGGGGGAACCGGGGACTCACTCTTCTGCCTCAGGAACTCGGGGGCAGTTTAGCCCCTCAGCCGACCTCTGCTAGTCTTCACTCCGAGTCAGTGAACACACATGGTCACTGCGGGGACAGCTGTCTGTGGTCCCTGTGGAGACGAAGCCTGCCCTCCCCCCCTAACCCCACAGCGTGTCCTGCACGCCCACCCCACCCAGGAGGAGTCTCGGGACACGGAGGGGATGAACAATTAACAAAGGGCTCTGTAAGGTGGACATGAAAGACCCACTCTGTCTGTATCCTGAGTCATTTTACTAGAAACCAAAGTGAGGTCCCCGCCCTCCAGAGAGAACTGTGGCCCCGTGAGCTCTCTCTGGCTCCAGCTTCCTGCACAGCAAGACTGTCCCCCAGGAGACGTGGGGACTCAGGGAGGGCCACGCAGGAGCCTGGGGTGTTGTCAGGTGCCCTGCTGGGTCCCCCCCAACTCGGTTCCCTCGGGCCTCTCTCCCACAGATTACCCGCAGGCCCCCGGGCCCATCAGCTTGCAGGAGAACGTGCCTGGGACGGTGACTGCCGAGTGGGAGCCGTCTCCGGACGAGGCCCGGGGCATCCCTCTGCACTACACGGTGCTGACACGTTCCTCCAGCCACGGCTCCTGGCGCGAGGTGGCCGAACGCGTCCACACCAACCGCTTCACCCTGCTGGGCATCGTCCCCGGCCACGAGTACCACTTCCGCGTGGTGGCCAAGAATGAGCTGGGCGCCAGCATGCCCTCGGACACCAGCCAGCCCTGGTGCATCCCACGGCTGCGAGGTGAGCTCCGCAAGCCCCGGGCCCCAAAGTCTCTGTGAATAGCTGGACCCAGGGTCTAATTTGTGTTCTAATTTGTCCACAGTGAATGTGTGTTAGCTTATAGAAAAAAAAAAAAGCCCCAAAGTATTTATAGAAAAGGATAAAATAGTGAGCCAAGCCTGGGGGGCCAAATGTGCAGGAAGGCGCCAAGTCCCACCGGGTGTCTCTGCCCGGCGGTGCCCCTGCCAGCCTGTCACCTTCTGACCCTCTTGTTCCTCTCTGGGTTTCACCACAGACAAGCTCACGGTGAAGGTGCCCAGCTACCGGGAGCCCAACCTGAGCCAGAAGCCCTGGTTCCTGGTGGGCCTGCGGCCCCACGTGCTGCCGCCCGGCTGCGAGTGCTGCATGAGCTGTGCCGTGCGCGGCTGGCCCCAGCCCCACGTCACCTGGTTCAAGGACGACCAGAGCCTGGCGGGGAACTCTGGGGTGTACAGCACCGACATGCTGGGCGTGTGTTCCCTGGTCATCCCCAGCGTCTCCCCCAAGGACAGCGGCCAGTACAAGGCAGTGGCTGAGAACACGCTGGGCCAGGCTGTCAGCACAGCCACCCTCATTGTCACAGGTAAAGGTGCCGCCCTGGCCACATGGCTGCCTTCGGGGGGCCCTCAGGGGCCTGTCAGCTCTAGAGAGATCGGGCCTGGATAGGATGTCAGGGCTCTCTGCGTAGCTGCCCATGGACTCTGCCCTTGAACCTGGCCATCACTGGCCATCTGGGGGCCCTGCTTTGCCCATCTGGAAAGTGAAGTTTGGACAAGACCACTGATGGGCACCCCGTGGCATAAGGGGCTCCACGTCACCCACCTCCGATTGCCAGGGTGCCTTGCAATACGTTTCCACAGGAAACAGCGAGGCCTCTCATGTCGTTCCTTCATAAATATGCCCCGATTCGAACATTTAGTGCCCCAAAGCCAAGCTGATTCTCTCATTGGCGAGCTTGTCCTAAGTAAAGCAAATAACACGTGTTAATAAGAGAACATTTTTCCCCAACAGCACTTTAACATCTTACATGTTAAAGAGCCGAAATACACAAACAACTAAATAACCCCTAACATTTTTAATGATTCAGAATTGAGCTTTGTTCAGAAAAGCAGCCTTTCGGGCCTGGCCCAGGACCCGGGCGCTCTCTGCGGCGTCTGTCCCAGGCACCCAGGGAGCCTCTCAGAGGCCCAGCTTGTGTGGGAGCCTGGGGTCTGGGTGGTCAGGGTTGCCCAAGGGCCCGGGGAAGGCCTTTGCCCAGAGAGCACATGGCGGCTGTGCATGGGAACCCACAGCCCTGGTGGCAGAGCCCCAGGTCCAGCCCCCTTGCTGCACGGCCGTCACCACTGACCTGGGGGTGGGCAGCTGCCCCTGTGGGACCGGCCACATACCCTGGGGCCCTGTGTCTTACAGAACCCAGCTCCTAGCTCCGCCTCACCCTGGGATGGCCCTGCCCGGCCACACGGCCACGATGATGACAGATGCCTGACGCCGCACTCCCGACACCCTCACTGGCCTGGAGAGCCAGGCCCCACAGATGGAGGACACCGGCCGTGCCCAGAACCCCAGGGAGATGGGGGTGAGGGGCTTCTGGGAGGTTTCACCAGGAGGCCATGGAGTCCTTGGGGAAGGAAAAGAAGAACGGGCGACCTTTGGCCTCCCCACCCCAAGCTACGCCACAAACGGGGTGCCAGGGACCCACTCCCACCATGTGGCCTCTCTCCTCTCCACCTGAGGAGACCCGGGAGGCCCCGCTTGCAGGACGGAGGCCAAGCTCTCCTCTCCTAGGCCGCGCCCCCTGTGGGGGACGCGCTGGGCCCGCTGTGACCACAGAGAGGAGCGGAAGGGAGGTGCCCGGACCTGGGTGGGGCCCGGGGCACGGAGGGCACGCGTGTGGGGTGATTTCTGTACTTTTCTTCATTAAAACATTAGGCAAATAGAGGCAAATCATTTGCAAATGAGCTGGAGGTTGGTGTGTTGGGGGGAAGAGTCTCACAGCAGAGCCTTTAGCCCCGGCTCCGGCTACGGGAGCGGGTGGGTTCTGGCTTGGCGGGCAAGCCGGGCTGCCATCGGAACTGGGTCTTCTTGCAGCTCAGGCCCGTGCCTGGGTTCCAGCGGAGGAAGCTGGGGGCAGTCGGGGGGGTCTGGGGGGGGGCGGCCGCCCTTCCTCCAGGCCCATCTCCTGCACGCCGCTGTCTGGCAGAAGCCCTGTGGGCAGCAGAGCTGGTGGCTCCGTGGTGTCACGTATATGGGGAGCACAGGTCCAGGTGACTATCAGTCCCCACAGAGAGCCTGGGCTGGCGAAATCCTGCTCCAGAGAGGCTTGGGGGCCCCTGTCGGAAGGGGCTGAGAGACCGTCAAATGCATGGGGACCTGACCCTCACTCAGGGCTCTGGGGCCCCCCCTCACCTTCTCCACTGCCCCCACTGCCCCGGGTCACAGACGGGAGGGGCACCTGCCTTTCCCGGGAGGACCTCTGTGTGCCACACCCCCACTGCAGGAAGGCCTTGTCCCCTCTTGTCCGCAAGCCCTGAAACTCCCAGGCACCCAGGAAATGTTGGGGGTCCCCAGGGCCCGAAGGAGGAGGGAGCCCTGGGAAGGCTGAGCCCCGCCCTCTCCCCGTATGTGGACTCCAAGGCCTAAGGTCCCCTAAGGAGCTGGGACAGTCTGCTCCATCCAGGCCCCTGGTTGCCTCCCCTTCACCCGAGGAAGGGGTCAGACCCAGGAAGGGGGGGGGGCACAAGTCCTGAGGGACGGAGGATGACCCGGGGAGAAGGGGAGACAACCGCCCAGCCCGACAGACCAAGAGTGGCCCCTGAGGCAGGCGGACGGGCCAGGAGCCTCGTCTGTGTTCACGGCCCCCACCAGGGGGACCTACAGGACCCGTCCTCCTGGGGACTCCTCTCCCATCTTGGTCCTGTTCCCACAGAGGCCAAAACTGGGCCATAAGAGAGGGGTTCCCGGAACGTGAGAGGCTGGCGGGACCCCTGGGTGCGTCCCGTTTCTGTGCCCGCTCCGTCCCTTCCTCAGCGGTGCTCGCTGGCCGAGCCGGGGCTGGGCTTCCCTCGTGCCTTTCACGCGAGTCCATCTCTCCAGGATGTGCGTTTCCGCCCCGGGATGCCTGCCACATGGGCAGTGGGGACCCAGCACTTCGGGCTGGAGCCGGCAGCAGCCTCTCCCCAATCCCTGTGAGGAGCGGAAGGCATAACTCCTGTTGGCAGGCGGGCAGGAGGGGCGAGGGGCGAGGGGACAGGTGAGGCCTCAGCTCCCTCCTGAGTCAAGCAGCTGCCATCCCAGACCCGACCACCAGGTGGCAGCGCAAGCTGCCGGGAAAGTGTGTGACCTGGGGACCGCCAGGACAGGCGGGCACAGGGTGAGGGATGGACGGCGGGCTGAAGCAGGGCTGGCGGTGGGCACCAGCAGGTTCTCCCTCCCTCTGTGCCCTGCCTCAGGTCTCTCTGGGGAACTCCGTGCTGAACCCAGGAGCCCTGTCCTGGCCTGACTCGCCACCCTCCATGGTCCTCAGCCTGGCCAGACCCACAGCCTGGGGTCTCCTGGAGGTCGGGACTCAGGTCCTGGGTGTCACTGGGAGGGACTTCAGAGTGGAGGTCAGGAGGCAGGACCTTTGCAGATTTGGGCGTCCTGGACGGTCAGTGGCGACAGTGGGCGAGACCATCGGGGCCCAGCTGTGCATCTCCCCTCCCTGCTGCTGCCTGGGCCTGCTTGGCCATCTGGCCTCTCCTTGGCAGCACCGGCCCTCCTGGGTCCTGGGCCAGATGCCAGAGTCCTTCCTTCTCCCCGCTGCTGGACGCTGGGGGACAGGGTAGAGCAGAGGCCAGGCCCACACAGCACACCCTTCTCTCTCCCTCCTGGGTCCAAAGCTGGGGTCTCTCTGAGGGTCCAGGAGTGGCGCCAGGGCTCAGCCGGAGTGAGCCCCCTCAGAGCCTGGACTCCCACGGCCTAGACAGGACTGCAGAGAGTCCCGTCAGGGACAGGGCACAGCCATGGCCAAGGAAGAGCGAACGCGGCTGCTGGCAGAGGAAACTGAGGCCAGGCCTAGCCAGGGGCTCGGACCTGGAGCTGGCATCAGCTGCCTGGCATGACGACCCCATGGCTGGTACAGGAGGGCGCTGTCCCTCCGCCTGGCCCACCTCAGCTGGGGAGCTGGCAGGCTGGTCAGGAGGGAGGCACCTCTGGGTGCAGCCTTAGCTGCTGACAGCTGTGCTGCATCTGAGGACATAGTGTCCTGGGTGAGGTGCCTGGGGCGTGGGGTGCAGGCTGGGCGCAGGGGACAGGTGTTTCTCCAGACTTGGCTGCAGGGACAGCCTGGTGGTAAGCTGTCCGCACACAGCTGTCCAGGAGGGCTCCTCACAGCAGAGTGGTGGCATCTGCCCTAGGCCGCCATCTGCCAGCTCCAGCCACCCACAAACCCCAAACCCTACAGCCCACCCTGACCGTCCTCTGTGGAGTCTCCTCCCTATGGGGACGCTCACCCCGAAACCCAGCCCTGTCCGTCTGTCCCCCTCACCTCTCCCCAACCACGCAAACAGTTCCCACACTCAGGAGCCTGTTCTCCAGGCTGGGGGACTTGAGGGCACCCTCTTGGCTCACGCTGGGTCACTAAGGAGGAGCCCACCCACCCCAACCTGCCTTGAGCAGGGTCCCTGTGCGGCGGCCACTCCTAGTCCAGATGCTGGGAGTGGGGGCAGTGTGCGAGGGGCAGCCTGCCTGGGGGCAGCAGGGCCCTGGGCTGTACTTTGATGGTCCTGCAGGCCCAGGTGAGCCCCCCACCCCCGCTTTCGCTTGCTAGGGAGGGAAAGGCCCCAGCTCAGTGGAGCTTGCCGTGTTCCATTTCTTTCCTGAGATTTTTTTGTTTTTTTTCAGTGATTAGGGAGGGGGTCCCTGTTGGGTCATCTGGACAGCATCACCAGCGCTGCCAAGCTCCCAGCAGCCCCTGGAACTGGGTCTGCCTGTGGCCCGACTATCCCTTCTCTGGGGGGAGGTGCTGGCCTCCCCCTGGAGCTGGGGGAGCTGGGCTTGTCCCGTTACCAGGTGGTGAGAACCCACCAGGTACATCACGGCCATTACATGAGGTTCAGGAAGGCAGGGGATGGCTTTGGCCCCAGGAAGTGGGAGTGGGGGTGGGGGGTTCTCACCCGTTGCAGGTGAGAAGTGTGCACTGTTTCCTGGGGGCCGTGGCGAGGGAAACCCTCTCCCCCAGGCCTGGCCTTGCTCAGGGAGCTGCCACCCAGGAGCCTTCCATTCTACAGCCAGGTGGGGGAGCTGCCCCACCAGGACGCCGGGCCAGGCTGTGGCTCTGGACGCCCTGGAGAAGCGTGCTGGGTCCATGGGGGGCTCACTGGGGGTCTTCCTTCATCCCCTGCACTGGCAAGGCAGCCCTGGGACAGCGAGCTGCTCCCCTAGCAGCAGCCCCCGCCCTCCCCCCACCTGCGTCAGGGGAGCTGTTCATGCTTGCATCAGCTTCCCAAGCGATGAGACATACTCCCAGCCCGCCGCGCCAAGCCCCTGGGAGCTCACGCCCTGCCATCTGGGGCGGCCCAGCCCCTGGAGGGCTCCCCAGAGCCCCCTCTGCCAGTGTCCTGTGACTGCCCCCAGTGTCCCCAGAGGCAGTGGACCTCTGGAGGAAGGGACCAGTCAGCGAGCCATAGGGCAATGAAGCTGCAAGTGGACAAATGCTCCCTCTGTGACTGGGGTCAGCTTTCCCCAGCTCACCACCAGGCCCCGAGGGTGGGGACAAGGACCGGAAGGGGACAGAGTGAGTTAACCTGGCCAGGGAGGGCAGGGCTTGTGCGGCCTGCGCCCTGGAGCGAGGCCTGTGCAGCACAGATTCTGGTAAAAATGCACACGCAGGTGGGTGTGTCCGGCCTCGGCTTCGGGGCCGGGAATCTTCCCGTCACTCCCAGTTTTCTCAGGCTGCCTCTGTGCCATGGCTGGCCCCGTGTGTAAATTTCCCTCCCCGAGTCTCTCCTTCGATGGCTGTTTTTAGCCGTTGAGGTGTGTTTTACGTAAAAGCGCAAGCACAGGCCTCAATGTCCTTCTGATGAGTTCTGATAAAGGCACAGAAGTCAACACACAGCACATGTCCAGCCACCCCCTACCCCCCAAGAGCCCCTCCCTCCCTGAGACCAGCAACCTGAAGGCAGGGCCTGTGGCACGACCGCCTCTGTGTCCCTCTAGCACCTGGCGCCAGCTGCCATTAGTCCCTCCAAAGCCTTCCCTCGACTGATCTGCCTTCCCTGCACTCAGGGCCCCAGCACTCTCCCTAGAAGAGGGGTTTCTGGAGGTCCTGGTGGTGGCAGAGGCCCCCGGGGGCTTGGGGCAAGTCTGCTGAGATCCCAGGGTCCAGCCTGAGTCTACTCACCACGGTCTCCAAGCTCTGCCCACAGCTCATGTTCCCCCTCACCCCTGACACGGCGCCTGCCTGGCCCACAGGATCCCGGAACGGGGGAGCTGAACCCCCCCCCCCGTCCATTCCAGGGAGTTGACATCTGAGGCTTGTTTGAACACTGCCCCGGGAGGCCAGCCCACTACGCTGGCCTTGGAGAGGTGGTGGGGCCCTGACTCCTGCGTCAGCAGAACCCGCTCTGGGCCCATCCTGGTAGGCCGGCATCCGTGTGCCATCCCGTTGGATGCTCGTGACAGACAATGTCATCCCCTTCATGTCTGAGGAAGCAGAGCCTCTGAGAGGAAAGGTCCTCGGCCTGTCACGAGGCTCGGAAGTGGCAGAGCCGTGAGGCAGGTAACACCTACTGGACTTCAAGGCCCCTGGTCTTGACCTCTAGTGTGTCCCATGAGGGGGTTTTAGAGTCCTGGGGGTTAGGGATGAGCTTCGAAGGTCAGAGTGATGGGGGCAGCTTGCCCAAGGTCAGTGTCATGGGGCTGGATGTGGAGGGCAGGACTCCTCTGCCACGATGGTCAGCTGGGCTGGAAAAGGCCAGACACAGCAAGGCCAGTGGCTCAAAACGGAGCCCTTGTGTTGTGGATCCCAAGGCCCTGGCTCGGGGGAAGATGAGGAAGACCCAGGCCATTTTATTGCCACTTGCTGTGTAATTAATGATAATGACCTTGGGAGGCCCCCAGAGCCACGAGGTGGGAGAACATGACCCTGTCAAGAGCTGAGTCTCTGCCTGCAGGTCAGTGGGCAGAGTCACCACCATGACCTTTGGCTGCTCTCTGGCTTAAGCCTTCCCGACGCTTCCTCTCCTGAGCCGGCGGCTCTCCACGGAGGACCTGCCGCCTGACCCGGGCTGGGCCCAGTGCCCAGGGCTGTCTGTCGTGGCACCGCCACGGCTCCCTCCCCTGTCCAGCCTCACTGCCATTTCGCTCCAGCTCCGCGGGCAGTCCCTGCTGCGTTCACACAGTCACGAGGTCCTCTCTGACTCCGCCTAGGACATACTGCCCCTCAGAGCTCTGCGCCCGGGAGGCCAGGTCCCAGCACTGCTGGTTGGCCTTTTGGCTGCACTGGGTTCCTAGCCGGCCTGCGCTTTGTGCTCTGTCTCCCATGTTCTTCGTTTGCTTTCTACTCTGGCCTCAGTTTTCTCAACCATCAAATGGACATGATACTACCTACTCCGCAGACCTCAGAAGGCTAAGATAATTCATAAAACGCCTGGCACAACAGATGCCCGTTCGTCAAGGTCCAGCTCAAACGCCGGCTCCACCAAGAAACGTCCTCCTGTGTCCCACCTCCCTGCCATCAGACACAGATGGGGCTTGTAGGCGCCAATGAGCCCGCCCACCCCCAACCCTGGCACTCACTTTAAGCCACGCGCACTCGAACCTTTCACGTTTCTAAGTCATAATTTTGATGATTTTGGGGGGGGGGAGGGGTCAAAATGGTACATGCTTATTATAAAAAATTCAAACAGCACAGAATCCATAAATAGAAGGCAATACAGCAAGCCAGACCTCACCCCCGGGAAATAACCAATATCAATATTTGGGGAACATCAATCCTGATGTATCTCTAAGCGTGAACACAGAACGGAAGGTAGATGACAAACAGAAACAGTTGTGTAAGAACAGGATCAGACGTTACCTGCTTTTAAAATACGGAAGTGTAAAGTTTATTTGTATTTATAATAAAAAAGAAAAAGAAAGCTGAAGGCATTATTCTACCTTGGATAAATGTTTCTTAACCACAAGAGATATTTGTGCCTAGGAGATCCTTCTAAGGATAAGAAAACAAATTAGGTTTCAAAATCCTTTTCAAAGGTTGTAGTCATCGTTTTTTTTGTTTGTTTTTAATTATGCTTTCATTGTCGACAGCGAGACCAGCTGACTGGGGGCTAAGGGGCTATGGGGGGCTCCCTGCGGTCCCCTTCGCCCACGTGCTGACTTTTGTTGCTTACATAATATCCAGTTTGTTGGAAGTTTTAAAGGTTTATATTCTGCTGTGTCACAACTCTGTATTTAAATGATACACTGTTCACCACCTGCCCTGTCTTCTGGGTTCTCTCTTCCTGTCTCCTTCTGATTGAAACATTCGTGGTTTTCTGCCTTTCCCGGTCAGTATTTTTTAAGACCAGGCTCTCAGGCCGGAGGGTGCCTCCCGCTTTCTTTCCCTCTGTGTCTTGTGGACATCACTTCATGGGGTTCCGGCGTTGAAGGTGAAGTCTGAGGCTAACGTGTGTTTTCCCTCTTGTGATGACTTGTCTTTCTCAGCCCGAAAACCTGGAAACTTTTCATATTTTGAAGTTCAGTAATTTAAACAGGATATGCCTTGGTGCTGACCATCCTGTATTTTTTTGTTCTCTCTCTCTCCTGGTATGCTATGTGCCCTTTCCATCATAAAATTCAGTCCTTCATTTAAGGGAAATTTTTCTGTACAATATCTCTGTTTTCTGTTTCATTTCTTTGGTTCTCCACTTCAGGAATATTAATTATTCTTAGATCGGCCGATTTTTTTTTTTTTTGTCCTTCAAACCCATCTCTTCCCTCCAATTGCTTTTCTTCTCCGTCCCTTTTTCTCTGCGTTGATGTCGGTGGTTTCCTGCCTTTTGTCCCATTCTATGTTTAACCTTATGGGTTCTTGTTCCTCAATCTTTTCCTAGATACGGGGTTGTATTTAGTTCCCAATTTGTCTTCCTCACCTGCAATCTCTTTTCATCTCACTTCCTTTGATTAAGAGTGTGAATTCGTATTGCATTAACGTGCTCTCTCTCTAAAACATAAAACGTGGGTGAGGGTGGTGCTTCTGCTTTTAGCTGAGGTTTCCTTCCACGGACCAGCCTCCTGTTTCAGCTCCAGCCCTCCCGCCCCGTCTCCCTGCCCCGCCGGTATTTTCCTAGCCCTGTGCTCTTTCTTTTTCATGCCGCTTATGCTAACATGACCGGCTTTGTCCACGCCCTCCGTGTGCTTTGATATCAAGGGGATGCGCCACGTTTGTCCTGCACGGTTCCCGGCGTTGCCTCCCACACGTGCATCGCTCCCTCCTTCCCGCAGCCTCCCAGAGACAACGGCCCTGTTTCATCTGCTCTGTTCCCAGAACCTGCCGGATGTCTGAGCTCCACGCGGCTGATCAGAGGACGACTTTTAACAATAATGACAGAGGGTTCTCCACAACAGTTCTGGGAGCTTATTGGGGACAAAACCAGAGAAACGGTGTTCAAGTTGCAACAAGAAAATTGAGGTTACTGAGAAAACATAGCTAGCGAAATGCCAAGAGCCTGCCTGCTGCTAATTTAACAGGAGCAAAAGCCTCGGGGTTATTTCAGTTGGGAAAGGGGTTTTGCTTGTGCCATCTTCTCCTGGTGCAGTTTGCAGAATTGCACCCCTTGAACCCCCCTGCTGAGGAAAGTGCTCCCCGCCAAGTTGCCCCAACAAAGGCCACCCACGGTGTGCCAGGCCCTTCCACTTATCTGCCCCCTTATCCTCTCAAAACTGTTCTACAAGTGAGTTTTCATTAGTTGCCTTTTATAGAGGAGAACACTGAAGTTCAGGGAATTACGGGCGTTTGTCCAAGGTCACAGCTGGTGAACTTCCACGACAGAAACAAAACCCCCTGTGCCCCCCAAAGCCTGGGCTCGTCCACCACGCGGCTCTCACGTGGCCTTCACGAGTGGCAGTGGACTTAGAAGAGGCAAGGGTGGGACTTGGGAGACAAAGCCAGAAGCAAAAAGGGGGGAAGCGGCCCAGAGAGGCCCGGGTACAAACCCCAGAGAACTGAGAGCAGGGACGCAAACAGATACCTGCACACCCACGTTCACAGCTGTGTTATTCCCAGTAACCAAAAGGCGGGCTCGGCCCCCGTGCCCACTGACGACGGGCACACACGTGTGGTCTAGCGGGATGCTGACGGGATCTGTGCGGCCTGAGAAGGAAGGACGTCCTGACACGCATGCCATGTGGATGGACCTGGAATGTGTTCAGTGAAATAAGCCAGTCGCAGAAGGACAAGTGCTGTGTGATCCCACGTCTGTGACCTCACATAGTCAGGTTCACGGAGACAGGAGGTAGAAGGGTGGTTGTCGGGGGGCTGGGAGGGGGGGAGTGATAGGGAGTTATTTTTAGTAGGCAGAGTTTCTGTTTGGGACCACGGACGAGCTGGAGGTGGAAGGCGGGGATGGTTGAACAACGGGTGTGGTGCACGCAAGGCCACTGAACTGGACACTTAATGGTTGAAATGGTACGTTTTTTGCTCTGTGTATTTTATCACCATTTTTTAAATGTATATAGAATATTTAGCGGCGCCTGCGTGCTCTTTAAAATGTACAATTCCTAAGCCTCACCTAGTTTTCTCTGTAACATGGCTACTGCTTTTCAAATCTCCCCGATGTAATCCATGTTTTTTCTTCCTTTTCCTCAGTTCTGTGATTAGGCTTACCCAGGGGGCTTATTGCCCAGGGGTGACACAGACAAGGGGACAAGAAGAGATACCTGCTGGGGCCTGGGAGGGGGGCATGAACGGGTGGGGACACCCAGAGAGGGTGGTGGGCACTCCTGCAGGAGTCTCGCTCCAGCTTCTAAGAATATAGACCCAGAACAGGGCAAGGCCCTCAGAAAAGCCCAGTGGGCCTCCTGGGGCCACATCCAGGAGCACCCGGCAGGAGACTGCCAATGACCGAGGGAGGCGTCCAGACAGACTGCTGCGCTTGTGCCCCCAGCTCCCTACGGCCTTGGTGAGGCACAGAGGCGTCCAGATGGCCCCTTGTGCCCCCAGGAAGCTCAAGGGGGCTGAGAGTGTGACCGGCAGGTTGCCCAGGAGGCATCGCCGGGGCGGGCAGAGCAGCCAGGGGGCCGCAGGGTGGCGTGCCCAGGCTGGGCCAGAGCGCTCGTCACGACCAGACCAGGACCCGGGCATCTTAGGGGCCAGTGAGAACGGAGGTGGGGAGAGCCCTGGCAGCGCAGACATGGCCACACTCCCTCACGAGAGCCCAGGGCTTCGCCTCAGACGTGGCGGAAGGACCTGCAGACAGAAGGCAGAGTGCATGGTACAGACCCCCGCCCTCCAATGCCATGGGGTGACTGGAGGGGAGCCCCACAAATGGGCAGGAATAGTCTGACTGAATGCTTGCAAAAGAGGTTGTTGCTTGTGAGTACGCTGCACCTCCTGTCCCCACATGGGCAGGTCCGCCTGGTTCCCTGTCGCTGGTTTGCCACCATCAGGATCAGCGAGGGCCTGTGAGGTCCACAGGGCCGGGCCCGGGGTAAGCGTGCTGTGTAAACATTGCACATCCGCAAACCTGAACCTTCCCACCTAGACACGAAGAGAGAACCCCCTCGTGGCCAGAGACCCCAGAGGCCTGGAGCCTGGTGATGGGTGTAGTTTCAGACAGGGCGGGGTTGGGCACCAGGGTCCCTCTGAGACCCCGCTCCAGTGGCTCCGGCTCCAGGAGCCCCCAGGCTACCGTTCCGTGGCCGGTCGGGGTGAATAATGCCTCTCTCGTTGTCAGACTGATGATGACAGTATACTTGGCACAAACAGCAATTAGGGTAATTGTTCTATTTAGACACAAGCAGACTTCACTGCACGTTTGGGAGGGGGTCTACACCTGGCAGCCTCCCCGAGGGCTGCACACCCTGCGAGGAGCTTGCGCTACAAGGGGGGGGGCGGGAAGGGAAGACCACTGCTGGGGGGTCCCTGCCATCTAGGTCCCGGGAGTGGGGTGGGAGCTCTGAGCGTCCCCCCAGCATCCAGCCAGTGCCGTGCCTCCTCCGGCTGTTTGCTTACACCACAAACCTCATCGCCATGGAGACTGACACTCCCACCAAACCCCAAGCACCTTCAGGCAGCAGGCAGTTTCTCAAGGGAAATGAAGTGAGGATCCTCGTGAGCCGAGCCAACTGGCCTCCCTCCTACCCAAACCCCAAACTCCAGGTGGCAGGAGCTCACAGGTTCCCTAGCTGCTCCAAGTGGGGCCCCTCATGCTCTCAGGGGACCTGGCAGAGGGGACTGCTGGTTGAGCCTCCAGGATGGTAGGAAAGTGGAGAAGCCTGGGTGGGACCTTAAGGGACACTGGGGACTGACTGAGAGGCCACTGGACCACGGCCTGGCAGATTGCACTCAGGGGTGAAAAGGAAACGGCCCCTGAGGGGAGAAGCAGCAGCTGCCCGCTGACCGTTCCGCCCTCTGAGTGGGTTAATGGCCGAGAGGAGGAATGGTGACGGGTGGCACTCTGTGTGCAGGGTCGTCTGAGCGGCTGCGGCTGTCAGTGACATTTTATTCAATCCTCAGAACCAGCCTGGGCGGTGGCGTCTATCACCCCCATTGTTACAGCCGTAGCTGAGACCTGAGTGCTTGCCTGAGGCCTCAAGCAGCCCTGTGGGGAAGGCGGTGACAATGAGAGGGCGGTGGCCTGCCCCAGATGCCGCCTGAGTGTGGTCTGAGGACCAGAACCATCAGATGCGCGGGTTGCTTGTCAGCCATGCAGAGTCCCGGGCCGCACCCCAGACCTGCTGCACCAGGTTCCCAGGTGAGTCGATGCACAGCAAGATTGGAGAAGGCCTGACTTCAGGCATCGACGCCAAACCCCTCCTTTCACTAGAAAGGCAACTGAAACCCAGAGAGGGCAAATGACGTGTCCAATCACACAGCCAGTTGGCAGCCACGCCAGGCCCGGAATCTGCCTTGTACCAGGGAGACTGAGGCACAGAGCAGCCCCCGAGCACAGCACCCTCTCCCTAAGCCCCCCTACTCACCTCCCACGGCTCGTTGGGCTGGGCAGGCTGGCTGAGCCCCACACTGACCATCTCTGAGAAGGTCCAGCAAATCCTGAGGACTTTTCTGAAAACACACCTAAGCCTCCCATAGAAGCCTGCTGGGCGTGGCCAGTGAGAGGGCTGGGAGGCCCTACGGGGCCAAGTCGGCCAGACGCTCCGGTCGGTACCTTGACCAGAGCCCTGTTCTGGCTGTCCTCCTGGCCAGCTTACCCATATATAAAGGGAGGATGGCTCCTAACACTGCCCAAGCTTCCAGAATGAGAGGCCCCAGAGAAAGACAAAGCCCTCTTCTGTTTTGTGTTTAATCGCGGCTGCGTTGTGCTGACGGCCGAAAGACATCCATTCACTGAGGAGGTATGAAAATGGGGCTGACAGGCCGTGGTCATTACAGGCGGGGCCCCCCTGACTTCCTGGCGGAGGCGGGACTGGCTGCATAAATTCCTCCCGGTAGAGGGTGACATCACCATGGCTGCCTCACTTTTCCCACGGCCATCAAGCATCACGCTCTTCTCGGGATGGGTGAAACCAAACACACGGAGGGAAGGGCAGAGGGGGCGAGGCTGGCTGTCCAGGGCTGGGCAGGAACCAGCGGGCCCTTGCCCGGTGCCATTGCTGAGGGGCGGTGTCGTTCTGCTGCACCCTTGGGGGCCAGTCCTGGGTCCCACACCCCACGAGCCACGTGCTGAGTGGGTTTGCTGAGAGAGGCTGACAGCTCATGCCAGGTGATGGAGAGTTTCAGAGTTCGTGTCTCTGTTTCCCGGGCGACCACGCATATTACCACAAACTTGCTGTCTAAACAACAGAAATTTTTCTCTCACAGTCGGCTGGTTCCTTCTGGAAGCTCTGGGAGAATCCGGCCCAGGCTCCCTCTAGCTTCTGGTGTTCCCGGGCTCAGGCTGGCGTCGCGTCCATCTCTGCCCATCTCTGCCTCCGTCTTCCTGGGGCTTCTCCTCTGGGTCTCGGGTCTCAGGTCCTCCCCTCCCCTTCTCGGGAAAGGACACTTGCCATTGGATTCGGGCCTGCCCCACTCCAGGGTGATCTTGTCTCTAGATCTTTTACAGCTGCAAGGATGCTTTTTCCAAATATGGTCCCGTTCACAGGTTCTGGGAGTTGGGACATAAACGCAGTTTGGGGGAGGCGACCGTTCAACCTGCTAGAGTGTGTCCCCCCCAAAGATGTGTCCTTCAGCCCCTCTGTCTTGTGGTGTGTGGCGTGCGCGGTGCTGTTTGGGGAGAAGCACTTGGCTCGGGGTTGCAGGGAGACGCTGACCTTGACCTGTAGTAGCCAGTGGAGCGTTAAGACCAGAGATGGCAGGAGGGCCCGGGGTCATGAAACCCCCAATTCTTTGAGGACTTTTTGTCAAAATGGGGCCAGGTCCAGCCCCAACCTAACAGGACCTGAAGTCCAGGCCTCAGATATGAAGATACGGTCTGGAAAGAGTTTGGGGACAGGGGGAGCTGAAACAGGCACGAGGGCACAGGATGAGGAAATGGACACGCAGGTGGCACGTCAGTGGACAGGACAGGCCTGAGGCAGTGCCATCCTCAGGGCAGTGCCAGGCGCCCTCAGTGTGCTGGGAGACGCCTTGTGTGCTAAGTGGCACGAGAGAGAGCTGGGGAGGGTGGAGTCACCCAGCACTGAACGTCTGGGGGCCTGTGGGGAGGACGGGGCATTTGAGTTGGGCTGGGAGGGCAGGCGGTGTTGGCATCTGGATGGCAGGGGTAAAACAGCGCCCTGCCAGGCGGAGGGCACCACGCCTGACCCACCATAGCGCCCCACCTGGGCCCGGCCGGTGGGAGACTAGAGACCCCCTGGAGCAGCTGACGCCCAGGACCACTGAGCACAGATCTGGGAGGCACCAGGCCTATGCTTGTGACGGGTGCCCCTGGGCCCGGCTGCCTCCAGGAGGCCCTGGCGGTGGCGATGGGGCAATGCAGATGGGAGGCTCTGCCATTCAGCAGATTCTCAGCCCGCCGCGAGGCCCTGGAGCGTCTTGGCTTCCCATCGGTGCCCATCTATGGTCTGGCCCAGCAGCTCAGAGCAGAAGCACCATCCGGGGTGCCAGCTGCTATGGGTGTGGCCGCCCTGTCTGCGGGCGCGGGCGGGTGACTCATCAAATTACCACAAGGCTGTGCAGGGGCTGGGCTGGTGACTGGGAGGCCGAGAGGGGGAGCACAGGGGCAGGCTCAGCTCCGTAGGCACACACCCCAGGCAGGCTGCTGCCAGCTCTGCAGCTCCCACGGCCTTTCCCTGGGCCGTGCTCCACCCCCAGATGTTCGCGATCCCCCAGCAGCGGCCGGCGGGGACCTCCAGGACCCCCCTCAAACTCCTCTCCTGCCCACTTCCCTCAGCTCCCCACCCTCACTCTCCCCAAAGGGAGAGAGGACCCGTGCCCCCATGGTGGGGGAGGCACGGCCAGGCACCCAGGCCCTCGCAAGGCCATGTCACCCTGCCTGCCTCCCACCACTCAGTGCGTCTTCTGACAAATCAAGGGCTAGACAGATGGCCTGTGAGGCCCCTCTCCATCTGAGGGTCTGAAGTTTGCAAGAGCTGTAATGACAGAGAGCGACGGTCAACCATGAGCCAGGCCTGGGCGGGAGGAGAGGCCCGTGTGGGGGGCTCGGCCCCGGCTAACAGCGTAAAGTGGGGAGACCAGAAGATGGACACTAGATAGGAGGGGTGCAGGGGAGGGAAGGAATCTCTGCTGGTGATTAAACTCTGCAGCACACCAAGCTCCGCGCTGGACATGGTACAAATATACTTATGGTCACGAGAAACTTGTGAGACCACATTACTAACCTAATGTTACAAATGAGGAAACTGAGGCTCAGAGAAGTTAAGTGGCTTGTTCACGGTCACACAGCCAGCGGTGGGAACGCTGGCGTGCACACCTCGCCTGTTCACTCCGAAGCCCATTTCTCATTCTCCTGGGGAGGCTCTGAAATCTGCGCCCAAATGGCATTGCCCCCGCCGGCAGCTAGGGGCCCCCCCAGAACCCTGAGGCTGGGACCCAGCCGGGAACTCCAGTCCTGCGGGCCAGGGGGAGGGGCAGATGGAAAGCCAGCGTGTCGGGAGCACAGAACTGGAATTTTGGGTTGGCAGAGGGGTGTGGCGCAGAGCCGACCCACCGAGTGCTGACGGCAGCCAGTTGGGACGGGGCTGGGTCGCTGCCGTGTTATTCATCACCGCCCCTCCCTCCCTGGCCGCCGCCGCGCCCACCCCACCCAGGGACCAGAACGGCAGCTCGAGAGAGTTGTGGCGTGTTGGAGGCCGAGGGGCAGGCCCTGGCCTTGCCCCTCAGCTGGCCCGGCCCAGCCCGCCCTGCCCCTGCTCTCCAGGCAGAACCGGCACCCTTCGCTCTCTCTCGGCCCACTGCCAGCCCTCCCTCGTCTCCTGCCAGGGCACAGCAGGCTGGCATGAAGGGACACAGCCCCCCTCTAATCCCTACCCTCACGGAGGGGAGACCCACGGTCACAGGCGCTGACCTTCCAATCAGGGTGTCTGCCAGGGGCTTGGGGAGTGGCGTCTGCTGTGCCCTCCACTTCCCGTCTCTCACCCACGGCCGCGAGGCACAGACCCCACGCCTGAGGACAGGAGGTCACAGCAGGTGTCAGCCCGAGAGTCTGGGCTGTTCCTACCCTGGTACCTGGAGGGCGGTGGCGAGGGTCAGGATCCTGAAGGTCACCGCAGGGGCAGCGCCACCTTCATTCCCGTCCTCAGGAAGATGGCTTCCCTGATTGGTCCCCGAGACGACCAGGACAGGGCAGCGGGGGAGCTAATTTGACTTCCTGATGTCAGTTTGCCTCAGGAAGTGAGACGGACAGGTTCCCACCCTCTCGGGGAAATGGGCTGGGGGTTTCAAGCCTGCCTGAGGGGGTCCCTACCAGCAGAAGACAGGTCAACAATCACCAGAGAAACTGGCCTTTAGAAAGACGCAGGCTTGACCAGACGCACGGAGCCCAAGTGATCCAAGCGACCTGCTGAGGGCTGGACGTGGCCTTGACGGAGCAAGAGAGTGGACTCAGCTCAAAAAATAAATATCGATCGAGCACTGTATGTGTGCCAGGGATGTGGACAGAGGGGAGCGAGGCGTGAACACACACGTCCCCTCGCTCAGGCTGCCCCAGGTCATACAGGTGACGTGGGACAGGCCGGCGCCAGTTACGAAGGGCCCAGGGAATTCCTCGGCAAGGAAAAATCGGGCAGACAAGCTGACAGAGGCAGGAGGAAGGGGCTGCAGAGTCTTGTTACCCCCTTGTCTGAGGCTTCTCAATGGCCTCTCCTCTCTCTTAAAATTAAACCCCAGACAGATGTCTCCAAAGTCCAGCACGATCCTGTGCTGTCCAGTGAGGGACCCTGGCGACATACGGCTCTTGGGTGTTTGAAATGTGCCAGAGGAACTGCATTTTTCATGTCATTTCATTTTCACAGATTTAAATAGCTACACAGATGCAGGACGCTCCCATCACCACAGGAAGCCGTACAGGACGGTGCGGCCTGCCTGCCTCTGTGCCCGTCTTGTGCCCACACACCTCACATGGATGCCACACTGGTCTGTAGTTCTGAGGACATGCCAGGCTCACGGCCTTGACACCTACTGTTCCCTCTGCTGGAGTACGCACCCCGCCCCCAACACGGCAGCTGCCTCTCACCCTTCTGGGCTCGGCCTACGCGCCCCTCTCTGGCCACTGTGGCAAACGCTGCCCTTCTGTGTGGGACATCAGCCCCGAATACAATTCTCAGTCTTTTTAGTCATCCAAACAACTTTGCTCTTCACCTGCCCTCTTAGAATGGAGGTCCTGTGAGGGCAGGACCCGGTCTCTTTCCCTGGTTCAACCCCCAGGAGCTGACCTGGTGTGCGGCCTGGTCAGGCGCTAGGTGAACACTTGACTGAGTGACCCACGCAGACGGAACAGCATGTGTGCAACAGCAGAGCGGCTGAGGGCTGGTAGGGAAACAGCATGGGGCGCCTTTAGAGACTGGGGAGGGGGCAGTGTGGCCCCTCAGGGAAGGTTTTAAGGTGCCTGAGTTGGGCAGCCCTTGGGAAGCCTGTTAGCTGACCAAAGGAACTCAGCGAGAAACGGCTGGACAGCAGGGCGCTGGCCCCATGGCTGTTGTCCAGGGAATCCAAAGGCGCTTGCAACAGCTTTGAGGTCATATCGGAAGGTGACCTCGTTCAGCTCCCTGGGGGCGTCTGCATCAGTTTGGGGTTCAGGTACAGGTGGTCCCCTCCCCAGGGGGCTGGAAACTGAGCAAAGAGAAGCTTCCATCTAGAGCCCTCCTCTCAGCCTTGGTCTGGGCCAGCCCTCCTCCCCGGGCAGCTGTCCCCTCTCCCCCATCTCTAGGAGGTGCACCCAATAAGGACAGGGACTTCGTTCTCTTCCCAGTGTGTCCCCAGCGCCTAGGACAGGGCCTGCCACACAGGACATGCTGGCCCATCCTTGTTGGGTAAAAGAACCCAGGTTTCACTTCCCAGTGAGCCGTGGGGTCACGGGGTGTCTCACTTTCATGAGCACTGGAAGCCTCAAGAGTTGATGACACTGGGTCCCACTTAACGCTATAGGGCAGGTGGCAAAGATGAGGACCCGTTCGTCCTCATCAAAATTAGAGCGTCAGGGCTCGAGTCGGTTTGGTGAGCCATCAAATCTGCTCCTCGCTCACCGATTTGGCACAGGGGACAGAGGAAGGGACTTGCTAGCATCATGAAGCTTGTTAGCGACACAGCTGGAACCGGAACTCCGGGGGCCTGACTCTCGTGCTGTGTGACGGACATGGGTGCTGTTAAAAGGCTGATTCATGGAAGGCTTTGGAATTTGCAAGGAGCAGCCTGGCACGGCCAGTGCGTGCCCAGGCCCTGGGCTCGGGCTGCCTGCACTTGGCCCTGTTTCTGCCCATTTCCAGCTCACTTAGCCTGCTTTCCTCATCTGGAAAGGGAAGATGGTGGCGCCAGTCCCCACCCCACAGGATCATTGTAAGGATTCTAAGGAGCTGGTCATATATATATATATATATATATATATATATATATATATATATATATATATGTATGTATATATAAAGGACCTAGCACCATGCCTGGTTCACACGGGAACAGTCAATGTGGGCTATTGCAGTTGACACATCAAAATCATGTTAATATCGGAGCAACAGAGAAGCATCTAGAAACCCTGAGATTCATACCGGGAATCAGTTTTGAAGAGACCCGGGGTCAGTGTCCAGGGCGTAAGTGTGGCCTCTCACAGCAGCAGGGGCCGCTCTGATCACTCCCTTCAGGG
This sequence comes from Hipposideros armiger, assembly GCF_001890085.2. Classification (NCBI taxonomy): domain Eukaryota; kingdom Metazoa; phylum Chordata; class Mammalia; order Chiroptera; family Hipposideridae; genus Hipposideros; species Hipposideros armiger. The sequence continues at coordinate 4,424,518 of NW_017731387.1, forward strand.
CTTCCTACATCCTAGAGGAGGCAAAACTATTGTTCTTTACAGATATAATGAACATTCTTTGTGGCTAGCATATTAGGTTTGGGATGGGCCAGGTGTGTGACACGATGGCACTGTATTTTTATGTGCTGTCATGTGCCCTTTATAGCACAGTGGGGCCCTTGTGTGACCCGCACGTGAGGTACTTTAATGCCCGTTTTATAGCACTTTTAAAAGGGAGGCTGGAGAGTTGGAGGGAAGAACCGTGGCCCGGGAGTCACCAGGCCTGATTAGGATGGAGGCTTTGACACAGGTTAGCCGGTGACCTCGGGCACGCTGCCTCCCTTCCCCATCAGAAAGATGCAGAGGCTGGTCTGGGAGGTGTCCGGGGCTCCGTCAGCCCTCACGGTCTATGGCTGGAAGCAGCATCTTAAAATTCTAAGTGATGAGAGAGGGTGACAGGTGCTGGACTTTTCTAGCCATGACATATTGTTGCTCACATCTCTGGTTTATTTGATACTCTGCTCTTAGGGACGCAACCCTCAATTATAAAACTATTTCTATTGGGAACTATACCCTGCTTTACAATAGCCTGCCTGGCACGTGGCTACCAGGAAAAAGCTGGGGCTCCCCGCGTGTGACACCCACTCCTCGGGAAGTGAGAGCGTGACCTTCATGTGGCCCTGACACTGTCACTCAGGCTTCTCCATCCGTCCTCGACATGAAATGCCCAACAAGCATATCCTCTGACGGCCCTTTCCTCTGCAAATGAGAAGGGCAAACTCAGAGGGAGCGGTGACTACAAATGACAGCAGAAGTGATGGCTGTGACAGCATGACGCAGCCAGCAGAGCCCCCGACACTCAGGAGCTGAGCAGATGACTACGCAGCTCGGGAATGATGTCCACAATGAGGGCCCAGGGTCCTCACGGAGTTCTCGAAACGCGTTCAGGGTCTTTTGTTAAAGAGGCAGTTTGATGCTTTTACAAAGATCTCCATCGACGCCATTTGAAAAAATAACTCAGCTCCTGTCACACCAAATCTTCTGGTGTGGGCTGCTGCCACGCCTGGGGACAATGCAATGTGAGTGATGCAGCACCACACGTGTGTCCCCAGGGGCGAGCGTGGGGGAGAACGCACACACGAGTCCTGGAATCCAGGCCATCGCGGGGTCGTGGTACGGGCGAGGCCGACTGAGTTTTTCGGTAAGGATCTGGGTAGGATTCACGTTAGACTTGATTCTTATCTTAAATTAGACTTCATTCATTCATCCATTCTAAAATATTTGTCATCGAGCCCTAATATGTGCCAGGAGCCGTTTTAGGGGCGAAGTCTGGAGTCTCAGAAGGGTCCACCGTCCCCGCCCGGCAGGTTACAGCTCTGTGGTTCTCCATCTCGAGGCTGGTCCAGGTCTGGCTTCTGGCTCCCACGCCTCTCCCTGCAGGCTGGCAGCTGCCTCACAGAACGGACTGTCCCCACAAGAAGGAGCACTCCCTTCGGGCTGTGTTTCCCCCACCTACAGGTGGTCTGGCCATGACCTCAGGACAGGCAGATGGGCGTCTGGCTGTCCTGGGGGCCGAGTCAGGAAGACTCTTTCCTAGAGGGACGTCTCCCTGGGCTCCTGAGCTGAGCACATACTTTCTCCATGAGCAGGAGGAACAGGACAGAGGGGCGTGTCGGCCTCACCTTCTGCGCAGGGGGTGGGGGGCGGGACCCAGAGAAAGCAGAGACAGCAGTCCCACAGTCTGGACGCAGCCCTGCCCCCAGGAGCTCCGGCTGGGCTGCGCCAGCAGAGGCACAACCAGGTGGAGTGGGTGGTGCAGGCAGGGGCCGTATATCCAGTCTGACGGAGGGCGGGCCTCGGCAGTGCCAGGAAAGGGAAGAGCCAGGGCGGAGGCGCCAGGAGCAGCCCGGAACCCTCGCCAACACTCGCTCTATGGCCACAGGGAGCCGCTGAGCGACAAGAGCCCTCCGCCGCCCGCTGCCACTCGCCGCCTCCGCTGTCCAGGCCTGACCGCCTCCGCCACCATGAACCACTCGCCGCTCAAGACCGCCCTGGCCTACGAATGCTTCCAGGACCAGGACAACTCGACGCTGGCTCTGCCGTCCGACCAGAAGATGAAGACGGGCACGTCGGGGAGGCAGCGCGTGCAGGAGCAGGTGATGATGACGGTGAAGCGGCAGAAGCCCAAGTCTTCCCATTCGTCCACCCTGAGCCACTCCAACCGAGGTAAAGTCCCGGCGCACGTGCGCGGGGCCGTGCGCGCCCCTGGGGTGCGTGGCAGCCGCGGGGCGCGCACATCCCGGCTGCAGTGGAGCGAGGGAGCGCCGGCCAGCCGAGGCCGGGGCTGCGCGGGGTGTGACCCCAGAGCCACCGCCCAGACCCGCTGGCCGGCCCCGGGAGCCTGGGCGCACCGGCGAGCGCCCCCCGAAGCGCCTCCCCGGGCGGCCAGGCGCTCTCTCCAGCGCGCGCCGTTCTCGGGCGGGGCCCTGGGCCCCATCGGCTTTGTGTTCCCGATTCTGCTCAGGAACAGCCCCTACCTCCTGTCCTCTCGGGGCGGCGGCCCCAGGGCTCACCCTCATCCCGCGGGCGCTTCCCAGGCACCCGTTCCTGTGCCTTCAGCAGGCGCCCAGGACAAGGAGCTCTTAGTGGGGGGCCTGTGCTCTCCCTGGGGACCCGCTGGTTCCCGCGGGATCGTCCTTACCGCACTCCGCTGACAGGGGAGCAAGTGTGTTGGGGGAGCAGGGGCCGAGGCTGGCAAGTTGGGAACCCCACTAGCCCCGGGCTGAGCCCTCGTGGGGGCCCTTGTCCAGTGCGTGTGCTCAGCCTGACCAGCCAGCCATCCCCGCACAAGGTGCCCCCACTGGGGCCGGTGCTGGGAGAAAAGGATAGAGTCCCCTAAACTCAAGGAAGGCGGCACAGTGTCTGATGGACGATTGTGGAAAATTTTTAGACCAAATGCTTTAATACAAAGGATTGGTGTTAAGAATAACACAAATTAGTGAACCTTCTGTGTATGTGTTTATTTAGCTAAATTGAGTAAAATAACCAACGAAGACCCTGCAGGCTGCAAACCAGTCCAGTCGACCAGGGTTTATGCGGGGGAGGGCACAGACCCCTGCCCACCCCCCACCACACACGGCGCGCACAGGCCCGCGCACACTCCCGACCTCTGGCTTCCATCCTCCTCCTCTCCCGTCCCCCCGATGGCGCCTCGGAGGGAGAGGAATGCCTGCCTGAGGCCCCCCCGAGCCCCAGAGGCTCTGCGGCTCCGCTCCACGTGCCCTTTGCCCTGGTCTGGGCTCCTGGTTCCTCCGCTCAAGGTCATGAGCTTCCAGGGCCTTTTCTCCTCTTTTATTTGGTGCCTCGGTAGCTGCTTACTAGCCTTTCTTGGGTGCAGGTTTCGGCCAACAAAGTGCCCCATTTGCGGCCACAGCCCAGTCCCAGCTAAAGCCAGTGTAGTCCCTTCCCTGAACGAGACTCGCCTGACCCTTTCCGCTCCCACTCCGTCTCCGGCCTGAGCTCCAGGCTCACAGCTCCAGAAAAATCTCAGACCAGCCGGTGCCCCACACACCTCTTCTTCCCAACGAGCTGGACACCGGCCAAGTGCCTGCAGGGCCCCGTGTGAGGGAGGCCGCCAGTGGCTCCTGCATTCCTGTGCAGACACGGGGTCTCCAAGTCCCAAGGCTGTAGGTGTGTCCCCTCCTCTCAGCCCTGGTGAGGTTCCCACAGGGGCCAGTCCCCCGGCGGCATCATCGCTGGGAGAGGCAGTTAGGGCAGCAGAAGCCGGAGCTTCTGGTTTGTCTGGCTCGGTTTCATCAGATTTCGCCTCCTCTTCACCAGAGCCGCCCGACTGTTCCCGGCTGGCTCCGCTGCCACTCCCCCCACTCCCTGTTTCTCGAGTTGGTTGACATCCCATGTACCCACTCTGGTTCCCGGGAGGGGGACTTGGTGGCTTTGGAAGGGCCACGCCCCAGTTTCCTCGCCCCGCAGGGGCTGGGCATGGTGGCTGTCACCGCTGGGCCCCATGAAGGATGGTCAGGAACCAGGCAGCTGTGGGCCTGGCAATGAACTGGCTCTCCCTCGGAGCCCTCCCGACTAGGTTCTCTTCTGCCTTGTCCGTCACGGGGCTTAGGGAGCTGAGTGACAGGGGCTGAAGAACAAGCCCGTGGCCCAGTGCCCTCCCTGCCCAGGCAGGCCCTCCCTGAAACACCCCCTCCTGGCCGGGCAGCCCCCGGGGTGGGGAACAGCAGGGTCTCTGGGGCCTGGAGACCCCGCAGAAAGAGGCTGCTGTCAGCCTGCCTGCCCACATGGTCCTCTCCCTGAACTGGCCCCGCATTTGCTGTCCTGTGTTCCCAGAGCCCCATGTGCACAGGTGTCTCCTCAGACTGTGTGGGACGCAGGGGTGTGGCTGCCTAGCGACAGCTTCCTGCCCAGGGCTGGGAAGTCCCTGCAGGGGCTGGTGCCCATCAGGTCTGGGGGTAAGGGGCAGACGCGCTGCTTCCGCACACTCAGGCTCTGTGTGACATCACAGGAACCCTTTCTTAAGTCTTCACCCAAATCTCATCTGCTCCACACCCCACCCCCACTCCCGCCGCCCCACCAGACGCACACCACCCACAGGGTTTCACGGGCAGCTGCTTTTCCCTGTCCCTTCTCATCCTGGGGCAATCCCGACGCTGGCCGCCGGCAGCCCCATTCGCCTGGCTTATCACCAGCTTCTTAGATGCTGTATCTTTCTCTTTCGCCCATGGGCCCGACTTTTCCTTCTCTCTTCCTCTCAGACGCGCCATTTCCCATTGAAAACAGCCAAACCTGGATTCCAACCTGGTCAGAGATGGGGGGTGAAGTGACAGTGGGCTGGGGCCGTGCCTTCTCCCCTCGGGGGCAGAGGTGCTGGGGCTGCGTGTGGGGCCGCGACTGCTGAGTGCTTCCGTGCTTGTGTCCGACTGTCTCAGCAGGGACCTGTGCCTGAGTGGGGGGCTGCTTGAAAGTTGTCCTTTTCGGACCACAGACCGAGAACAGGCATCATGTCTGGGGTTGTGTTTTGGGGACCAAACCTGAGCTGGGGGATGGTAAAGGGTATTTGTGCCTGAGCTTGCTCCCGCCGCAAAACGCACTAATTAAACTTCAAATGAACCAATTCTTGGTTCTTTACAACGTTTCTTGGCTTGAGGTTGAGGTTTGAGGCAGAATTTCCGTTGGCCTGTTACAACCCATGCAAAAATGCTGGGTATTCCAGGGTTTTTCCATCGCAAACGCTGTTTTTCTAGATCCTGCTCCTTGGCTAAGTTCATTGGCAAAGGTGGTTTTTTTTTTTATAAAAATTAAGAAAACACAAATTCCTCTCCCCACACCCAGAACTGTAAGTATCAATAAGCCAATTGTTCCAGGTTTAAAAGCGTGGGGACCACTTCTATGATGGGGCATGACCCCCAGGAGGTGTGTAATGTCTGAACCAAACAAAGTGGAAGAACGTTAGATGTCCTCGGGTGACGTGCTTTGTAGGCACACCGCACACACACGCATAGCCACACCTGTCACCTGTGCACGTACACACGTAGGCACACCTCAGACCCCCACCTGGCGGCTTATGCTGTGGCCCGAGTCCAGCTTGGTGTCAGGAGAGCTGAGCTCTGTCTGGATCTGTTGCTGAGTGTGTGTGATCTTGGGCAAGTCACTGCCTCTCTCTGGGTTTCTGCACCTGTGACACGTTGGATTACATCATCTCCAAAGTGCTTGCTGATGGTAATGCTCTTTGGGAATAGCTTGTATAACCCCTGACCTTGCAAACCACCCCCCTAAACCACCTGCAGCTGTCTTGTTAAAAGGCTCCTCCCCCCCGAGACACAGCGCTCATCATCTCTTAAGAGGAAACACCCTCGTACACCCCTCCTCACTGGAGTCATCTGGGAATTTTAACAGATGCAAGTGCCTAGGTCCAGCCCGGAGAGCCGGCCTTAGTTAGGATGGGAGGCAGGTGGGCCTCAGGGCATTTCAGGGCTCCCAGGTGATTCTAACATGCCCTTCACTCACGCGCAGACCCAGCGTGGGGAACCCTGGAATGCACACACACCCCTCTTCACGTGCTCTCACACACACAGACGGGCATCCAATGTAGTCACTGCTGGTGACCGTTTTTTACTCTGGCCCTCCAGCCAGGTGGCCGCATCCTGCTCTGGCCCTTGCCCACACTGGCCCCACCGCCCTGACCCCCGGCCAGCACTGTTCCCACAGGACCCTCCCAGCCTCTGCCCGTCCTTAGGTTTTGCGGTGGCCACACACAGATCCCCGGGAAGGCGGCAGGCTCCTGGCAGAGCAGGAGCCCGTGTGCAGGTGAGGGAGAGGAGACTCAGGCGGAAGCAGCGCCAGTTGTTCCTGCATTTCTGCTGTGCACACGTGCCCGGAAATAGGCGAGAACCAGCCGGGCGCCCGGAGAGGCCGTGCTCGTCTCCTTGCTCTCCTGTGGCTCACGGGAGCTCCAGGGCGGGGAGGCACGTCCACAGCGCTCCCAGCCGGTCTGGGCAGCGGGAACAGGATGGTGTCTGGCCATTCTCCTCCCCGAGGCACCTGAACCATCTGGGGTCCGGCGGACGCCTGCCCGCTCTTGAACACCTCGGAGGGAGGTTGTCTCCGGACTGTCTTCTGCCAGTTCTGCTTCTTATCACTGTTAAATCCCTCTTCCTCTGGGCCTAGCCCTTCTGCGCACCACGGGCGGGACAGGTTTCGGGGGTGAAGTGAGGGTGTTGTCAAGGCTGAGAGATACGAGCTCCCTGAGCTGAGGAACAGACAGGCTTTCCTCGGGTGTGGAAGAACCAGAGGAGATGGTGGCCTGAGGGAGCCAGAGCCCACGCTGGTCACGCCTCTGAAGCAGCGTCCTGACGAGGCCTGACCAGCAGGGAAGAGGCAGCGGGGGAGGGGTTTCAGGTGACCTCTGCCCCTGAGAGCAGCCTGCGGTCATGTGGCCAGGCAGGCTGATGTCATGGGAGCCATTTCCAGGAGACGCTGGCCCTGGGGTTGGGGTGGGTGGGGCACCCCTGGCTTCAGGGAGCCCCCAGCCTGGCTGGAGAGCCCCAGCCCTGGTCTGCAGGAGAAGGGTGCAGGGGGTGCGCACACACACACACACACACGCACGCACGCTATGGACAGAAGGCTCGCTCCAGAGAACCCGAGAGCCAGCACAGGGCGAGCAGAGCACATGGACAGAGTGCTGACACAGAGGGCTCTGCTGGAAGGTTGGAGCACCCAGCGCTGGGTGGGGTCACCCCCAGGAGAGGCTGGTTTCTGTGCACGGTTTTGAATGCAGGGAAAGGGTTTGGCTGAGAAGAAGGGAGATGTTTCAGGTGTGGTGGGTGTGACCTATGCAAGCTTAGCGGTGACGGAGATGAGTCACCCTGCGAAGGTCTGCCTGTCCCCACAGGAGCCCTAACAAAGGAGCCGCCTCCATTTGCAAAACTTCGGTAGTAGAGAAAGCTCGGGCTGCCCCTAGGACGCAGGGAGGCTCAGGCCAGCGGCTAAAGCACCCAGAGTGTCCAGGGATGGGGTCATCTGAGGGGCAGAGTCCTGAAGCAGTGGCAGCATGCGACAAGCAGTGTGCGCGGAGCAGCTGGTGTCACTGGCATATGAGGAAAACATTACAGCCCCTGAGATATTTTCTCCTTGACCTTGGGGTTCTGGGGGGTGGGGGGGCAGATGCACAGATCAATGTACAGGTAGGGTGGCAGCCAGCTTCCCTGAGAACTGCCACCCCCCCGTGGCATGTGCGCCCTCCTGGAGACATGGGGCACAGATGCTCACCTGGAAGAGATGGGTGAGCTACGTGCTGGGGTCACCTCCCCGGACCACGCCTAGACCAAGAATCCCCCTCAGGGAAATGGCGTTGGGTGTTCTAGACACTCAGCTCCTTGGTTCCTGGCGGACCAGACCCACCAGGGGCCTCTGGGTGGGAGGAGGGTCTGGCTGAGTTCAAGGACCCTGGCCTCACGCTGCAGTTGTGGGGGTGTGGGGCACCCAGGCACCAGGGCAGCTTCACCACGAGGGGCGGGCAGGAGGGACCACACCGACGTGCCCTGTACTGAGGAGACAGCTGGCTGGGGGCGAGGCGATCAGGGGTTGTTGATTGGGAAAGCCTCCTAGAAGTGAGCTCTAGAGAAGCTGGGGACCAGGTGGAGAAGTGGAAGCCGCCACACCTAGCCCCGTTGCTCCCCGAGAAGCCATGTACCCTGCCTGTGGAACTTGCCTTTCAGAGGGGAGTCCTTTCCAGCCAGACACCTCGGGGTCAGGAGAGGGGAAAAGGGCCTCCTTTGTGGGAGCAGCTCTCTTCCAAACAGAGCTCACCTCCCACTGGCCCACGGCAGGGTGGGACTTCCGGGGTGTCACGTCCCTGAACACCCACCCTCCCTCGCGACCTGGGGCCCCAGCACGGCCACCTCCTGCCAGAGCAGCAGTGCTGGCTGGTGTGATGGCAGCCGCCTCGCTCTCATGAGGAAGCCGGGCGAAGCGGCTTAAGGTGCGAGTCAGGCGGCCTGACCCTGGATTCCAGATGGGCCTTAGGAGGTACCGTTAGGAGCTTCCGGGAAGGACCCAGAGGCCTTGGCCCAACCAGAAGCGAGCTACGAGCCCACCCCTGTCATCGCCAGAGTCACCACCGGGACAGAGGGACCGGCTTTGGGAATTAGAAGGTGTTCCCGGGTGGCCTCGCTGCCCCGCCCTCCCCCGCCTCCACGGCAGAGAGCTCCCCACGGTCACACGGAGGAGAGTGAGCCGAGGCAGCGGGTTTGGGGTGTGGAGGGGAGGAGGTGCTCCAGCTGGTGACCGAGGGGCGAGTGGCATCACCGCTGACAGGTCCCCTCTGAGCCTGCCTCTCCTCGCGGGAGGCTTCCTGGGGCTCCCTAGGACTCTTGTCTGTCACCACTCCAGGTTTTCCATTCAAAAGCAGCTGGCTGACCCACGCCTGCCCTTTGGCAAGAAATTGTCACTCGTGGGGCGAGAGCCAATCAAACTGGGGCCTGCCACGCCCTGGAAGGAGCAGGAGAGGTGGGCTGGCCGGAGGCCGCCTGGGGGCTGCCGGTGCGTGTGTCCGCTGCCGCCCCTCCATTGGGGGTCTGAGCCCATGAGATCGACTCCGGTTCCCTCCTGATGAAGGCAGCCTCTCCAGAGGCTCCGTTTCTGGAGAAAGGGTGGCCTGAGCTGCCTGCGCTCAGCAGGGAGCTGGGAGTGAGACAGAGGCTCCGATGGAAGTCCCCTGGGCAGTCAGGCCTGGACGACCCTGAGGCAGGCGGCCAAGGGGATGGGGCTGTAGCCTTTGACGTCTGTCCTTCTTCCTTGTGATGAACCTGATCTCTAGGGAAGGGCTCCTCCAAAAGCCATCGTGCACGTGTCACTGTAATCACTCAACCAGAGGACGCTGGCGCTGGAGCTTTGGGTGTATATATAGAGGCGAACCCCTTCTTTTTTTTCTTTTTAGCTGAGCCATCCTGCCACCTGTGGGCAGCTCAGCGGCAGCTCAGCTCAGGCCGGGAATCGAACCGCTGTTGCTCAAAGCTCACACTCTTGAGCGAGTTCTTAGCCAACTGAGCCACTCGGCCGGCCCTCCAACCCCTTCTTTTTATGGAAGAGGAAGCTGAGGCCAGGGAGAGCACATGACTTGCCCAAATGCCCATTTCAACACCTCTAAGCTCCCAAGGCCACAGCCGATGGCCCTCGTGGCCAGTTGGTCCTCCGTGACTGGGGGGTGAGGAGTCAGGGGCAGCGCCCTGCCCTGTGAGCTGTGTGACAATGCACAGAGCAGGTGGCACCAGGCAGGGCCACCTGCCACGTTCCAAGGCTGCCCCTCCTACTCCGAGCTCAGAGAGTCCAGTCCCCCCCGCCACCCACCCAAAGGCTTGGTGCATGGCAGAAGGGCTGATGTCCCAGGTGAGCCCAGGGGCAAACCCTTCACCCTCGACGGCCTTGGACGCTGGAGTCGGACCATCACTTTAGGGAGAAGGGGGGCTCATCGCCCCAGGAGGCGCTCACAGATCCCACAGAGACCATCGTTTAACAAGCGTGCGGGGAAGCTTGGCTCTGGGGTCCCCACAATGGCCACCCCCCGTGCAGCAGCCAATGTGGGTGCAGACAGCAGAGAGTATGTGTTTGGAGGCGGCAAAGGCTGCCTCGGTCAGTGAAGGCTTCCTGAAGGGACAAGGTCTGGAGCTTGGCTGTGAAAGATGGGGGAAGATTCGATGGTTGTGGCCTAGGAGGGAAGGCAGGCTTGGCAAGGGGACTGGTGGGAGCAAGATCGTGGCCTCTTGCTGTCAGCCATGTTTCAAGGACAGTAGGGACTGTCCTTCAGGACCCCCTCTGCCACCTGGCAAAGGGGAGAGGGGGCGGCCCCTCCAGGAGCCCAAATCCAGTCCTGCTTTCTGTGATTCAAGGCCCCTGTGCCGCTAATGACCCTAGTGACACTGTCACCCCACGGAGCCTGTTGTCTGTGGGTCTCCGGCACTCGGAAAACATTAATTAACCCTCACGGGGGCCTTTGAGGCTGATGGCCACTCCCCTTCACCATCTGGGGGTGCAGGAAGGGGCAGAAGGTCACCTGGTCACGCGTGGGGCCGGGCGGAGGTTTGGAACTAGCCCCGCCGTCACTGCTCTGTGGCCCTGACCGGAGCTGGCATGTCGAGGCCCCGCCTGTCTTCCCCGAGTGCGGAGTCTCCCTGTGGCACGCGGGTCGTCAGTCCCTGGAATGGACCGTGGGTGCTTCAAGGCCCTCCAGGTCCCCAGCAGGGGGTCGGAGGAGACTCTCCAAGCTGCCCTTACAGCTGCCTGGGGGGTCCTGGAGGAGGTGCAGTAACGGGAGGCTGACTGCCACCGTCCTCTCCCCAGCTCAGGCCTGTCACCCCCCCCCCATGGGGCGTGGAGGACCTGGTTGCAGCGTGATGCCTGGCGAGGCGGGTGGGTGAGGAACCCAGCCAGCACTGTCCTAACCCCCGCCTCTGCTCTCAGGTTCCATGTACGATGGCTTGACCGACACTTACAACAGCTACGGGACCAGCACCAAGAGCAGCTACTACTCCAAGTCCCAGGCCGGGAGTGGCTCGTGGGGCTATCCGGTAAGAGACCTGGGGCGCGCGTGGGGGTGGTGGGGGTCCACTGGCGGCCAGAGCCGCAGTGCGGGGAGGGGAGGGCCTGAGATGAGCCCCCGACGCTGACCAGGTCCCTTTGCTTGGCCAGTGTGTCATCGCTGGCTCTTAACACAGCTGATTGGATATTTCTGACTGTCTCAAATGAGAACACTTTAGAAAAAGCACAAAGAGCACTTTTTTAAATGAATGATTCTTTTCAGTGACGGCTGACAGTCATTCTTATTTTATAAAGAGCATATTTTTTTGAAGTCCGTTTCTTTCGCAATGTCTGTTTTGATCACAGATGTGAGAGAAGTTTGAATTCCTGAGGCCCATTTGTGGATTCCTGTAGATGTTTCTAGAAAGATCCCAAAGGGCGCTCTCTCGTCAGTATGTGCTGACGACCAAGGAGGGGGCTCTAGGCGGCCCCCTGAGTCACTGCAGGGAGCTTGGCTGGTGGGAGCAGTGAGGGACCGTAAGTTGGTTCAGAGTCCAGCTCTGCTGCTGAAATGACCGTGGCACGTAGGGCAGACCCTGCACTGCTGGGCCTCAGTTTCCTCACGTGTCAGCAGATGGAACACAGTGCCCTCGTGGGGTCGTTATCAGAATTCAATGAAATAATGTTCATGAAAGAAACAGATTGCAATCAGTCTTAAGATGTTTTTCACTTAACATGGTAAACTGATTCTAGATCCTTTCATCCTGACCCTGTCCTTGTCTTCCTGTGACGTCAACCCGCCCTTTATCGAACAAATAGTTATCGAGTCCTGACTCGAGACACACTGGTTCAGTTCGTATAGGTCAGTGCAGGACTTGCCTCGCTCCCTAAAACCAGGGCTAGTGGGCTTGGTGACCGCTGGGGGTTCGCCCAGACCTCCAATTCCACAGTTTTCGTTTATGATTGCTGATTTCAACATTAGCCTGTTTTGTTCTTGGCAACTCGAGAGACCCTAGCGGTGTTGCGTGGGTGGGGGTGGGGGTGGGGCTGCTTTTCCGTGGGAGGCTGGGGCGCCGTCCCCGTGGGGCTCCAGGGTCGCGGCAGCATTTGCCCTGAGTTCACACCGCTCACAGGTGTCGCCCTGATGGTGGGAGTCCTGGGCAAGGGAGAGGGCGGGTGGTTTATGAGGCAGGTGTTCCTTTGGTCGTCGGCTCAATGCCTCCCCTCCGAGGTACTTGTTGAGGCTAATATTGGGGGCCTTGTCTTTCATGCATCTTATAGGTTAGGATTGAAGGGAAGAGTCTGCCGCAAATTTACTTCCCTTTGTTTTCTCCTGATTCTTGATATGAATTGATACCCTTGGTGCAATAGAAATATGGCTGACCAAGCCCGATAGGCTGGCAGATCAGGCATAGGTGTGAATGAAGGGCTTTGACATGAAGAGTGATGACCAGGCAGGACCAGAGAAAACAACTTGGTCACGCGGGGTGAGACCCGAGGCGGGCAGGTCGCTGGATGCGACCCCCCCCGTCGGGACGGACAATCATGGTGACAATGCAGATGGTACAAGGAGGTTTGGTCCTGGCTCTGTGACTCCAGATAAACCTCCTAGCTCCTCTGGGCCTCAGTTTTCTCACCTGTGAAATGGGAAAGGTGATGCCTGTGTGTGCACTTCGCCACAGGCCAACACTATGTTGCATGAACTCTGAAGTGTTACCAGCTTGGTAACCAAGTTATGAAAGCTGGTAACCAGGAACGGTAAACATCCCCTCTGGCCCCGCGGTGGGTGTTTCTTCCAGTTGATTGACTCAATCTCACCAGCTCTTAATGCTGCCCACTGCCCCCCACCCAGTGAAAACCCCTTCCCTTTCCCGCACCCGAAGGCCCACACTCCCCACTCCCCCTTGGCTGACGGGACCTCAAAAATGACTCTGGTCGTGTCGGGGCAGCTGCTGAGGCAGGTCCTGTGTCTTCCCAGCTCAGGAGAGGCTCTGGGGACAGCTGGGAGCTGAGCGCACACACAGCGGCTTTGGCAGATGGAGGGCGAGGTAGCAGGGAGTGGAGCCACTGACACAGGCCCACAATCAGCTGAGGACTGGGCAAACCAAAGGGGGCCATGGGCCCGGGGCAAGGAGAGGAGGGAAGGTAACGGGCAGTGGCGGTGAGATGCCCCTGCGTGTGGGTTTCCGGGCGTGGCACCACACACACAGAGCTGGTGCCTCCCGCCTGCTGAAAACCAGCTTGGTTCAGGGCACACTCGTCTGCACAGGCCTCCCAGCAGGTTCCAGGGCTGTTTCCTGCCGACAGTACCACGAAAGCACTCGGGCCCCCAGCCAGAGCTGGGCGGACGCAGATGAAGACACTGCCTTTGCCCTCCCCAAACTTGCCGTCCAGCTGGGAGAAGCACAGAGGTCAACAGACAGATGGAAAGCAGGCGTAGCTGCCAGAGCACCGCCGTTGTCCAAAACCTTTCTAGACCTCTGTACCCTTTTCAATTGCGTTGTCCTCAGTGTCATATCAGGGCCAGGGGATTGGCCTTTTTTTTTTTTTCCTTCCTAGACTCAGGCTGGATTCATTCAGCTACAAGCTCTAGTAGGAGTCAGAGCAGAGTTGCCAGATAAAATACAATATTGGGGACATACTTATACTAGGAACTTATTTGTTGTTTTTCTGAAATTCAGATTTAATTGGGTATGCTATATTTTTATTTGCTACATCTGGCAACCCTAGATTAGGGTACCGCTGCACCCGCTTTACACGCTCCTCTCCCAGGTGAAGGACTTCAGCTGAGTGACTTCCAGCTGCAGCCGTTTCTGGTGAGAAATGGAGGCTGTTTCACCCATTAAGGATCCTCACGTGGGCCCCTTAAAGGCCTTCCTCTGGGCCAGCGGAGACCAGGGCGAGGGGAACAGAGAGCCGGAAGCAGCGGGAGGCACGGCCCAGCTGTTCCAAAGCTGGAAACGGCTTCCATCATACAGGCTTGTTCTCAGGGAGGCTGAGGCAGGTGGACAGTTTTGATTTCCAGGGACTGTTCCTGGATTAAGACTGCAGTCTCCTGTCAGCCTCAGCTCTGAAGGGTTTTCCTATTTACAAACCAAGAAACACATCTTTTCATGGTTCTGTGTGGCTTGAGAACTGGCTCTGAGCCGCTGCAGGGACCGGTAGCCCAGGACTCCCAGGGGCATGGGGGGCCCATCCCGTCAGGCTGAGACCTCCGCTTCGGGCCCCAGGAAAGCAGCAGCTAATTAACCCTTGCGACAGGACAGGGAGACTGAGGACCTCATCTCCTGCAGCTTTGCAGGAGGAGGCTTAGAAACTACCCGCCTTCGCGCCCAGGCCGACCTCCCTAGCGCCCGTGTCCCAGCCGCCTTCCAGACAGGCCCGCCGGCTGCCTGCTGGGCTCTGTCTGTTCTTGTAGAGTCCAGGGGAGGGGTGGAGAGTGGACACAGCCTCCTTCCCTCGCCCCAGCGGGCCTGGCTCCTGCTCCGGGAGCGAGCGATTGATGTGTCTGCCAACCCGGTGTCCCCGTGCCAGCTGGTGAATCACTCCCACCCAGCCTGGGAGATAGGAGGGTCCCGCGGGGCCTCAGGCTCTCGCCCAACAAGAAGAGACAGCGATCCTACTTGCCGAGGGACAGGATGTGCCTGAGAGAGAAGAGGCACAGCCGCTAGCGAGCAGGGAGGAGCCGCTCCCAGCGCCCCCCCCCCCCCAAAGCAGCAGCAACGCTAGGCATGTTTTCACAGACACCCTTGCAGAGCCTGGAGACACTCCCTGTGTTTAAACTGCAGCAGGAGCTGGTGGCAAACGCCTGTGTCTGGGGTGTCCCCTGGGATGAGCCCCCTTCATAAGCTGCCGTCCACTGGAGTGGCATCTGGGGGGGGGGACAGAGATAAGAGGCAGAAAAGAAGGCAGCAGGACCCTGGAGGCGGGGCCTCCATCGCTGCGCAGGTGAGCGCTGGGCCTCAGGTGTGTCTCATCAGCACCAGACAGCTGCCCAGACCAGCTCCTGGCCGCCCTGACACCCCATGTCCTGCGTCCTTGCTCGGAAGGGTGAGGTCAGAGAACGGCCCCCGCGTCAGCCCCGTGGGCTTGCACAGGAAACAGGACATAGTCCCTGCAAATAAATGCAAGTGATACCCAAGGGCTGGCTCCAGGTGGAGGAAACCGGACAGGCTTTCCGGGCGGCTGAGCTTGAAGTGGGGGGTGAAAGGACAGGAGAGCGCCCTGAGCAGAGAAGAAACGGCCCTGGCCTGGGGCTTGGCCTGACAATAGCCCTGGGCCCTCCTTTCTGACTGGTCACCAAGCAGGGCAGCTGGGTGCAGGTTGCCAGTCCGTGAACCCCTGTAACCAATGCCTGGGGGGCACAGAACCCACGGTGCTCCTCTGGCTGGGCGCACGCTGGCCCACCTATGCTCCTGCCCCCGTGAGGAGTGCCGGACCCAGGAGAAGGCAGGGTCTCAGCTGTCACCGTCCTGGCTGTGTGGGCCTTGTGGGGTCGGGGTGGGGAGGCCCAGCAGTTTGGTCCAAAGGTTGAGAGACCCCGTGGGCAGCGTATAGCTGGTGGAAGCGTCAGGCTTTGCCAGCTCTGGGCAGTCGGCCGCGGGCTCTCCCCTGATGGTCCACAGGGAGGATTCCAGTCCTGTCAGACACACAGAGCCAGCACCCATCTTCGTTTCGCTCAGGCGATCCTCAGTCTCCATCTGTCACTTCCGTTCAGGTTGCAGAGAGCTCCGAGTTTGTGGCTGGGAAACCGATGCTTGGGTGGACCTGGGGCGTAAGGTCCCACCAGGTCTCCCATCCTGACAAGATGTTAGGAGGCAGGTTTCCCTCTGGCCATGGAGAACGGAATCATGTCTTCTGCCAGGAAGCAAGCTTCTTCAGACTTAAAGCAGAGCCTCTGAAACTTTAGAGGGAAGATTGGAAGAATCCAGGATAATTGTGATCTTGCTTTTTTGCTTCAGAAGAAAATCAGTGGCGTTTGGCTGGGGGCCTTTTGGCCCCTTTGGTCCTGACAAGGACCAATCGACTCACCCGGCAAGTCCCTAAAGTCCTCAGACACTGTTCAAACAGCTAACAGGGAGGGTGTAAGTGAAGGCTGCGTGTTGTAGCACAAACTAAGTGCAGCCTGACCCAGCATCCGTTTCCTTGTCTGCAAATGGCGGTGGGACCAGGTGACCGCCAAGCCTGTCCCCAGCATCCTGCAAGGTTAGGGAGGGACCCCAGGTTCTGGGGTCGCAGGCACGTGATGGCCTGCAGCTCCCCTGCCCTCATGTTCAGTGGGCCTCATGTGGAAGAGCTCCAATCTTGAGCCACCTCCCACCCACCGTTTAATACTCCCCTGAGTTAGTGTGGCATTTGGAACGTACACCCAGTGGGGGCACCCTCGTCCCCCCACCTGCTCCTTCCGTCCTCCTGAGACCAGTAAGTAGGTGGTTCACGTGCCACTGGCCAGATCTTATGTCCAGGAAGCCAAGCTACAGAGATGTGCACGGGGTGGGGAGGGCGCCCGCGCCCCCCAGCAGAGCCCAGTCTGGAGGATGAGTCAGGGGGTCCCTCCCCCTGGGGGTGCAGATGCTCCCAGGCCAGGAGCAGGGGACTAGTGAGGAGGGACCTCTCCACAGAGCCCTGGGTGGGTCTTCTGTTGCCTCTTGTCAGAGCTTCCCTTGTGTCACTGTGCTCAGCAGCATTTCCCAGTGGGTGGGGGAGCCCTCCCCACCCTTCGCGGGGGGAGGCTCAGCTTTTCGGGGGGGCCTGGCGTGTCTGTGGAGGCCTTTCTGCAGCAGGGAGAGTGAGCTCAGCTGAAAAACAACATCAAAGGGGTGGGGGAGCGGGGTGCAGAGACATGGCTGGGGAGAGAAGCAGCTCCCGCTCAGGGCCCCACACACACACACACACACAAGGATGAAGGTGGGGCTCCTAGGGGGTTTTCTGAGGCACTTAGGGCAGTAGAGTCATGGCCCACAGCTGAGCTGCTACAGTCTTTTTTTTAAATTAAAGTTTATTGGGGTGACAATGGCTAGTACAGTTACATAGGTTTCAGGGGTACCATTCTATAACACACCATCTGCTGTGTGTTCACCCCCCAGAGGCAGCTCTCCTTCCATCGCCATATATTCGAGCTGCAACACTCTTAGGCGTCTCCCAGGACCTCCTGTGATTGATCAATCAGCCAACAGAGGGGGTGGCACCTCCCATGTCCGTCATCCCCGGGGAGGGGTGTGTAGCAGTCTGGACCATCAGCGAGCCAGAGACGCTGGTGGGGGGTGGGGGGACCTTCCTGCAGGGCTCCCCCCCCCCCGCCGTGCAGAGACTCTTAGCCGTTCAGACTTCATCCCCATCACCAGACTTTGGTGGCCAAGTGGCTGGAGACAGTCCTGGTTCGGGGGCCGCTGAGTCCTAGCGATGTGGCCGTGGCCCCGCCTCTAGTTCTCTGGGCTTAATAAGCTCCGAGAGGATGGACCTTAATATGCACCTCATTGGCCAGGCAGGAGACCAGGGTGCTGTGGGGCCCCACAAGATGGGAAGGGGGGAGCTCTTTGCAAACTGTAAAGCACCCTGCCTGCAAGGTGCGCTCAGAGACCTTCTCTACCTGAGTCCGCCCCCCGTGAGGTGACGTGTGTCCCACAGAGGCAGGTCTGCATAAGGGAGTGTGTGTGTGTGTGTGCCTGTGCCTGTGCCCTCTGTGCCCAAAGGGCGACAGGGTCTCTAAGTGATGGGGCTGCTCTGTCCTCCGTGCCCCACACAAAGCCGCGCACCAGGGAGAGGAAGGAGCCGGGGTGGGACCCCTGCACGCAG
The DNA here is from genome assembly GCF_001890085.2 of Hipposideros armiger. Classification (NCBI taxonomy): domain Eukaryota; kingdom Metazoa; phylum Chordata; class Mammalia; order Chiroptera; family Hipposideridae; genus Hipposideros; species Hipposideros armiger. The sequence continues at coordinate 4,442,332 of NW_017731387.1, forward strand.
CCAGAGAGGGGGCGGTGCCCAGGAGCAGGCAGGGACCGGCACGCCTCTCCACCTTCGGTGACTCAGGCCCTGTGGCTCCCACGCTGCCTCCAACTGCTGCGTAAGCAGCTAGCCCTGTCCCCCGAGGGAGCTCCCCAGCCCTGGGCCCCTGAGTGCCCGTCCTGGGCGGCCCTTACTGGGAGACAACCTGTGCTTTCCAGGCCCATGGGGAGAGGGTGGAGGAGAGCTGCCAGCTGTGTACAAAGGGCCCCCCTGCCACCTATGATTGGCCAGCTGTGCCCAGTCCTGACCCAAATCCCAGGAAGATGTTGAGTTGCTACATATCACAGGTGCTGAGTGGGGAGCAGCAGGTATGAGGGGAGTGGCCAATGGGACCTGTCCCCAAGGCGTTCCCAGTCAAGGTCCCTTCTCAGGAGAGCCCTCACCAGGCCTCAGAGACGCGAGGACCCTGTGACACTGTGCCACTTGCTTTCATGAGAAGGGCATTGGAGATGACCCTGTTGGGCACTTTGCTGGGTGTGACTGGGCAGAGGAGCAGGGTGTGTCCCCCTGGAGAGCCGGTTTGGCCAGCCTCACCTGCTGGCAGAAGCTTGGTTTCAAATGGGCTAATAGCTAGGGACCCAGACAGTCTTTTCATCTTGGCCTGCCCAGCACATGCCCGGCTGCCAGGGAGCTGGGTAACTTCCACCTGGTCACCCAGAGCTGGAGTAGGGCTCTGGACATGGCCGGCCAGCTGCCATCACCCAGGTCAGGGGGATAAAGGGAAAATCGTGGACCATCAGAGCTTGGTCCCATGCTGGCCCCTCGTTGATGGGCTCACCCCATGTAGAGCGCCCTGTCCTCCTAGCAGCTCAGAGTGGACGGAGGCTCCCCTGTACCCACGGAGGCCAAGGGCAGCCCATGCCCATCAGCAGCCTGACCGTCCCCCGGCCAGCACAGACTCCCTGTACTGAGCACTGGCTGTGAGCCCAGCCCTGTGGTGGGCACAGGGAAGGGCCTCTGCCTGGAGAGCCTGGGACAATGACAGAGAGTGACATTAGCAACAGGAGAGCACCCAAGACCATAGGCGGCTGGGTGTGAGGCCATCGCAGACACCCAGAGAAAGGCTTGGGGTGGGGTGGGGGTCCGGGCAGGATTTGCAGCGCTGACAAGTGGAGAAGAGGCCTTGCAGAAATGTAGGGTTTGGGAGGACCGGGAGAGGAAAGCTCTCCAGGAAGGAGCAGAGTCTGCGCAGAAGCAGGCAGGAGGCCTGGAGGTGGCTGCTGCCACGGGGACTCAGGAGGGGTGTGCTGGGAGCGGGGGAGTTGCAGGAAGGCTGGGTGGGGCCAGGCCGGTGCCTCCGTCCTGTTGTAGCAGAGACACGGTCGGCTCTGGAGCAGCCAAGGGCTAATGAAGGCTTTGTCTGAGGAAGGTCAAGGTGCTGGCACCACCAGGCAGGTGCCAGGGCCCCGAGGGCTGGGTGGGGCTCGTGGGAGGCACCGGAGCTGTCCAGTGGAGACCCGGTGAGAGCCAGACCACAGTCTGGGCATCGGGAGTGGAAAGGGAGGGGCCAGGAAGATCCTCAGATGGGCGGACGAAAGGACGCCCTGTCTTCCTACACGGTCGGTCTCTGTCCGCCCGATGACCTTGGGCTCTAACGGCTGGGGAGGGGGCCCTTCAGACTGAACGGGACTCGCAAGGGGAAACTGACTGCATTCCGTCCTTTGAGGCCCTGGGTCTTGGGCTTAGGCTGCTTTACTTTGGTCTGGTCACCTCCTAGGACCGGCTCCTTTTCTGCAAAATGAGGGGTTGGCCTCTGAGAGCTTCCTGAGTTAGGAGGAACGGGGAGAGAAGATGACATTTGGCGGGGGGGCACTCATGGGGGGAGGGGGTGAAATCCCACACTTCTTCAAGAAGGAAGGGCAGACAGATGAGTGAGTCAGAGGTCCAAGTCAGCAGAGGAAGGGCAGAGCGGGGCCCGGCTGGCCCACCTTGGAAGATGGGTCTGAGTGTCGGCCCCCCAAGAGCCCCGTTGGTCTTCCCCTCCCTGCCCAGCCTTCTTTAAGGGGTGTGCTCTGCTCCCAGGAAGTCTGGTTTCTGGTCCCCGGAATGCTCTGATCTGCGGCTCTTCTCACCTGAGGCTGGAGTTTCCCAAGGAAGCCTGAGATAACCAGACAAGGAGTGTGTGTGTGTGTGTGTCTCACTGTCCTTTGTATTCAAAGCGAGGGTGCTGCCAGCAGATCGCTATCTGAATGTGGGGGTGCCTGGGACCGGCACAGGCAGCACAGTTCTCCCACCTGCCGTGGACACGTGTGTGCACGCCGCCTGCGCATTCCTGCTGCAGCTGCTTGCGGGACCTGGAAGGGAGTGTTTGCAAGTGTGGCGGGCGGGGGGTGGGCACTCTCGCTGGTCACAGTGACTGTGAGACATCACCAGCATTGAGGGCCTGGGGCCAGGGGCGCGAAGCACCCTGCAGTGCGGAGACTAATCCTGCCCCCAGTGCCGCCACGCCCACGCCAGGAAGCACCGCTCCGTTCCGCCACCAAGCCTGGCTTCACGGTGGGCGCCCTGTCTGGGCGGCCCGCACGCCTGCTGCTCTGCGGCCGTGGGTTGAGACCAGCATGGGCCCTGAACACCGGTGTGGACCGCTTTCCTGGGCGGCCCTGGCTTCGGGGTTCATCCCCCTCCTGTGCCAACCTGGTAGCCCTCTGGTTGTGGCTTCGGCTGTGTCAAGGCCTCAGCCAGTCCTGGTGGCAGCCAGCCCATCCCCAGCCTGAGTGTCAGCAGGACACAGATGTGCCAATGAGCAGACACGTCGTGCAGTGTCCGCCGCTTAGCTGGTTCTCCCAACAGCCCTCCACACTGGGCACGGTTGTTACTCCAGTTTGACAGACGAGGAAACTGAGACACATTGGGTTTAACTAGCCCAAGGCCACTCATCGGGCCAGTGACATGGCCAGAGCTCAGCCACGGTCAGGCTCCAGAGCCCATGTTCCAACCACTCGGCCCAGTGAGCTCAAGGGATGTGTCTCCAAGATGGCACAGCCATCTCAGCCCGAGGAAGACAGAAATGGTCCCACCCGTCAGCTGCACGGCCATGTGTGCAGGGAACGCTGAGCCCTGGAGGGGAACAGGGCCTGGCTGGGAGGAAGCTTGGCTCCTGCTTGTCGGGGTGACAGCAGAGGGACGATGGGGGGCCGTCACCCACAGCTGCCCTCAGCCACCCGCAGCCAACACAGCCCGCCAGCAGCCCTGACCAGGAGCTGGGGCGGGGTTCCCAGGAATGGGCGACACCGCTGGAGTGTGGCTGATGGGGTGCTGGGAAATGCAGTCCACAGGACGTCTCTACCTGCCCCGCCACACCTGGGTGCAGCCAGCCCCGTCCAGGGCTGCCCGCTGCGCCCCCCCACACACACACACCTCAGGGGAGCAAAGCCCAAAGCCTCCGTGAGGTTTAATCAGCGTGACCACATTTTCCCGGGACTTGAGCCAGGATGAGCCCTTGGATGTCTCATCAGGTGACTGAGATGACAACCGGGGATGTCATGCAGAGAACAAGGAAGCTCCTTGTTGCACTTCCATTTAAGGCTTAGCCCGCTGTCCTGTTTGGGCGTAACCAGCTTTCCCTCCAGAGAATGGAGGCGCAGGGGTGTGGCCCACTGACCAAGAGCCGTGGAAGCTAATTGCATATTTTGTGTGTTATCTGCAAGGCGCACATTCCATGTCCAAATGTTCACAAAACTGTCCCGTTCTCCTCCCCTCATTCCCGCCTCCCAACACCCACACCCCAGTTCCCTTTGGGGAGGTTGGTTTGACCCAGTTTGGGGAAGAAAACTGTGCCTGCCTGATGCTCAACGGGGTGTGTGGGTGGAGGTGACAGGCGCGCCATCTCCACGGCTAATAGTTTGTGGCTTCTGAGTCTGGGGGCCACTTCTCACTGGAGCGTGACCCACAGGTTTTCTGCTCTCTGAAGCTCTTGCTGCAGAGGAGAAAGGGGGCCTGGCCAACAGCCGGCCCTCCCCAGCCTTGTGTGGCTGGATCTGGTGTGGAGGGCAGTTACCCCGCTGCCTAAGGACCTCCCTCCACACTCACTCACTCCCCGGGTGGGGCAGGCAGGCTCGGGCTGCTGCAAAGCTGAGTCCCAAGCTGGCCCCTGTGTGGAGACATTTCATCAGGCTCCATGTTGATCCTCTCGTCTCAGGACAAGTCAGAGCAGGCAGACCTGCAGCTCTCTTCCCAACTCGTTCCCACCACACCTCCAGCTTTGCGGCTCTTCCCAGGGAGGCTGGCTCCCCAGGTGGGCTCTCAGGGCCCTGGGGGGCCTCCTTGTTGGGTTGAGCCTCTGCCCAGCCTCCGTTCCCCACTGCAAGCCTGACAGCAAAGCCTGGGAGGCCCAACGCCCCGGCCTGCAGCCCCCGTCTGTCTGCACGTGTGCAGGGGTCCCCCTAGCAGAAGGCCCAGGAGCAGGAGGGTTTCTCCTTTGGCCTTCGAGGAGACTCCTAGGGGCTGTTCCCATTCGCATCCTGCAGGATGAGGCCTTCAGCTGAGGGGACAGTGCAGAACAGGAGTCACCCACCCTGTGTGCAGTGGCCCCCGAAGGCCACCGTGCCGGAGCCACTGGTGTCTGGGAACAGCCTGGGACAGCAGGGCAGGGCTTGGGGACACGGGCTCGGGTCCTGCCGCTGCCGTTCCCGCAGCAAGTGACTGTGGGAAAGGTCCTCTCCCCTCGGGGCCTCGGGCTCCCCTCCCAGGCGGCCCGTATGAGACCAGATCTGTGTGGCCAAACGTTTTTGACTGCGACCCACAGTGAGAACTACATCTTACAGCCAGGTACCCACTCGCTGCTTCACCACACGACACGTCTTTACCGCCTGAATGGCGCTCTGACATCTGACACTGTGTGTTCCACTTGATATTACTCTAGACTGTGTTTTCCAATGACGGTCACAGTCTGATCATCGGTTCATAATCCATAACGGTTCCCAACCTGCCGTTGGAAAAATAATGTGTCAGGAAACGGCTCAGGTTCCATCTCCTCCAGACCTCCCGGGACTCAGGACCCTCCACTGAGCTTTTTGTCCCTCCCTCCGGCCAGATCTACAACGGGACCCTCAAGCGTGAGGCTGACAACAGGCGCTTCAGCTCCTACAGCCAGATGGACAACTGGGGCCGCCACTACCCCCGGGGCGTCTGCAGCACCCTGGGCGCCGGCAGCGACATCTGCTTCATGCAGAAGATCAAGGCCAGCCGCAGCGAGCCAGACCTGTACTGCGACCCCCGGGGCACGCTGCGCAAGGGCACGCTGGGGGGCAAGGGCCACAAGACCACCCAGAACCGCTACAGCTTCTATAGCACCTGCAGCGGCCAGAAGGCCACCAAGAAGTGCCCCGTGCGCCCGCCCTCCTGCACGTCCAAGCAGGACCCCGTGTGCATCCCGCCCATCTCCTGTAACAAGGACATGTCCTTCGGCCACTCGAGGGCCAGCTCCAAGTGAGTGCTGTGGGCCTGGTGGGGGCGGGGGCGGCAGGAGGCCAGCCTCTGGCTGCATTGGAGGGAGGGTGCTCCTGCGATGGAGAGGACACGGTCTCTGTCCCCAGGGATTTGCTCGTCCCTACCTGGGAACACTCCAGGGTGAAGGGGCTGGAGAACCCAGACACTGAAACCGAGGCACTGAGTAGGGTCGTTTTGAAGAGTCGCAGGTCATGAGCAGAGGGGAGCTAATTAGAGGTCAGCTAAGCCATCGGTTCTCCAAGTGTGTTCCTTGGCCAGCAGCCTCCCTGGGAACGTGAGAGGAATGCTCTTTCTCAGGCCCCGCCCAGACCTGCTGAGTCAGGACAGGACCCAACACCATGTGTTGTCGCGAGTCCTGCAGGGGGCTGTGATTCATGCTAGAGTTTGGGAACTTCCATCCTTAGGCATCTCGATCGTTTCCTGAAAGAGCAAAGGAACGTGCCCCCCTGGGAAAGGGGCATTGTGACTTCTTGCTGGAAGAGCACCTCGTAGGGGCTGGGAAGTCAGGCACAGCAGGGCCAGAGTATGCCATTAAAACATGGTTTTTCTGGGCTTTGGGTTTAAAAATGGTTGACTGTCAGCCATTTCACATGGTTCAACCTAGTACATGCCCTTGGGTGTCAGTTTGAACTTGACCCTACAGCAAGGCAAAGCCCCTGAAGAGCACAACACAGTGTACAGGGTTTTAGGACTGCTAATCTGATAAAAGGTCCAAGACGTTGGTTGGGGGAGCTTGGAGAAGACAGCCAGCTGTAGGGGTCTCTTGCTGCAGCCTCCATGACAGTGGTCATGGTCAGAAGGAAGGTAGTGGCCCTGAGGATAGAAAGAAGAGATAGATGTGAGGGTTTTTGTGTAAGAAGAATTAGCGAGACTTGGGGATAGAGGGAGGGAGAGATGGATAGATGGATGGATAGGTGGATGGATGGAAGGTGGATGGATGGATGGATAGGTGGATGGATGGATAAGTGGATGGATGGGTAGATGATGGATGGA
>NW_017731387.1:4449274-4461448 GCF_001890085.2 Hipposideros armiger
CCCCATGGCCCATTTGGCAGGATCTGCAGTGAGGACATCGAGTGCAGTGGGCTGACCATCCCCAAGGCTGTACAGTACCTGAGCTCCCAGGATGAGAAGTACCAGGCCATCGGGGCCTATTACATCCAGCATACCTGCTTCCAGGATGAATCAGCCAAGCAGCAGGTACCTAGCTGCACACCTTCCCCTGTCCCTAAGGGCCTGGGAGGGGCCTGGGTGCATCAGCCTGACCCTGCATGGAGAGATGGGGCATTTGCAGCTGGTCCCTTCTCACCCTGCCCCCCGTGCCACCCTCCCCAGCCCACCCCCGGCCGAGGAGTGTGCTCGGCATTGCTCAAGGTCAGAGCTGGCCAACTTAACCTCTGTGCAGAGCAAAGCCCTCTGGCTGAGTGGACATTTCTCAGGCTTGTTCCCTCCAGTGGTCAGTGTCACTTATGTGACAGTCATGGGTCAACAGAAATCCCCTTTCTCAAATTCCGCTAACCAACATGACTACTCCCCACCCCTTTTCTGTCTGTCTGTCTGTCTGTCTCCAAATCATGACCTCCTTTGCCTGGCACCCATGGCGGAAACCAGGGCTTGTCCCTGCCTCCCACGTTTGGCTGGCGGGGGCCACCCACTGGACTCTGCAGTTCAGCCCAAGGACGTAGGGCTATAAATGGGTTTTCTAGAGCCCGGGATTCATTTCCACTGAGGTCTCCACCGTAGGAGTAAGGGGTCCTGTGGGAGCCCCCTGTGTCTGTTTTGCTTTAAGATCTTCACGTGTGTTTATACCTATTTCTCCTTCAGGCCTCACCCGGAGGAGGGAGGTCAGGCTTGGGGGCAGGAGTGCCCCTCAGAGGGTCTCCACTAGGATGTGGGGGGTCGGGGTCTGAGTCCCCCCGTCTGGTCAGTTACTGTCACGTCCCACTGCTTGTTCACTTGGGTTGGCTTGCACGTTTCTGAACTGAAAGCCGACTCTTGGGCTGAGAGCGGTTGGTGCAGGTACCTCCCCTCCCTGACCGGGCGCCGTGGCACCTGTGTCCGCAGGTCTATCAGCTCGGGGGCATCTGCAAGCTGGTGGACCTCCTCCGCAGCCCCAACCAGAACGTGCAGCAGGCCACGGCCGGGGCCCTGCGGAACCTGGTCTTCCGTAGCACCACCAACAAGCTGGAGACCCGGAGGCAGGGTGGGATCCGTGAGGCCGTCAGCCTCCTGAGGAGAAGTGGCAGCGCCGAGACCCAGAAACAGCTGACCGGTAGGGGGCCCGGCGTGGAGAGCTGGTGGCGGGAGGCGGTGGCCCCAGGCAGGGTGTGGGCAGTCCCTGGGGCTGGGCCGGGCGCAGGCGCAGAGCTGGCCTCAGGCTAATGTCCGAGGTGACCGTGGCACCAGCGTGGCCAGGCTCACGGTGTCTAGATGGTGCCCCTGGGCATGGTGCACGCCCACAAGGGGTCAAGGTCTTTTGGAGGCTACTGGGCAAAGGGTGGAGGGCTGGTGTCCAGGCAGGACCCATGTCCAGCAGAGCCTGGGTTTTCGGGTGAAGAGGGGAGAGTAGGGCTGAAGCGACAGGGGCCAGCAGGTCTTCGGCACCCACGCGGGGTCCACCGAGCACGCTAAGCACTCAGAGTCACCAGGGGCCCTGGATTGGATGGGGCAGAGGACACCACGGACCGGGTAACAGGGATGGTATTTCTAGAGCGACTTTTAGGTGGAAAAAAAGAGAGCATTAGGAGATTGTGAGTGCTAAAATTCAGACTGAAAACCACTGGTCAGTCACTGCTTTATGATCACCTTCCATATGCATAATTTTGACCTCGGCAGAGAACTCGAGAAGCTCCCTGCCCCAGAGAACCTGCAGTCTGGTTGAGACACTGAGAAATGAGCTCAGAAAACAACGAGCCAGCAGATTTGAGGGGCCAGGTCTAGCGGGAAGGTGGCGTTTCCGTGGGCTCCATGGCTAGAGCGGGCTGGGTGGCTCCTCGGTCCTGGGGTCCTCCTGAGCCTGGCATGTGTTGGGTTGACTGTCCCACCCGCAGGGCTGCTCTGGAACCTGTCTTCCACCGACGAGCTGAAAGAAGAGCTCATTGCTGACGCCTTGCCTGTCCTGGCCGACCGCGTTGTCATCCCCTTCTCTGGCTGCGACGGCAACAGCAACCTGGCCCGGGAGACTGTGGACCCCGAGGTGTTCTTCAACACCACGGGCTGCCTGAGGTGAGCGCAGAGGGCGTGCGGGGTCCTTTCACCCCAGCCCGGGCCCTCCCTTCCCCAGTCAACCTCCTCTGAGGGACCGAGCCGACTTTGTTAGGAATCTGAGTGGAGATCTGAATATCCAAACTGGTTCAACCATTCCCCTGCCCACCCCCACCTTCCACCCCCGAAAACATGCATTTCTTGTACTGTCTTGAAGAGCGTGCTTTTAGACAAAAAGTCCATGGATTGGCTGCTAATGAGTCACTTCCCGGCTGTGGTGCTCAAGCCCTTTCCCATAGTCACTGGCGTGAAGATGGCTCTGCTTTGCCCAGTGTCCCGAGTTCCTCACCAGGGTGTGGCGGAGCCCCTGGGGGGTGGGCGGGGCCTGGGTGTGTTCGTTCCAGGACAGGTTTACAAGCTGGGAGCGGGAGCTGGTCCTGAGGTGGAGCAAATCCCTGTGGGGTCACACCTGGCTCTAAGGGGTTTGTCTTCCCAAGTCCTGGGAGCCCTCCCCAGAATGGGGTGCCGTTGGCATGGGCCTCTGTCTCAGCTGTGTCCCTCCTCCCTGCCAGCCTCCAGCAGCACCTCAGGAAACAGGGAGGCCAGGGAGATGAAAAGCCGGGGTAATTAAGGCCTTTATGGGGCTGCAGGGCTGCCCAGGCATAGGGTCCCGGGCTGCTGGGGGGCGGGGAGAAGACAGCTCCCCTGGGAAGGGGGCCCCTGGCTCCTCTCCCAGATCCAGTGCCCAGCCCCTGCACCCCACAGGGAGAGCCGGGGCAGACAGGAGCTTCCAGCCCCTGTTCCACAAGTGCCCACAAGGGCAGGTGTGTGCCTGGGCTGCCAGCTGCCCTGGAGCCACTGGGCATCATAAAATTATGGCAGGTGGACTCAGTGGGCAGGTAGAGAGGTGAAGCGAGCTGCGTTCCAGCCAGACGCCCTCTGCCCCCAGCCGCGCTCAGGGCTGCCGGGCCCGCTGCGTGGTCGGCCCTTCCTCACTCCCCATTCCTTTCCTCTGCCGCCTACGTCACACCTCCAACCTCCACCTGTCCCCTCTGCCCGTTTACCCCCACCTGCTGTGCCCTGCGTGTCCCCCACTGTCCTCCTCTGTCCCCCACCCCTGTCCCTGCCCCCTTCCCCTCACCCCTGCCTCTCTGCCCTCCGTCAGGAACCTGAGCTCTGCGGACGCAGGACGTCAGACCATGCGAAACTACACGGGGCTCATTGACGCCCTCATGGCCTATGTCCAGAACTGCGTGGCAGCCAGCCGCTGTGACGACAAGGTGAGAGCGTGGCCCCAGGGGGCACCTCCACTGGAGGTGACAACAGGGCCTCAGGACAGAGCCTGTTCCCTGTCTGCTCAGCCTGGTCCCAGTGGGCACCGTGCCTTCCTGCTCTGGAGGGAAACCCCCGTACCTGTGTAACCCAGACCCCGGGAGGCAGATCCCTCAGGCCCAAACGTTAGGAGTTGCTCGTTAGGAGCACAAATCTGCCGCCCAAACCCCAGACTGCTTCCCTAGAGGAAAACGGCGGGTCTCAGGGAGCCGTGCTGTGGGGTCCCCTGTTCACGTGGGATGGGCCAGCACCTTGCTGTTGGAGGCTGGGGACCAGCCACGAAAAGAGGGACTGGAGGGGACATGGGGTTTGATGGCGTTTGGACCTGCAGATGTCAGGGCTGCTCCTGACGGTGTGTGCGCCAGGCTGGAAGACATGTCTTCCGAATGCCCAGCCTGACCACGGGCACGCTGGCCACAGCAGAGGAACTCACCTCTGTCCATTGTCCTACTAAGTGCTAGGCTCCATGATAGGTACGTTCCACGTGTAATCTTCCTATAGCCCAGAAGTAGGGGACTTCAGACCCATTTTACAGCTGGAGAGCGTGAGGCCCAGAAAGGTGGAGCCAGTCTCTCTGCTCACAGCGGCAGGAAATGATGGGACCGGGTTCCGATCCAGGTTCTGGGCGATTGCTCCGGTCCGTGGTGGGGGCAGCCGGATGTGCCTGGCCTTCCATGAGTGAGGCAGGGAGTGGCCCCGGGGCCGGGCAGCTGCTCAGGCGCGTGCTCTGCTTGTCCCCCAGTCCGTGGAGAACTGCATGTGCGTCCTGCATAACCTCTCCTACCGCCTGGACGCGGAGGTGCCCACCCGGTACCGCCAGCTGGAGTACAACACCCGTAACGCCTACACGGAGAAGTCCTCTACCGGCTGCTTTAGCAACAAGAGCGACAAGATGGTGGTGAGCAGGTCCCGGCCGCCCTGTCCTCTCTGCCCCGCGGGAGCCTGGAGCCAGCCCCGGGGGACAAGCCCGGTCCCAGCCGCGGTCCGGCGAGCCTGCTGCCCTCTGGGAGCTGGGCAGAGAGCCGTCCCTCACACAGACAAGGAATCTGTATGTGGGGAGCCGCCCCGGAGGTCCCCAGGTCTATCTCCCTGCAGGTCTCATTCCTCCGTCCTGTGTAACTGCTAAGGTGTCCCCATCGTCCCCCTTACTCCTGAGGATTTGGGGTAGCCAGGAGGCTAACCCTCTCTGGCCCGGTTCCCTCTGCCTCCTGAGCCACCCTGGTTCTCCAACAAGCAGGGAGGGGGCAGAGGCCCGGCTTCCTCCACTGGCACAGCTGTGCAGGTCAGGCCCTGGACCACCCTCTGTGCCCAGGGTGGGTCAAGCTCCCACTCGGGGAAGGAAACAGGAAATCATGGGGTGAGACCCAAAAGCAGCCTCGCGCAGCTGGAAGGTTTGAGCCGAGGATGGCCACACTTCCCAAGAGCCCGAGAGGCTCCCTGTCCCTCGGACACGGCTGGTCCCTCGGTCACTCTTGCAGCCGCCTCAGCGAGGAAAGGGGCTCGTGCAGGTGCCAGGAGCCAGGAGCGTGCCTGGGTTCGGTCCCCTCAGAGGCTCCCTGGTGACCTGCCCTTTGTCCTCAGAACAACAACTACGACTGCCCGCTCCCGGAGGAAGAAACCAACCCCAAGGGCAGCAGCTGGTTGTACCACTCGGACGCCATCCGCACCTATCTGAACCTCATGGGCAAAAGCAAGAAAGATGCCACGCTGGAGGCCTGTGCCGGGGCCCTGCAGAACCTGACCGCCAGCAAGGGGCTGGTGAGCAAGGGGCCCCCCATCCCGCCCGCACCCCTCCTCCCGCCCGCCCCGTGTCCCCAGCTGCCCCGTGAAAGAGAAAAAGTGTGGGGTGTCTCTGTGGGATTCCTGGCCTCCTCCCCTCCACGGGGCCTGAGGAGCCACTGGCTGGGTCCTCACTCGGTCCTTCTGTCCAGATGTCCAACGGCATGAGCCAGTTGATTGGGCTCAAGGAAAAAGGCTTGCCACAGATCGCCCGTCTCCTGCAATCGGGCAACTCTGACGTGGTGCGTTCCGGGGCCTCCCTGCTCAGCAACATGTCCCGCCACCCGGCACTGCACAGAGTGATGGGTGAGTGTCAGCTCGGCGCCAGGCCACCCCTCCCCTCTAGGCAGGACTCCCGCAGACCCTGCCTTCCACAGGCTGCTGGAAGGTCACCCCCTAACCACTCCCCAGGGTGAGCGTTAGGGACGGGAAGCTCAGAGGTACGAAGGGACAGGTCACCCGGGATGAACAGCAGGTGTGCGAGGTCCCGTCTGGGCCCCACGCCCTGAGTAGGTGCTGGAACGGGGCCTCGAGGGGCCGCCTTGCTCGGAGCCTGGCTGACGGCAGTTGGTGCTGTGGCCCCTCTCTGCCTCGGTCACTGACCCCGTGCGTTCTCTCCTTTCCCTCCCAGGGAACCAGGTGTTCCCTGAGGTGACCAGACTCCTCACCAGCCACACTGGTAACACCAGCAACTCAGAGGACATCCTGTCCTCGGTCTGCTACACCGTGAGGAACCTGATGGCCTCCCAGCCGCAGATGGCCCGGCAGTACTTCTCCAGTGGCATGATCAACAACATCATCAACCTGGGCCGCAGCAGGTGGGTGGGAAGGGGCGGCCCCAGCCCTGCCCCACAGCGCAGCCCCCACCCTGCACAGCAGGCAGCCCTGCACCTCTCTGAGAAGGCGCAAACGTGGGGCTGTAACGGTGCCCCGGGTGGAGAAGGGGAGGCTTGACGGCAGAAGCCCAGGGCGCCTGCAGCCAGGCCCCAGGGCAGCGCACTTCTCATCAGGGACACCAGGGGACAGAGTTCTCAGAGGGCCGGCAGGAGGCGGGAGCAGCTGACCCAGGGTGTGGGCGCTTTATTCTGCTCGTGGGGCTCCCTCCTCCCAGGACAAGGGCTGGGGGGGCCGGCATGGAGAACATGTTCCCTTCATGGCCCCCGAGAACAGTCCTGGGGAACCTCCAGGTGGCAGGGGCGTGGGGTTGTCCCCTCTGTGTAGCGTGACCAGCCCTAGGCTGAAGGCAGCTCCTGTCTCGTGCACCCCCGGGGTCCCCCCAGACCTGGGGGTGAGGGTGGGAGGAGGAGGGCCTGTTCTCATGCCTCCCAGAGCCTCACCCACAAATGAACTTCCCACCTGCCCAGTGCGTCACCCAAGGCCGCAGAAGCTGCCCGGCTCCTCCTGTCTGACATGTGGTCCTGCAAGGAGCTGCAGAGTATCCTCAGACAGGTAAGGCCCACCCCTGTACCCTGCTGGGAGGCTCCCCCACATTTTCCCTGCGTGAACCAAGTCCAAGTGGACAGAGAAGGGACGGGCACAATGCCTGCCCCCCCCCACCCACACACACACACACACACACACACACAGAGCCAGAGCTCAGGGACATGCGTGCAGGACACTGAGTGTGACAGCCTCTGAGAGCATCTGAGCACAGGGGACACAGGGAACCGGGGGCACATGTCAGAGGCCTAGGGCGGGAACTGCCAGGAGCAGACGGACAAGCAGGGCGGGCAAAAGGCACTTGGCTCCTTTGGGGTGTGATGTGCACACTGGCCGGAGAGCTGGGTTTGGGCTGGATTTCTGACCCCTTCAACTTCAGCCCAGAGAGCTTGAGGGTTTGCCGTTGGCACTGGGGAGCCACTGGGGGTTTTGAGAGGAGGGCTTCGTGATGAAGGCAACACTAGGCAGAGTCCTGCCACACCAGTGTGGGGGCCGAGAGGACCGAGAGAAGGGCAGCGAACAGTCTTCCAGCCTGATTTTGGTTGTCGTTCTGTTTAAAGAGTGATGCGTGCTCGCTTAAATCCTCACGCCGTGATCGGATTCCTGCAAAGGCAGGACGAAACTTCACACGGGCTGGTGGGAGTCCCGACACCTCTCGGTGACTCCCGGGTTAATGGCCTTGTGTTTGGGCCCTGACACACATCCTCAGCGTGTCCCGAGGGCTGTGGCCCGAGGCCGAGGACGCTCTGGGTGGCTGGGTCCCCGTGTGTTTCACATGGTGGCCGTCTGTCTCCTTGCAGCAAGGTTTCGACAGGAACATGCTGGGATCCTTAGCCGGGGCCAACAGCCTCAGGAACTTCACCTCCCGATTCTAAGAGGAGGCTGCCCAACCAAGTTCAGCTTGCAGGTAAGAAGGGCCCACCCCCCAGGACCCCTGTGGCAGCCGCAGCCAGTCTCAGAGAGAGGGGCCAGGCCTGCGCTCCCCAGGGACACAGCATCCTTGGGTATAGCAGACGGCCTGGCTCTGCAGACACAAGGGCTGTGAGGACAGCTGTGCAGGCTGCTTGGCCAGGGTGCCGTGGGCCGGCCCACCACAGGACCTCAGGCATGTGCAATGTCCTGGTAGCGCCAGCAGGCCGGAGGTCTGGGCAGAGCTGCTGGGCACAGCCGTGCAGGTTGCACACTGCACAAGCCAGGTCACGCCATTCACACGGGCTACGGTGTGGACAGCTGCCTGCAGTATGTCACTCTGGGTTTGGGCACCCACTGCCCACTCCTTACCCTTTCTACAGCCCACGTCCCAGTCTCTGCCCATGCCTAGTGTGGACAAGCTTATTTCCAGCGGATGATTCTAGGGACCAAAAACTCAGAACCAGTGTGTATGACAAAGGCTGGCGAGCCTCAGCTTTCGTTCGAATCACCTGGGGTGCTTGCTGACACGCACTCCTGGCCCAGCCCCAGCACTTCTGACTCACAGTGGGAAATGCACTCGTAGACAAGCGTGCCACGCGTTTCCGACACAGGGAAGCCAAGGACCACACTTAGACACGCAAACCAGACGCTGTCAGTCTTAGAGAGGGTCACCAGAGGCAGCCCCAGGGTGGAGCCTCTGCAGAGAGCCAGGGTGAGGGCAGGACCACCTGAGCTGAAGCCCCGGTGACCTGCCAGCAGCCCGACACCTGAGGAGGGTCCTGGTGGGGAGAGGACTGTATCTGTGGTCCAGGTGAAGGTTTAATCAAACTTCAGACTCCGTCTCCTGGCGGACGAGGATCAGCCTGAGGACCAAAAAGGAGAGAAGTAAACTCAGCAGATTCCAAATGCACCATCTAAGTGCTCAGCGCTGGGCGTGCAGCGTGTGGGTGGGACGGCGGGGTGGGCATGGCAGTGAGAGAGCTGACACACTCAGACGCTACGGAAGCTCCCTAGAATGTGTCGGAGGGTCCAGGCTCAGGCCAGCGCACCTCGGGGCAGACGTGGTGGGGAGGGGGTGACAGCATCGCTGGAGCTGCCGGCGTGCCTGCGTCTCGCTAACGGGAGGGCTCCCTGTTTTTCAGAAATGGTACGACCCCTCGGAGGAGACCTCAAGCCCGGCTGGAGGGTTATTCTGTCCACCTATGCAGTATTTGGAAACGTTCAAAGCAACTGAGAACAAACCTAAAAACTGTGGATGATGGAAATATTTTTAGAATCTTTTTTCCCCCCCTTGGGAGAATTGGCAAGCAATGGGGGGTAGGGGAGGGGAGGGGGGACCTTTCTTGAGTTAAAGGGATTTTTTTTCTGATGTCAATACTTCCTCTGCTGAGAAATGGAATATATATATATGTGTGTGTGTGTGTATAGTGTAAGTGTGTGCATGTGCACCCGTGCGTGTGTGCCTGAGCGCCTAAAGTGTTGACCACAGACTGCAAAAAGCTAGGCTGGCTGTCTGACTGCAGCTCGTAGGTGGTGAAAATGCTTCTTAAGCAAAGGCGAGTACATGTGCTTGGTTAGCTGCCCCTACTTCCCGAAATGTACGTGCCGGGGCGGGGGCCTCCCAGGATCCTGCAGGGGCCAACCTCCCCACTTCAGAGGCGCTTTCCAGGAAGGGAGGTCAGCCAGGGCGGGGAGGTCGCGTGTCTACGGGCAGTCCAGCTGTCCGATAACGCCGCCCTTCCCGAGGTGCCCCGGGGACTGCGCTGGACACAGCAGGGACAGTCACGCTAACTCTGCGACACGAGGTCTGTCCCGGAGAGAGGGGCCCTCCGTGTCCTCGGCTGTGTGCCCGGCAGAGCAGGCGCAGCCTGTAACTGTAGTTATGGTCCTCAGGGGGCTGGTAATCCACCTGTTGCAGGAGAAAGATGACAAAATGGCGCTCCAAGCCCAAGAGCTGTTCAGGGAATGGCTGTTTGGTCTTCACATTCCCTGGGGTAGGGGGACAGGCTGGGGCTGGGCAGGGACCTCCTGCAGCCTCAGTGGGACATGGGCCATTTGGAAATTGACCGGGAGGGTGCTTCCCACCACGCTCGTGGGACTGGGAGACTCAAGGGAGGGCGCGTTTGGGTCCCAGGACTTGGAGGAAGGGCGTTCGGGTAGACCAGCCAAGGGGACGGTCCTGTGAGGCCACCAGCAAGCCCGCGCCCCAGCCAGAGGCTGTCCCCACCTTCCCCTGAACCCCAGCCGTCCTGTCTCCACTCTCCTTGTGAAACCACAGGGGTGGTGATCAAACACGTCCGTCCCGGGGACCAGCCACACCCGAGACCCCTGCCTCGTGCGCTTCAGATGAGAAGCGGCGCGAGGGCCTCCTGAGAGAAGCTTGCTGTAAATAGCCCTCCGCGTGTTGTGCAGATGCAGCCGGCGCAGGTGCCCAGGCCTTCCCGTCCCAGCCCCATGGCCGTGCTGGCACTGTCAGCATTAAGTGGCACAACCGCCTGGCCTGTGCCCCTCACCCCTCCTCCTCCTCGAGGTCTGCTGCCCCCCTGCTCCCCAATACGACCCCACTCTGACCCCAGCAGTCAGAATGGAAAACCGCCTTCTGGACTGAGGATGTGCCTGTTAAGATGTGCCCCCTGAGACAGGCCTGCGAGGACCGCCCTTCAAGCAGCGTCCTCGGTGCTGTGAATCTGACACCCCCCCCCATGCCGCCCGCCACGCTTTGCTCATGACAAAGGTCCCGGCTCACCCCTCTCAGGGCCCACATGTGACCCTGGTCCCACCAGGATGTCCTGGAAGAGGGTTTCGGGATGACTACCGGCCCGACATCGAGGCCCAGAGGAATTTATTTCTTGAAAAAAACGTGTGGAGTCCCAGTTTGTACCGGGGAGTGTGCCTCACAGCACTCAGGACACATGGACAGAGAGACCACAGCCCTGTCCTCATGCGCTGACCTTCTCCTGAAGGACAGGGGCGACGGGGGTGGGGGGCCTGGCGCTGGGGGCCGCCGTGTGAGAGGACTATCTAGTCTAGTCGAAGGTGGACAGTTAGGCCAGGCCTGATTTTGGCAACCTCTCTCGTGTCTCCTGAGACTGGCCAGCGGGGCCTGTCGCCTGGCCTAGGACCCATGCCTATCACTTTGGAAGAGGCAAAACCGAGAGGGGCCTGAGGGTGCATGTGCTGAGCAGGGGAGCGGGGTGCTGGCTTTGCATAGCTGGGGCGCGTCGATGAATTTTAAGCCCACGTTGGCCTCACGCTCAGGGTAGACACCCGAGACAAGGCGCTCCAGCCTGGGGCCAAGTGAGAAGGACACAGGGTCTCAGGCCCCCCCGATGCCCTGACCCCAGGCCTCCTGGGCTTTGGACAGACCCAGGCACTGGCCACCAGCCCTGTCCAGTGGATGCCAGGCCAGCAGCGCAGCAGTGAGTCCAGGGACTCAGGAGGCGGTGACATGCTGTTGTCCACCTGAGAGCCTGGCTGAGAGGTGGACGGCTGAGCCGGCGACGGCTGAGGCTGTGAGCTGGGCAGCAGATGCTGTGAAGTGTCCGGGAACCCCTTGTGCCTGCGCCATGTCTGTGTAAGAGCTTTGTACTGGCCAGGCCCAGTTTGCCTGTGTCATATGCTATGTACTCGCTTTTTTTGGAGCTAGAGGAAGTCAATAAATTGCTGGCATTTCTTTGAACTTTTCCAAGCAGTGGATTATTTGGGGTGCTGTTGAAGAATGAAGGGCTGCTCACTTCCTTCCAGGACCCCCTCTTACTGAGACCCTGGACCAGGCGCGGACTGAGAGTGCCACCCTGGGGGAGGGACGCCACCACTCAGACACCTGCTCGCGTCCTCGCAGCAGCTCTGTGAACCTTACAAACAACTCAAGTGAGGCTTGGGAAGGGAGCAAATACGCCCAACGTCACACGGCCCTGTAAAGGGAACAGCCACCCCCTGCAAGGCCACCCAAGCCAACCTCAAGGTTGTAAAAGGAACAAGTGCCTTCTTCCTGGTCCCATATGGGGTATTTGGGGACGTGGAGGGCCTGGTCTCCAGAGGCTCATAAGAGACAAAACATACACGTGGACCTTTCTGGACATAACTGCCGAGGGCCATCGGCAGGGCCACCGGGGCGGAGGAGGTCGGTGGTGCGTGGAGAGGGAACGGGGGGGGGCGCTTTCCCAACCCCGGAGGGTGCTCACTGGCTGGGCCTCTCTGCAGAGCCCATGGCCCTGACTTGCTGGGACGCCCCTCAGTTTGGTAACGGTCAGGAGGTCTGAGAAGCCGCGGCGGAGGGGCTGAGCCTTGGCCCAGGGGAGGAAGATGGCCTGTCCGTGGCCTGGATGTTAATCCACAGGGCCCGGGGCCTCGGGAAATGTTTTAAGAACGTGAATTGGTTCCAAAAATCATATATTGGCTTCACATTACAAACTTAAAATCGATAAATGTGTCATTGGTAAGCTTTCATTCAAATGGCGTATCTTAATGAAATTAAGCTGTTTTGATTTAAATTAGTGAAAAAGCACAGAAGTTCAATGTGTGCCGCTCTGTGGGTCTTCG
>NW_017731387.1:4461822-4462787 GCF_001890085.2 Hipposideros armiger
TACACTCCACCCAGGCGAGGCGCGTCCGCAAACGCGGCGTGCCCGTTTAATCCCACTGTCTGCATTGTTCCTGCCCGCGGTGCCCTGCCCCGCTCTGTCTGTCAAAGCCTCGTTTGTCCCTGAGGCCTGGCGCACTTGTCCGTCCCCCGTGGGACCTGTGTGTCTGCGCCCGGGTCCAGTTTGGACTTGCGAGCGTGTCTGTTTTCCCACCTGGGGAATGTGGCCGTAGTTTCCCACCCTCCCGTGGGCGGGAACCATGGCCTGCTCCCATGTCAGCAGTGTCCACCACGGACCGTGCTGTGCTGCAGGGCACTGTGGTGCAGACTCGGAGACGCTCTCACGGAACTGACCTGACAAGCCTTCCGGGCCTCCCTCCTGCTAACTGACCCTGGAGGTCCGGGAGCATGGCCGCCCGGCTGGCCAAGCAGCCCTCGGGGGGTAAGACAGCCCGAAGCTGTCCAGCCCTTACACACAGCCTGGCCCCTACGGCTCCCACTGGTCGGCCTTTGTCTCCACCTCCTGGGGCCACGGAGCACGGAGCACGGGCCTCGCTTCTCCAGGACGGTCCTCCCAACATCTGGACATGGCGACCTGTGCCCCTGACTTTTCTTGTATCTAGAAACTGCCTCAGCTTTTTCAGCCTTTCCTGAGGGGCCTGGTTCAATGCCCCCTCACTGACTTGTCACGCTTCTCCCAGCACGTCTCAGGTTGTCATCGTCCCTCTTAAGACCTGGCGCTCCAAATGGGGCACAGACTCAGAGTAGTAGCGAGGATGGCAGGACTGGGGCCGCCCAGATTTGGGGCGTCCATTTCCGATCTGCTCTGCCTCCCAGGCCTGGAAAGACACAAAAAGTAATTCTCAATAAAATCGTCAGGACAGCACGCATCTGTCCTGGGAAAGGCTGCTCGCCAGTGTCCTCTCTGCAACATTAGGGGTACCTGGGGTCCCTTCCAGTTCTGCCACT
>NW_017731387.1:4463248-4476089 GCF_001890085.2 Hipposideros armiger
TGACACTGCTGCCCCCACACGGCCACTGCCCAGAAGGGACTGAGAGAGCAGCGCCCCAGACCCCGTGCCAGCACCACCAGGCTCAGCCCCTCTCCTCAGAAAACGGGGGTGAGGGTCCACCATCTGTGCTCTGGGGAACCCCTTCCCTGCTGGATGGGGTTCTAGTAAAAGCCCCAGAATCTAACAGCCTCGTTTCTCTCTTTCGACAGCCCCATCGTAGTTATTATGAGTCCATCCTGGTCCACTTGTGATTCCCACTCGTGTTCAATTCCCAGCCCCGCCTCTGCCCGGCACAGACTAGCTTTGGGGGAC
The DNA here is from genome assembly GCF_001890085.2 of Hipposideros armiger. NCBI lineage: Eukaryota > Metazoa > Chordata > Mammalia > Chiroptera > Hipposideridae > Hipposideros > Hipposideros armiger. The sequence goes on from NW_017731387.1 coordinate 4,463,561, forward strand.
GACTGGGCTCTGCTTTCTCACGCACCCCTTTTCCATGAGGACCCTCCGTGCTGGGGGCCAAGGGAGGAGCCAGCTGTTACCGCAGGGAGGGGGTGGGTAGGCGAGGGCGAGGCCGCCGGCGCCCAGCAGGTCGCCCTGACCCACCGTCAGCACCGTCTCAGCACAATCTCAGCGGGAACGCCCCAGGTCTCAGCCACCCCCCACTTTCCTGAAGAGCAGCCTGGCCCCACACCTCCCTCAGATTGGCATTGCCCGGGCCTCACTTTACTGGGGAACCTGCTTTGGGCTTGGGGCGTGCTGAGGGTGCGGCTGGTGTGGCCGAGGCCTGAGCTCAGGGCCACAGGTGGGGCGACCCCTGGGGCCTGGGCGCTCCAGGAGTGTGGAGACGGTTTCTCCTGAGTCCTCAGTTGAGAGTAATTTATGTTCCTGCTGCTGCCGGGGTGGGGGCTGAGAACCCGGGGTGAGCGGGTGGGTGGGGCCAACGCTCTGGGGACCAGCCCAGGAGGGGCCGGCGGGCGGGCAGCTGGGCACCAGGCCTGGTTTCTGTGAATCACCAGCCCTCAGTGTGGGCTTCTCCAGGCAGCACAGCAGGGGCGGGGGGTGCGACCTGAGGAAGCCACAGGCACTCCGGCCCTCTCCTCGCCAAGGCTTCGTGGAGAAACAGGGACTGGAGCCGTCTCTGGAGGGCTGTCTCCGGATGGCAGAGGGGAGGAAGGCATTGTGGGGACGGAAAGGAGCCCTGCAGAGGGAGGACAGCAGGGGACACTGGGAGAACAGACGGAGCTAGCTCCATCGGCGGGACAGGACAACTGCAGGGGGGCCGCGAGTGTCCCTGAGGCACTGTCACCACTCCAGCCGCAGCCGGGTCAGCCCTGCTGCTGGCATTGAGGCCAAGCGTCTGCCCACCCTGGGCTTCACTCTCTGCAGTGGGAGGTGACACAGTGGCAAAGCAGTGACAGGTGCCTCCATGACCCAGAGGTCCCCCCAACTACCCTGGTCAGGAGGATGGGCTGTAGTCACCCCGAGAAGGACAAGGCTGAGGACTCTGCTTGTGCGCTGTCTGGACAAAGCCCCCTCGTGTGCCCCCGTCTGCAGCTGCTTGCAGGGCCATCCCCAGGCTGGCGTCCCTGCTGTACTTGCCACATCTCCCCCGTCGGGTCCCTTGCAGGCTGACAGGCACAGGGCACAGAGGCTCTGGGGGAGGCTGCTGTTCCCAGGTGGGCGGCAGGGGTGGGAAGGGGCAGAGCCAGCCCCTGCCCCGTGCCCCGTGCCCCGTGCCCTGTGCCCTGTGCCCCGTGCCCCCGCCCCCACCGGCTCGTGGGGGGCTCCTTCCTGGTGCAGCCACTGCAATCTGGGGAGATTTGGAGGACTCCTCACTCAACAAGGCCCACATGCTGGGAAGAGCCGGGACCTGGATTCAGGTCCCAGCTTTGCACTTACTGAGTGGCCCTTTGCTTGTTGCCTAAACCTCTGAACCTCAGTTTCCTCATCTGCACCACGCGGACGTGCCCTGGGGACTGTGAGTGGCTGAGGGGAGAACGTATGTAAAGCAGCTGCACACGGCCAGTCCCAGGACGGGGGAGAAACACAGGAGGGACACAGTAGGAAGCAAAGATCCAGTTTGCCCCGCTCGGCACTCAGCCCTCCTCCTAGCGGAGCTGACAGGACAGGCTGTGCCCAGGGAGAGCCAGACCCACAGAGGCAAGTGCCCGCGACCACCTGGCAGGGACCTGGGCTCCAGCCAGCCTGGCCTTCCCGGCACTTCTGGCCACTCCCACCCCCAACCTGGGGCCCCCAAGAGCCTGGCCCTGGGGCCTGACCCCGAGAGAGGACCCAGCAGCCCCCCACCCAGGGCGGGTCCTGCCCCACCCTCTCCAGAAACCAGGCTGCAGAGTCAGGGGTGGGGCCTGCATGGGAGCGAGTTCTGCCACCTCCATTCAGACGTGGCACAGACCTGGGCCAGCCCCCAGGGTGGGACAGCCAGCAGCAGGTTCTGATCATGGAGAAGGCCTGTCCCTGGAACCCAGAGAGAAGAGAGGCTTCTGGGGGGCTCTGTAAGGCCCCCCATCCAGGACGGGCCAGTCAGGACCTGGCACTGGCCAACAGGCTTCCCCAGACCTGGGGACACGTTACAACCGAAACAGCAGTAAGAGCGGCTGAGGTTTGTCACAGCCTGCCAGGCAGTGAGCCCTGCACTGTTACCACACATGTCACCTGGTGGTCTGTACCATTAAGCCAGGGAACTCGGGGCACCCAGGACAGAAGGGGCTGGAGTGCCACAGGGCGGGCGTGGAAGCGAGCGACACTGCAGATGCAGAGCCAGGGTCTCCCGCTGGGACAGCTGGATTCTGAGGCGAACAGGCCCCTAGAAAATCCACTGTCCTCAGCTACCCCCACCTCTGAGGGGGGTGTGACATGAATGAACTCCGCCCATGACGCCCGCCTGTGTGGACAGCCGTCTGACGGACGGCAGGAGAGGGTCTCCATCTCTGGCTCAGGGCCCAGCAGAGCTCGGAGGGCATTTTCCCTGAGCAGATGGGTGCAGGTAGGGTGCCAGGAGATGCTCGAGGCTGGTGGGGTGCCCAGAGCCGGGGGATGGGGACCAGGTGGAGAGGGTGGCGCCTGGGGGTGTGCAGGACGTGGGGGACACAAGTCAGGGGGTGTGGAGGGCTGCCACCCCACTGCAGCCTTCCCCCGCTGCTGAGCCAGGAGGCTCCAGCCCTTGGCCCACCAGGGGACCCCGGATCCTGTGATAACTGAGTCTGTTGTGTGCGAGGGTCCCTTTCCCGTCCCCGCCCTCCTTGCCTTCCCCGGCTCACACCCCGGTCTCACAGGGACTCAGGCCCTGGTGCCCTCAAGCCTGGGGCGTGCTCGCCTGTCCGGCCCCTCCCATCTGGCAGGTGAGACTGGGGTCTCCCCTCAGTGTCCCTTCCTTTGAAGGGGAAGTGACAGAAACACCATTCCGTGTGCGGTGGCTTTTATTACTGGCGTGCTGTGGGCATGTGGGGTGCGGGCATGAGCGGCGGCTTCCGGCGGGGCCAACTCCTGGTGTCCAGACCGGAGCTGCCCCCCGTGGCGGGAGGGCCCCAGGAGCTGGGGGCACGCAGGGCAGGGACACAGCGCGGAGCAGGTCTGTGCTGAAGGAGGCGGCTGCCTCTACTTCCAGCGCCCTGTGACTTTGGCCTTCCCGCGGGTCTTGGAGCTGCAGGAGAAGCAGTTCGCAGTCGGAGGGGGGCGGGGGCGGGTGGGGTGCTGAGGGGTGAGAGCTGCCCAGAGGCAGGAAAGGCAGCAGCCTCGGGCTGGAGCGAGCCGTGGGCGAGGGCGGGAGGAGAGGGGGTGCGGGAGCAGAACCTCAGAGGAGGCCCTCGCACGAGGGTTGGGGGACAGGGGAAGGCTGGACCCGGGCACTCACACTTTCTGGTTGTCGTTGATCCTGTTTCGGAGAACATTGATCTGTAAGAAAAGTGGGCGAGAGAGTTGCATTGGAGAGCTGTCACTCAGGTCCCAGGTGGCCTCTGGGGTGGGCAGAGGGGAGCTGGCACGGGAGGGGGGCGCATGGGGGGGGCACCACTCCACAGGAGGCCCTGGGCTCACCCTTGTCACCATTTCCTTCAGCAGAGGACATGGAAGCAAAAGGGAGTTAAGAGATTTGCCCAAGGACACACAGCTGTGAAGGGCAGAGCCCGAAACCGCCCCAGGCACCGAAGTCCATCTCGCTGTCACCGCGCAGGACTGCCTCTCAGCGGGGTGGGAAGTGGGGACCCCGCTGCCATGGGGCCTGAGCTGTGTCAGGGACACACTGCGAAGCTGACCCGGAAGGGAACCTGAGCTCCTCTTGTGGGCAGGGGGCCCCCGGCGGGGACATGTGGGGAACCAGTGCTGGCCCTCCTGGGACCCCACCAGGCTGTGCTGACTCCAGGGACTCGGGCGCACATGGGGAGGCCTCGCTCCCGCCATCCTGTCCCCCCACCCGGTTCAGTGCGTCTGAGCTGCGGCCTCCCAGGCCCAGGGCCTGTGACCAGCCAGCAGGGAGGGACCCCCGTGGTGGGGAGACGAGGCAGGTGCGTGGGGGGGGGGGCCTGCAGCGGAAGGCTACTGAGGGGCGCGTGAGCCGGCTCACTTCGTATTTCTGCTGCTTGAACTTCTCCTGCAGGTCGAACTTCTCCGCCTCCAGGTTGTAGATGCTCTGCCACAGCTCCTTGGCCTTCTCCCTGCTCGGGCCACAGTGTATTGGGGGGACTGGGGACAATACAGGACCCGCCCTCGTCAACCCCCTTCTCGCCACCTGTGAGCAGGGGCAGGTGCGGCTGGGCAGGTGCGCGCCGCTCCGACAGCACAGCCAGGCGGGGAACCGGCTGCACCTGCGGACTCCGCCTCCGGCCCCGTCACACGCGCCCCGCGGGGAATGTGCGGGGCGGCAGCGCCCCCTGGCGGCGGCGGCGAGAAGGCGCCCCGCCGGCGCCCCCCAGTGCGCATGCTCGCGGCCGCAGCCGGCCCCACCTCAGCTGGTCTTCGTTCAGGTGGTCGATGGCCAGCGCCTTCCTCCTCTCCGCCAGGATCTTCTTCTTCTTTTCCCGCTCCGTCTGCCTCTTCCCACTTCTCCGCTCCGTCTGCAGAGGGCGGCACACAGGGGCGGCTGCCTAGAGCGCGTCCCCTCCTGTCCCCCGTCCTCCCCGACCCTGTGGAGCGCGGTCAGGGCTGCAGACCCACCGCAGGGAGCCCCCAAAACCAAGAGGAAGTTGTGCACCCACCTGGGCCTGCAAAGCCAGGACAGCATGAGAGAAAGACCCCGACAGAAAGACGGAGAAGGCGGCAGAGAGCCAGCGAGGGCGGAAGACAAGGCAGAGAGACCGGGAGACGGAGGAGGTGACTCAGGTGGTCGCGGCGAGCCACCTCAGTCACCGGGACCTGAGTCCGGGGCGGGGGCAGGGCCAGGCCAAGGGTTTGGCTGTATGGTCCCCGTGGGGCGCACGCCGGGAGGCTGGCCTGGCTGAGCTGGGGACTTTGCAAAGTTAATCGGACGTTTCCCTCCTCCAGGGAGCACGGGGTGTTAGGAGGAGTGGAGCGGAGACATTAGGGGTTGGCAGTGAGGTCCCAGGAAGGAGCCACCGCGCACCCGTGAGCCTCACTTGACCTCAAAGCTGGCGGCGTTAAGGACAGACGGCGTTAAACCCATTGTACAGATGAGGACACTGAGGCCCCCCCCACAGCCGTCCCCAACCGGGGCTCTGCCAGCTGCACCCAGCCTTCGGGGAGCTCCTGGGCCCTGCTGGAGCCGGGGGTGGGGCGTGGCAGGGCCACCCCAGCAGGCCGAGTGCCCACGGGGGCTGGCGCCCGGCGGCCGCAGTCTCTCACCCACAGCCGTAGGGACGTGCCTCCCGGGCCCCAACCTAAAGGCCGCCTGCCGCAGGGGACCCCTCGTCCCTCACGATCCATCGGGCCCCGAGGACCGCTGCTGCCCCCGTCACCTTCTGGATGTAGCCTCCGAAATGCATCATGTTGGACAGAGCCTTCTTCTTGCGGGCCTCGTCCTCCGCCTTCCTCCTGTTCTCCTCCTCCTCCCGTCGGGCCCGCTCCTCCTGATGGCGGGGCCGGGAAGGGGGCAGGTGAGGGGCCACCAGGCCGGCCGGGCTCTGCGCGGAAGCTGGGGGCGCTTGCGGGTGGGTGAGCTGAGCCGTGCCCTTTCCACGGGGCAGGCGGCTTCCCGAGGGCCCCGTGGGGCCTGGGCCTCAGCGGCTGCAGAGGCCTTTGTTTATTGAACGAGTGAACGAATGAGTGAACGAATGAGTGAATGAATGAGTGAATGAATGAGTGAACAAATGAGTGATTGAGGTCCTGACTTCTGAGTTGAGGCTCCGTCTCCCCTCGGGCTGTTATCGGGGCTGGGGCCTGGGAGCTGGAGCGTGGGGGGCTCTGGGGGCTTGGGGGGGGCCTTGGGCTGGGCTCACTCACCGCCATGCGCGCCTGTCGCTCTTTCTCCCTCTCACTGCGGATGCGCTGCTGCTCTGCCCGCTCCGCCCTCCGCTTCTCCTGCAGAGAAGGGAACAAATCCGCAGTGTGTGTGAGGCGCAGGTGTCACCCGCAGAGCAGGGACCCGCCCTGGAGAGAGATGGCACAGGAGCCCACAGGGGACAGGCCCTGCCCCCTCCTCCGTGGGTGTCCGCGCTCAGCCTGCTCCAGGGAGGCGCGAGGCGGGCGGCCCCCTCGACAGGTGGGCGGCGTGCAGGAAAACCCTGGCTACGTGAGGCTGGGCCACGCCAGGCACGTGCAGGTGACCCACATCTGACGTCCCGCGTTGTGACATCAGCCTCCGGGATGTGAGAAATGTCAGGCAGCCTTCTCCCACCTCCCACGAGTGAGACCGCTGCCCCGCCCTGGCTCTGGCAGCTGCTCTGAGCTCAGAGACACGGCCGAGTCCCCAGCTGCCAGCCACAGCAGCTTGTCGGGGGACAGAAAAAAAAGAATCAAACTACCTCCAGCCTCACTGGATAATGATGTGGATTCTGTAGTCACCTCACCCTCCCTTCATCGTGGGGGGCTTTGTGGCCAGTGGGAGGGGGGCAAGGGCAGGGGTGGGACAACAGTCGCCACCAGTCACCCCACAGCCGGGACCTGGCTGGACTCAGCTCCTGCCAGCAAGCAGCGTCCAGGCTGGCAGGGCCCCAAGAAGCCCCAGCGCAGGGTTCCGGGGGGACAGCCCACTTCCAGCAGGGTTAGGGGCATCAGGGAAGGCTTCCTGGAGGAGGCGCGCCTCGGGAGCCCTCCGGGAGCCGGGCCACCTACGATCCTGTCTTTGAGGGAAACGAGTTCCTCCTCCTCCTTCTTCCTGTTCTCAAAGTGAGCCTCGATCAGCGTCTGCAGCTCGTTCAGGTCCTTCTCCATGCGCTTCCGGTGTATGTCCTGCGGGGGCAGCGGGGCTCGCAGGCTGGCACACACCGTCCCCTCAGCGCCCGAGGCCTCCAGGAGGGCCGGGGGCCTGAACCCAGGGCAGTGCCTGCCTGGCCGCAGCCTGCTCCCCTCCCTCGGGTAAAAGCCCCCCCTCTCTGATCGGGGGGTCCCTGGCGCCATCCCCGGCCCGGCCACCACTCACGTCGAAGTCTACTCTCTCTCCCCCGGGGATCTTGGGTGGCACCAGGGTGGGCATGAAAGGCCTGTTGGAGAGAAGATGGAGCCGTGGGCCTCAGGGACGGCGGGTGCCGGGGACGGGCAGGGCCCTGCCTCCTGCAGACACGGCCAGCGCTGCCCAGCCAACTGCACCAGCGTCACAACCAGAGTGCCCACACCTGGGAGTCCCCACAGCTCTCACAGGTGTCACGTCACCCTCACAGTGTCCCCCTGAAGTAGGTACCGTTAATCATCTGAGGGGCAGTGACTTGCTCAAAACCACAGAAGCAGGAAGTGAAGACACTGTGACAATGACAATGTGAGGTGCCGTTTTGAGGCCCCCACCCCACCCCCAGCTTCGAGGCGGGGTCTCACGGTGCCCTGCCCTTTGAAGTCACCATGCCTAGGCTGTCACGGTCTCATGGCTTCGCTTCCCCGCACTTTCTTCCCTTTTCCCCCAGGTCCTGCCTCAGCCACAGAGGAAAGTGTCCCAGCCACACTGTGGGGCAGGAGAGGGTGTCTGCCCAGGGACCCATGAGTCCCGCCCTTTCCTCTAGACCAGCGGTTCTCAACCTTCCTAATGCCGCGACCCCTTAATACAGTTCCTCATGTTGTGTTGACCCCCAACCATAAAATGATTTTCGTTGCTACTCTATAACTGTAATTTTGCTCCTGTTGTGAATCGTAATGTAAATATCTTTTTGTTTTCCGAGAGTCTTAGGCAACCCCTGTGAAAGGGTCGTTCGACCCCCAAAGGGGTCACGACCCACAGGTTGAGAATCGCTGCTCTAGATGAACACACTGCTGTCCGTGCCAGGGCGTGCGCTTGGTAATAAGTGAGGTGGATCTCAGACCGAGACTCTTGTGCAGTACACAACCTGTGCAACTGCGCCTGGTGGCCTGTGCCTGTCACACCCCGGCCCATGCCCCACTGCACTCCTGTCCTGCCTGATCATCCTCCCAGTGCCTCACTGCAGGTGTGTCCTGCTCACCTGGGCTTGGGTTTGGACTCCTCCACCGGGCCATCTGGAGAAGAGAGAAGCCCACAGCCACGGGGTCAGCAGGTCCCGGCCCTGGTCCCAGCTCTGCCCCAATGAGCTGAGACCAGGGCCTCTATTTCCCCTTCTGCACGCAAGTCCCTAGCTCCAGGAGCACCCACGAGAATTCAGGCAGCAGGGGCAGCAAACCCCACACGCCCCCTCACAGTGGCTCCCAAATGCTGTCTCGGGGGTGGCCGGGTCCTGGCAGGGAGCACACTCTCGGCATGGGATCGGCGTGGGACTCCAACGCCTTCTGTCGTTCCCCGTTCTGGCTTCCCTCAGCCGCACAGGGAGGAGGGGCCTGGGGCTCCGGCCATAGGGGTCCTGGGCCCAGGATCCTCTCCCAAGTGTCTGCTTCATGGCTGCCCCTGGACTCCCTGGGGGCCATGATTCCAAGCCCCAGCTGGCCGCCCCTCCCCTCCAGAGGCGTGACTGGACCACCTGGGCCCCTGGTAAAGGCTGCCGTGTGACAGTGACCGCAGCGGTGACCCACCACACGGACCAGCTATGCTTTGGGGCTTCACCCTCCAACCCCACACCCTGTGAGTGGCTCTGCCTGAGCTCCAGGCTCCTCGTGTGTGGACATGACTTCTGGGCACCATGCCCAGACTGGGGACCTGGCCTGGCCCCTGTCCCCAGGCAGCACCAAGGCAGCTCTGAAATGACGGGGGCACAGGTGTGGAGCCCAACAAGTGTCACCAAGCGTGGCCCTCTCACCCGGCCCCTCCTCCCCACCTCCCTGGGAGCCGTCTCCCCCAAAGCCGCTTGGAGGGGTTCCCTCCCACCCCAAACCTCCCTCTGGTGCCCAGCGGTCCTCACCGTCAGCCTCCTTAGCTTCCGCCTCTTGTCCGTCTTCTAAACATAAGGGGAAAAGTCAGTGAGGTCCTGGGTCGAAGCTCAGGTCCCCCGCCGAGCCCCCCACACAGGCCCTAGGCCAGGAGCGCCTGCTGGTTTCTGGGTCACGGTGCTGTCTGCTCTCACACACGTGCCCTGGCCCGGGCTCCGCCTGACACAGGAGCTCATGGCCGAGGGTCCTCAATGGGACATTCGGCCGCTGCGTCCCGGCCCAGACGGAGGTGCAGCGGGCTGCACAGGCTGGAGAGCCGGTCAGGCGGATCTCTTCACAACACTGGAATGGCTGTGGGGCTCTGGCCGCCCCCTGGCACCATGGCAGGGCCCCCCCGCACCCTCACCCAGAGCCTTGCCTTCTGCATGGGGCTCCTCGGGCTCTGCCTCTCCGTCAGCCTCTGCTTCTCCTGCCTCTTCTTCCGCTGCCTCTTCCTGCTCTGGAAAAGCGACAGACGCCGTGAACGCCTGGGCACATCCCAGCACGAGACGGCGGCGTGGGGGTCAGCGACATCCAGGCTCCAAGTGAGCGTCGGCCCTGCCCCGCCGAGGCTGGGGAGAAATGACCAGCCGCTGTCCCACCTGGCGCTCAGTACGCAGGGAGCGGGAAGCCGTGTGCCACGGGGGCCTCTCTCCACTCTCCCCTCTGAGGCTCAGCAGCAGGGGAGGAGGGAGACGGGTTAGCCCGGGAGCCACAGCACGGCATACGGTCTTAAGAGCCTGGGCCTGGCGTCAGGCCTGGGCTCCAGCCTCTGACCCATCACTCTTTAGCCGCTGGGGCCGCTCACGTCTCAGTACCGCCTCCAAGCCTCAGGTGCCTCATCAGCAATAGGGAATAATTATCCCCACTTCTCGGCTGTTGTAAGGATGAAATGAACTAGTGTGCAGAGAGCTCCCTGCGGGGGGGCCTGGCATGCAGGAAGCATCGGTGAGTGGTGGCCGGCCACCTCTTGTCCTGCGTCTAGAACACAGGGACCCGGCTGCCTCTCACCGGGACAGGAACCCAAAGAGCAGAGTGACAGCAATCTGCTCCCATCAAACTTCTCCATCTTTCTACTCCCGGAGGCACCTCTCAGATAAACCTCCCCCCAACATCTGCGTCTCCGGGAGCCACAGCTGTGACAGCCTTGCTGGAGAGCTGGCACCCAGGGAGACGGCCCCATCTGAGGAACAGCCAGCATTGTAACCCCACAGAAGCGGACTGCTTCTAGAACCGTTCTCCCTGAACCTGCCCAAAGAGAGAGCTTCCGCACTGGCACTTTCTCTCGTGGGGGAAGCAGAGACACTGGAGTGTCCCCAGCAGGCTCAGGGACGCCATCTGCACCCTGCCGTCCCAGGGTCGTTCACGGCAGGGACCCAGCTCTGTGGGAGGCAGTGTGGCCCACTCAGTGCGAGCCAGGCAGTTGCTTACATGGAGCCCAGACCGTCACCACAGTGGGGGAACTATGTCATTAATTCACATGTGGCAGGCAAGCGGGTCCCAATTCCAGAGTCTACATGTCAGGTCTCACCACCTGCCCCCCCCCAAACCTGCTGTCACGAGCTGGCAGGTCCTCCAGAGCAGAGGAAGACCCACCATATTGACAGTCTGTACAGAAAACACAGCAGACAGTGCAGTCAGCTGTGTTTTTCATTCAAAAATCATCTCAAATAGCTTCTGAAGAGTTTAGGGTTCCTTGAAAACCAAGTGTGACCCCTGGCCCTCACAGTTTTCTCTGTGAGTTCCTCTGGTGCCTCCTTTTAGGCCAGATGCCCCTGGAACAGCCTTAAACACGCAAGAGGCCCCCCGTTTTCTCTAACAGCATGGGGAGCAGAGGGCAGCTGCTGAGCCCCCGATTCGCTCCCTGGACCTGCATGGAGACCCCCCTCACGTCCACACAGCGCGTGCTGAGCCTCGAAGGGCGGGGTCCAGCCTGCCTGCGGTGAGAAGCCTGAGGTGCCTGGGGGCCATTTGGGGCCATCTGGGGGTGAGGTGGGGGCCGGACAGAGATCTCAACCCCCCCATGTGTGAAGCGCTCAGGAAGGAAGAACGGGGTGGGGGGGTGCCCTCCGTGAGGTACGGGGCGCAGAGCTGAGGAGGGAGCCGTGAGGGCAGATCAAGGAGGTTGCCAAAGACCCAGGAGTCAGCGTGGACTTCGCAACGTAGGAATGTCTTCACGCCCAGGTAGGATGTTTCAGAGAACTGAGCGCTTTCCTAATCCAACTCGAAACATTCCTAAATCGGATGTGTTCAGATGTGATGATGTATCACGGTTCCTTGTTTTTAAAATGGTGCTTATTGCTTAGAGATGCATTCTGACATCTGAGATGATGTGACGCCTGGGAATGAGTCTGGGGCCTGCTCCGAAGTCACTGGGAGAGAAGGCTGGATGGGAGTTGGTGACTTTGAAGCTGGATGATGAGTGCGTGGTGGTGGTGGCGGAGACATTATTATATTTTTTGTTACTTTTACATGCATTTAAAACATTCTGTGGTGAAATAAAAACATTAGGGGGGGCGGGAAGCAAAAATAATTCATTGGAAAAAGTGGTGACCCTGTTTGAACAAAATGGCGGGTGGTAGAGACAGGGTTAAACTTTCTGCCTTAAACTCGAGCGGCCAAGGTCAGGACTGACCCCACGTATGACCCCACGAGAGGTTGTAGAGCAGCGTGGCTCAGCTGAGAGCGCGGCAGGACAGACAAGCCGGTTTCCTGCAGAGCAGCTGGGCTCCCGGGGGCCCTCCCCTTTCCCCCACCGCCCACGCGCCACACCTTCCACAGCTGCTTCTACTCCACGGAGACGGTCACGGCCAAAGAGAGGAGACAAGAGGTGGGTCAGTTTCAAACCAGGCTGGCCTTTGTCCAAATGAGTTTTCAGGTGTGTGCTTACCTTCCTGCTCCCTGCAGGGCGAAAGCAGAGGCTGTCAGTAACACGCAAACACACACACACACACACACACACACACACACACACACAGACACACACTGGCCTTTTCCTGAAGGTGACCCCATTTTTATTTCCCTCACTACCTAGTAAAGTTCACCCTCCTCCGTCCGCCCTATAAAGCCCCCTAACCTGGCCCCGGGCCCCGGCACTGTCCCCATCCAAGCTCCACTTCAGCCAGCGTGGCCTCTTCACACCCTCCCCTTACTCCCTGCCTCTGCCTCTGAGCCTCCCCAGGCTGCACCCCTTCCTGTCCCTTCAGTCTCTCTCCAAACCCTAGCAGGTGACACACCTGCTGGCACCACCTCCCTGGCTGTCCCAGCCCTGCTGGCCACCCTCCTCCCAGGTGCACGGCCACAGCCCTGGCCCTGGCCGCTCATTGCATCTGACGTCTTACATCTTAACATCCCCTAGCAGCGGTTCTCAACCTGTGGGTCGCGACCCCTTTGGGGGTCGAACGACCCTTTCACAAGGGTCGCCTAAGACCATCGGAAAACAAAAAGATATTTACGTTACGATTCATAACAGTAGCAAAATTACAGTTATACAGTAGCAACGAAAATAATTTTATGGTTGGGGGTCCCCACAACATGAGGAACGGTATTAAGAGGTCGC
>NW_017731387.1:4479349-4484437 GCF_001890085.2 Hipposideros armiger
CGGAGGGAAAGTGGACCTCCGTCAGCACCGACGCCCCTCAGCGCGGACGCAGGTGCCAGGACGGGGTCCCCTGCCCTCCGCTCTCTGCTCCCCCTCTAGCCCGAGTCTTACCTCAGAGGCGCGCCAGTGGAGGCAGGACAGGGACTGGGGGAGGACGGGGGGTGCCAGGGCTTTAAGGAGGCGAGCGGGGCCTCGCAGCCAAGCCTGGGTGCAGGAATGTGTGGGGGAGGGGCCGGGCGGGTGGTGGTCCTGGGGGGGAGGGTGTCGGCTGCTATTTTGGCAGGTGCCGGGGACAAGGCTGAAGAAACACGTGCCCCACGCCATATAAGCCCATGTGGTCATCCAGCTGCTCAGATAAGCTATTTAAAACCAAAGCAGATATGTGGGGAACCGAGGAAGGGGCAGGCATGTGACATAAGCCAGCTGTCCCTCTCGACAATCCTGATAAAGCAGATGCCAGTGGCCCCGGCCCGGGAAGGGTGCTGGGGGCAGGGCTGGGGGCAGGGGCAGCCTCCCAGGCACTTCCTGAGCGCCCGGACCAGGGGTCCGGTGGGCAGACGCCCCCCAGGCTACTGGCCGCTTCTCCTGGGCTGAGCGGCCTTCGCAGGAGGAAGGCTGCGTGAGGACATGTGCAAAGCGGGGCTTCGCCACGACCCCAAAGCCCCATGACAAGCCCTGCTCACTGGGGAGAGACCAAACCTGCTACAGGAGGTCAGACAGAAGGTAGACCTTGCAGTCAGGAGGGACGGCTGTCCTGGGACAGGCAGCTGGCTGTGAGGGGCCGTGAGGACGGCCGGAGGGCTGTGAAATGACCACAACACGCTGAACCCGCCAGACTGGGCGACCCGTGAGGGGGTTCTGTCGTCTGCTAGCACATGTATGTCCACGGCCCCTAATACAGTAGCCGGGACACTTCAGGGCCCAGTACGTGACGAAAATGTGCGAGAAGAGAGAAGCATGACTGATGGCAGCTGAGCTGGCAGCCCCTTGACCTCTGACCGTCAAGGCCCATCCTAACCGCGGCCCAGGACCACGCCTCCCCGGACCCCCGGCCCTTCCAGACCCGGCGCAGCCATGATCTACACTCCTCGCCGTGGGCAAAGAAAGCCATTCTCGCCCGTTCTCGCCTCTCCCTCCCCTCGCCCGAGTGCGTGTCCAGCCTTCCAGTCCGTCTCCTCTGAGCCCTGCCGCCCGGGGACACCACGCTGCATCCGCTGCTAATGTCCTTGAGGGTCCCCCACAGGCCGACTTCCGCCTGAGCCTCACCCACTGCGTTCTCGGCCTCTTGCCCCATCACTGAGCTGAAGCCGTCCCCTCCATGGTCCCCAGTGGCCTTGGGGCCCAGTGGTCTGATTCCCCACCCCCAGCCTTATCCCCCGCCACGTGGCTCTCCGTGCTGCCAGATCAGGGGCAGGACAAGCTGAAGCCACCCGCCTGCCAGCCGGCATCCTAGGCGAGAGGCCACGAGAGGCGGGTGGGGGACGCGTGACAGCCAGGCTCTCCCCTGCGAGCCCCCCAGGGCCCTGGAATCCAGGACTGTGTTTCCTCCACCACCCCTGCAACTGAGCCACCTCAGTGGGTCCCGGTCCCTGGAAGCCCCACAGTCCTGCAAACCGGCCAAACGTGTTCGCGTGGCTGTCAGGAGGGGGCCCGGGCTCCTGGGTCTCACAGAGCATCATGGGAAGACCATGCATGGGTGAGGCTTTTCCTAAGTGTCCTGAGGCAGGGGTCTGGTTCGGAGAGCGGGGAGGCGGTCACTTAGCTGGCAAGAACGTCCAGCCAGCCTCCAGCAGCCACACCGTGACACAGCAGGGCTGTTCCCAACCGTCCCAGGAGGCGCCTGGCCTCCTTGCAAATAGATAAAAAGTCATCAGGGAAGAAAAACCCAAAGAGATGGCGCTCATCTAGAATGGCACTGGAAGACGCATGGGCTGGAGCCACCCTTGCAAAGTCTGAGGACCTACAAGAGGACAGGCCCCCTGTGAGGACCCAGGGCCACCGGGGCAGGAAGGCAGGATGGGAGGCCTCCCCCACCCCCGGCCGCCCCGTCACCGCACTGTGCTCCTTTGCACCTGTCACTGCAGTCACCGGGCATACATACACTAACATACATGTACTTTTAANGCCTGTGCCTCTGCACACCCCCATCAAGGCCATCCTCCGGGAGACAGTTGTTTGATCGGCTGAGGGTGTCCGCCCCACAGGACAGTGGCTTCGGGACGGTCCCTGAATCTCTCTGGCTCTGTGATCAGGTGACCCAGCTTCTGGGCTCCACTGCCTATGACCCGTCCCCTCACCAGGAAGGACGCTGGACAACCCGGCTGCGGAGCCCCTTTGCCTCCAAAAGCCCCAAACTTGTGGTCAGCCTGGGATCCGCAGCCCAGACGCACAGGGTGGGAACAAAGTGGTTTATCTCTCCTCAGTTCCCCAAAACAGACAGAGCCACTCCCCCACCCCCCTGCACGCCGGGGTGGTCCCAGGGAGAGGTGGGAGGGGACAGCCGTGGGACAGGGTGGCCCAGACACTCACCCTTCGTACTCCTCCGCCACCTCTTCCGTGTCAGACATGGTCTCTGCTCTCCCTCCAGAAAGAGAGAGACGTCACTGGGGCTGGACAGGAAGCTCGGCTTCTTCAGCTCAGCCCAGAGGGGCCTGGGGCCAAACCGAGCCCCTCATCAGCCCTGGGACCTGCACTGAGGGGCCCGCCTCCTCCTCCCCGGCACTCAGTCACAGCCAGGGTGACAGCTACGCCCAGGTCGTTCTCGCCCCAGAACAGGCACCCTGGAATTTCATTGCTCCGTTCAAAACACAAACTCTCTACACGATGTTTATAGAAGCTTCTGGACCTTTCTATCCTGCAGAGGCTCGGGGAAGGAGGCATTGCCCACCCCCAGCCCCCCATTCTATGTGGTCTGTCCATCGTGGCCAGAAGTCACCCGGCTGTGATACGACCACAGTGTGGAGTGCTAGTCAGCGATAAAAAAGAACAAACCAGTGACACACACAACACCCTGGGTAGGTCTCCATATGCTCATGGGGGGTGGGGCTCGGGGGGGCGGACAACCAATTCAATGACTCCGTTTCTAAAACAGTCTTGAAATGGGACAGATTGGTGGTCTTCAGGGGCTGTGTGGAGGGAGGTGGACGTCGTGATAGCACAGACATGAGGCATCGGCTTTGGAACCTACGCAGGTTCAAGTTGTGTAGAATGTCACACTCGGTCCCTGCAGAGCTGGGGAGAGCTGAGTAAGATGTGACTGTAACAACGTCCGCATCCTAATTGGGACTTGTAACATAGTTGTGTAAACGTTACCGCTGTGGGAACTGGGCAAAGGACACCAAGGTCCCTGTTATTTCTTACAAATGGCAGGTCCTTAGGACGAACAGCCAGAAAAGAGACACCAGCCCAGAGCGGGTGGGGAGTCCAGGACAGAAAACCACTGCCCGGGCCCCAGGGGAGCAGCCAGAACTCATGTCTGAGAACTGGGGGGCTGCTCTCTGCACGAGGAGCCTGTCACCTCAAGGAGGAGGGAGACGCTTCTCAGGGGGTTGTGCACGGCCAGCTGGGGCGCGGGGACTGTGGCACCCGCTCTCCCCCCAGCCCTGCCTCCACGGCCTCCACACCACCGGGCCTGGGCCTGGGTCACAGAGGAGAAAGGAGCAGCATGGAACCTTCTCCCTGCTCCTGGGAGCACCACCCGACTCCCAAAAATAGCCTCCTGGCTGCCACTCAGAGGGGGGTGGGCAGGGAAGGTCGCAGCCAAGTCAGTTGGCCAAAGGCAGAGCTGATGAAGGGGCAGGTGACAGGTGGAGCTGGGGATTCCAGAAGCGGGGACAATAAGAACCTGGCCCAGCAAGTGTGACTACATCCCAAAGCAACTGTGTCCTCGCCCCCCATACCCCACCTGCTCCCAGGCTGCTTTCCGGGTGACTCCCACACAGCCGAGAGCAGGGTCACCTTTCTTGGGGACTAAAGCAAACACAATAGACGGCAGAAACAATCCTGGCCATGGGGGTCAAAGGAGCTAGGGTGTTTGCTGTGTGACCTTCGTCCAGTCACTTAACCTCTCTGGGCCTCAGTTAACCTGTCTGTAAAATAGATGAGCTTCAAGTTCTAGTCTTGCAGAAAGTCTCTTGAGTTTCTGAGGACTGTAGCCTTGTCCCTCAGCCTTTGTCCCCAACATTCATCTGGGATTGTTCTAAGCCTGAAGCTGTTAGTCCACCAGGAAGCCAGCGGGCAGGGGAGTGGGAGCTGGGGCATGAAGGAGGGGGCAGCGGGCGACTTGATCCTCTGAGATGCCTCTTCTGCCCCAGAGGGTTTGCCCTCCGAGACAGGTCAGAGGAGGAACTCAGGGAGCCGGACAGCCCAGCTGCGAGGCTTGGAATGTGCTTGGAATTCCTTCCACTCCAGGCAACCCCTTCCCCAAATATTTTCTCAGCCTGCGCAAGAGAAGCTGGAAAATCGAGGGAATGTTTATCTCCCCATGGTCCTACGGGTGTGTGTGTGGGGGGGCGGGCAGCAAGACTCAGGATTAACCCGCTAACCCCAGGAGCTGGGCTCACAGCCCTGAGAAGAGCTCCCAGAGAGGCTCCCTGAGCCCCCAGTGCTGCTCAGCGCAGCTCTCCGGAAGCGGAGGGGGCAGGTCCCTGCCTGCGCTGGACCGGGGTCCCTCTCAGTGCTTGCCGGGCAGTTTCTATGTTCCTAGAGGTGACACGTAGCCCCCAGGACTGTCCTGCCTGACACGGCTACAGTCTCACTCCATTCTCTGCGGATGAAGAAGGACCTGCCTGGGAAGCTTCAGGGGGCCCTCAGCTGGGAGCAGAGGGGGCCGAACAACCCGGGGAGTCCCCCTTGTTAGAGCTTCGTTGTATTTAGGGCTCGCGAAGTCCTGGCGATGACCTAGTCCCAGCTACCGCTGAGGGAACAGGCCTGGGACAGAGCTAGTTACCTGAGACTTCCCAGCTACGTCATGTCTTCACCGGCAGAGCTGGGACTCAAACCCAGCTTCCGGGTGCTAACAGGGGCTGCGCGCCCTTCTCCTTGGAGTCCCACCCCTGAGGGGCCGCCTCCAAAAGGTGGCCTCCTCTC
>NW_017731387.1:4488912-4497897 GCF_001890085.2 Hipposideros armiger
CAGGACAGGACAGGACAGGTGAGCCCCCAGGACGGGAGACCAGGCCTGCCCCGCCTCCATCACCGAGCGGCACGGCACCACCTTGGCCAACGTGAAAACCTAGACTCCAGGGACTGTCCTCGCTAGAAACAGCTCCCTAGAAACAGCCCCCTCGGTAGGACCAGAAACACCTGCCACCCCCCCGGCTCACCTCACATGTTCCCTGCACCCCCTCCCCATCTGCCCTCCCACTGCCGTCACCTCTGCCCACTGCCACCAGACCACTCCTGCCCACGCGAATCCCATCCTGTCCTTCGAGCTTGAACCCCTCAGGACCCAGGACGGCCCAGGACAGGCGCCAAACTCCAGGGCCCGGCAGACAAGGCTCCTATGAGCTGGTCCCCGCCTCCCGACCAGACACAGCATCCCCCCAACTGCTTATGTGCCCCCAACCGGAGACCTCCGGCTCCTCACACTTTGCCTTTCCATGGGCTGCTCCCTCTACTTTCCCATCAGGAAAATCCCCCTCCAGTTCTTTGAGTCCCATTCAGATGTCACTTGCTGTCACCCGTTCTCCAGCCTGTAGGGTGAGCTCCCAGCAGTGTATTCCCACTGCTGCACCTGCCCCCCGGCAGCCCCGGCAGGTCGAATGGGCCGATGTGAGCCTGATGTGAGTGGCTTGAGGGCAGCCCTGCATTTTACTCATGTTCACACCCCACCAGCCCTCAGCAAAGGCTTAGGGGCAGACGGATGTGCCCGAGGGCTTCAAGTTCCTGCCGCTTTTCAGATCCGACAGCTGGGTTTTTTCAAGACACAGCCCTCACGCTACTCCCATCAACACTCGGGGTCTGGGGTGCTCATTAAACATGCAGGTTCTCAGGGCCCCTCCTCACCCCCTCACCTCAAGGCAAAACCCCCGCTTCCTTCGCAGCCCCGCCCAAGCCCTCCCAGAAGCCCCCCTGTGGCATCTCATGGGGCCTCCGCCCCCCAGGAGGATGCAGACTTCCTGCCAGGTGTGGAACCCTGGACAAGGACTGTGCCTTCGCTCTGGGCCCTACAACACTCAGCAAACAGGCTGAACGTGGCCAGATGGGACAGCCAGACACTCCAGCCCCTGACCTGCGGGTTAGGGGTGCTTCCGAGTTGTATTTCCTGGGGGTCATCTGAAACGACAGAGAAAAGCACTGGTGAGGGCGGGGGTCCCAGGGGGTCTGTGGCCCCCTCAAAGGAGGGGCTCAGCTCTCAGACTACTTCCTCCTTGGACCTCCCACCCCTCTACTGCTGAACCCCCAATGGAATGTCTGTTAAAGGCCCCCCTGTGTCTGGGAGGTGCCTGCCCCATTCACCAGTCTGAGTCGGAAGCTGTTCCTTAGACCCCCCCAGCTGTTCTTGGGGAACCCGCCACCACCTGCTTTCCTGCCTGTCCCCACTGCCTAGGAGTTCTGTGGGTAGGGACGGGCTCTGATCACGTCAGGCCTCCAGCCTCCTCCCCACGGCCTGGCACACAGCGCCGTCCCGTCCGTCACAAATGAGGGACTGGCCCCGTGAACAAAGGACTAGGAGTAAACGCTGGAGCGGGGAGGTGAGCGTCCCCAGGCCAGACACCTTGCGCCACTGGGCTGAGCGGAGCAGAGCACTGGGAGGCCTGGTGCTCTCTGCCCGCCCCTCTGGGGTGAGGGCAGGGGCCGGTGATGGTGCAGTGCCCCCGCCGGCATGCCCGCCACGTGCGCCCTCCTGCAGTTCTGGCTTTCCCCACCAGGTGGGGCTGCTCGTGCGTGTGCACACCTGCCTCCCAGGTCGCTAACCCACCCGCCTCTGCTCTTGGCCACCACGGGGACCCAAAGCCCCCTCTATGCACACGGTTCCCCCGGTGTCTGAGCCGGGTCCCTGTGCGTGTCCTCCGGTGTCCTGGACTCACCCGAAAGGAGATGGTCCTGGGGCTGGACCGCTGCAGGGAGCTGCTGTAGGTGACCGGCGTGGGCGAGAACACGTCCTCCTCTTCCTCCTTGATGGGAATTTTCACCTGGATGGATGGAGGCACGTCACACAGGTGGAGCGCATAGCCCTGAGCCCACGCTGCCACGAGGACCCCAGGTGGCCCGGCCCGTCTCAGGACGAGGTGGGGAGGAAGGCAGCCCTGTGCTGTCCTCTGCCTCTGCTGTGGGGAGGGGACAAGTCCCGGGGTGCCAGACCACCAGGCAGAGCTCTCCAGGGGGCCTTCTGGAAGGACCTGAAGCGTCCCCAGTCTGCTGGGGCCCTGGGGTCCAGAGCCTGGGCGACGATACGCTCCCCATCACACAGCTGCCCCTGCCCTGCCTCAGTGTCCCCTATTCTGACCAGGGCTGTTAGCAGGCAGGGAGAGAAAGCCAAAGTCAGCCTGAAGGTGGGAGGACAGGAGCCGGACAGGGGGCCAGAGGACAGCTGGGGGGGGAGCATTGCCAACCTGGAGTGTGATGGGCGGGAGGCGGGACGCCACGGTGGGAGGGGCGGGCGCCCCCGGCTCTGCCGAGGGCAGGGGGCTCTTCTCAGAAGGGGCCCTTGCTCTTGGCTCCGGCTCCTTGGTGGCGGACTGGCTCTCCCCGGCCGCTGGTGGCGCCTGGGGCTGCTCTGAGGGTGCCGCCCTCTTTGGGGCCAGCTTTGTCTCTGACACCGGTGACTTCTCAAAGATGGACGCTTTCTCAGACACCAGTCTCTTCTGTGACCCTGACGTCGTCCGTGGGGCTGGCGGCTTCTCCGAGATGCTAATTTTTTCTAGAACTGGCTTCTTCTCTGAGGCTGCCGTCTTCTCCGGCAGCGACTTCCTCTTGGAGACAGAGGTTTCCTCTGCGCTCAGCCTCTTTTCCGGGGCCGGCGGCTTCTCTGGCATGGGGGACTTCTCCGAGACCCCCTTCTGCCCGCCTGCTGGCTCTCTGCCCGCCAAACTCTCCTCCTCCTTGGCCCAGGGACCCCGCTGCTCCCGGCTCAGTCTGCGGCGAGGCGGCACGTCCACCTCCTTCTTGGGCGCGACGGGCTGCTGCTTGGCCTGCATGGGGTCCGAACGGTCCCTCCCTTCCTCTGCCCCCAGCCGCTCCCGGATGGGGGCCTGGGCAACCTCCACCGCCTGCCGCCTCTGCCTGCGCTCCTGCCGCGTCCTGAGAATGGCCTGGACGTCCTCGCCATCATCTTTGGGGGCTGGGGGTCGTGGCTTGGGCACGTCGGCTTCTTCTACGTTCGGCAGCCTGAGCCGGGAGAGGAGAAACGGGATGGAAGATAGAATCAGAGGCTACCAGAGCGGGGAGAGGCCCTGGGGCGTCGGAGCCAATGGGCAGGCCACCAGGGCCAGCGGGGAGCGGGGAGAGGCAGAGCCCTGCCCCGCCGCCACCATCACTTCAGTAAGGGTCACTTCTGTCTGCTTCACATACTGGGCGAAGCACACCACGCTTTCAAAACAGTTTATAAGCCCCCTGTAAGGTCCAAGCACCCCGCGTTTAAACCCAGTCAACACACGCGAGTGAAACACAGCTTTCCGTGAGTCAGGCCCTGTGCCAGCATCAAAAGGAATCAATGCAGTCCCCGCCCTCAGAGCCGAGATCAAGCCCAGAGATACTCAGGGACTTGTCATAGGTCACACAGCCGATTCGTGCCGGGGCAGGACGAGAACCTGGAACCTCTGAGCGTCCCTACCGCTGGCCGCCACGCGCTGCAGCCACAGGCACCCGGCGCTCCTTCTCTGGGGACCCAGGGGTGAGGACGGCATGAGAGAATGGCCCAGCCCACAGCCTCCCGCAGGAGGGGCGCTTAGCGTCCTGGGCAGCTGCTCTCCATGCGACGTGGGACATGTCAATTCACTGGGCCTTTGTCTTCAGGTCTGCAAACCAGGCTCATTAGGAGGTGAGATGAGACTCACCCATGAGACGGCCCAGCACAGGGCTGGCACCCAGGGGACGTCCGTCAACCCCGGGCCCTTCTGTTCCCTTCCCTCAGACCCCAAATTCGGGGTCTGACTAGCCCCCAGAAGTGCACTGTGGAGGGTGAGGGCTAGAGGGGGCAGCCCGGTTTCACGGGGAGAGTGGAGCCGCAGAGCCCGACAGAGGCCCTGCCCCTCAGGAGTTCTCTCAGCACGTCCCCTGCGAACGCCTGGACCCCGTGGCTCCACGTGTAAGTGGGTCCGTCGCGCCTCTCTCGGGGTACTGTGAGTTATGTCCATCCGACGCCCAGCCAAGTGCTGACTGCCGGACGGAATGGACGGAGCAGAGCGGTCCCTGACCTGAGGCGGGTGGACCCGGGCAGGGTCAAGGAGGGGCTGGGGACGGCGGGGACGCTGACGCCCCTGCTCATGCCCTCGGCCTCCTCCCCCGGGCAGGCCGAGGGCTGCACTTCGTCCGTCACCCGGGCCAGGACCTGACGCCTCCCCCCGCCCTGACCGCGCACCTCTCTGCAGCCGGCCGGCCTCCGTTCTGGGCGAGTCTGGGAGCCTCGTCGTCCGCGCCGGAGCTGAGGTTCCGCTGTCTCCGCCGGCGCTCGCGCTCCTGCTCCTCCTCGTCTTCCAGGGTCCACTGCTTAGCCAGGCTGGGGGACAGAGAGGCCATCAGTGCCTGGCCAGCCGCCTGCGGGGCTGCGGGACACGCGTGGCCTCTAGGTGGCGCCCTCTGCGGGCAGCTGTGGGCACTGTCTGTGCAGAACACACTGCGTTGAAGAGAATACGAAAGACATAATAATTGTGTATGTTGATTGCATATTGGGATAATATTTTGGATACACTGGAGTAAGTCAGATATATTATCAAGTTTGCCTGTTTCTTTTTACTTTCTTAACGTGTCTACCAGAAAATTTTACGTATGGCTCACACTGTTATGTCTATTCAGTGGTTGTGACATTTCTGCTGAAGCTGCAGGATTTGGGTTCGACCGGAGTTTCTGGGCCATGGCACCGCTGGCATTGTGGCCGGAGAGCTCACTCTGTGGGCAGGCCTGCCCTGGACTGCGGGCCGCTGAATAGCACCTGGCCTCCACCCACTGGCTGCCAAGGGTGCCACCCCCAGGTGTGACAACCAAAACTGTTTCCAGACATTGTCGGACATCCCCTGGGGGGCACAACCATCCCCGATGAGACCCACTGGGCCGGCCTTGACTCTGGACTCCACAGTGGGAACGTGGCGCCTCCCTCTCCGGGGTGACGGGGGAGGCGGGCGGGCGCACAGTCCTGCCAGCAGGAGACAGATGAACGTGACATGCTCCCCATTCCTCCTGCAGGGGTTCCCCAGGCAGCCAAGCCTCCATTTAAGGAGCAGATGCCTTTCTGAAAAAAATCATGCAAACCCACACTTCTATACCGAGTCACATATGAAATGCATCTCAAAAGACTCCTGCAGAAAAGGGCCCTCCAGCAGCCATGAGGAAGGCCGCTAGCCTGCCCGCCCTGGGAGGGTCGCTTCCTGTCCTCGCTCTCACGTTCCTTCCTAAAATGAGGAAGGCAGCCACACGATGGCGCCAACCTTTTTCTCCAGGTCCAGCATCACATTGGTTGCCCCGACATCCCCTAAACAAGTATTTTGTGAGCACCCACGACATGCCAGGCCTGGCTGTAGGGACGGGACGCACAGGGCCCTCCTTTCCTGGAGGGCATGTCCCGAGTGGGGGTGTTGGGCAGAGCCAGGAAGTGACCCGAGGACAATGGAACAAGGTAGGAGGTGCTGTGAGAGAGGGGACTGGGCGGGGAGGCCTCTCAGCCCCGAGGAGCAGAGTGGCCCAGGAGGAGGGCGCAGCAAGCGAAGAGGCCTAGACGTGAGGAGCTGGGCGTTCAGGGGAAGGGTCGGGGGGCCGGACCGTGGCCACAGGGAGCTTGGATGGGGACAAGGCCAAGCAGAGGTCCTCGTGGACCAGGAAATGAATGTGGTTCCCTCCAAGTGTCTGGAGAGCCATCGGGTCGTTTCACCCAGGGGAGTGACACGATAGGGCGTGATTATTATTATTTATCTCTCTGGTTACTGCATGGAAAGAAAAACCGGAGGGGGCAGGGAGACAGGCAGCCGGGCCCGTCGGGGGCTCCTGCGACCGCCAGGTGAGAACAATGTGGCTTGAGCTGGGTGGCGACAGAGATGGAGACAGTGACAGATTTGGGACAGGTTTTGAAGACAGAGCCAGCGCGGGTGGGTTGGATGTGATGAGGAGAAGAGAAGAATCCGGGAAGACGAGCGTTTCGGCCTCAGCAGCTCCTGGGGCTGCGTCGGTAAGGTGGGACAGACCAACGGAGGACGCCTTGGTGACATGTCAGGCGGGNCTGGGAGCAGAAGGAACAGCTGGCTCTGGACTGCTTGGGAGACGGCCGGCCATGACCCTGGAAGTGCGCAGCAAGCAGGCGTCCCGGACAGGACACTGAGGCCGCAGGGTGCTGATGTGCCCGGGCTGACGCTGGGCCCCAGGGCACACCTGCCTCCGAGGCTGGGCTGGGGAGAGGCTGGCTGAGGGTCCCCGACACTCCTGGCCCCAGGTCCAGAGGCAGAAAAGGAGCAGAGCAAGTGGGGACGCAACTGTGGGAGGGCAAAGCTTGCAGGTGTGTCCGGGCAGCGCTTGTCACACCTGTGGGACAAACGTCCGTCAGATTAAGGGAAGGGGGCTCCTAGGTCTGAGAGGGAATGGTGGTATCTGGACAGGAAGGTGCTCCTTTGCCCACGCCCCATGGTCTGCGGGGTGAAGAGCGGGGGATTGACAGCTGGAGGGGGCACAGCCAGCTGGGGCCTCGACCAGGGTTCTTGGGGTTGGGGCGCACCAGCCTGAGAGCAGGACCAGGGCATTCTGGGTACGTGGAGTGTGCAGACCAGTTATTGTGTGCGAGCGCGCGGGGTGGGCGTGGGGTCTCCAGGGCAGCCCCTCTCCGCTCCCCTCACCTCAGCGTCCAGGGACGAGTCTGCCTTCTTTCCCCGCTGGGTCCTCTTGGCAGCTGCAGTCTCTCTCGCCACCTCCTGGTAGGGGCATTGGGGTGGGGACCAGGGACTACATCAGACTGTGGAGCAGCTCGGGACCCCCGGGCCCGTCCCCTTCCTGAGAGGGAGACCCAGGCCCGTTCCTCTTCTCTGTGCACACGCCCACTCCCACTGTCCACTCCTGGAATGTCTCCTTTGTTCTCAGGGTCCCTCTGATGCCTCTCATTCACCACCAAAGCACCCCTGGTCACAGGCCTCAGGGAGGGACCGGGTACCTGAGGGTCCTGATCCCCGGACTCCTGGGTCCTGCTGATCCACAGGTTGAGTCTTGACGTCACAACCCCTGAGAGTCTCAAGTTCTCCTGAAGAGAGAGGCTCCCATCAGGCCGTGGGGCCGCTGGGAAGAGCAAGGCGTTCCTGGCGCAGGACAGGCCCTCGCTCGCTGACCACCCGGCACAGCCCACGTGCACCCAGAGGCCCCTGACCCCTCCCCCAGGAGCTGCGGAGACTTGGGCTCAGGATACGAGCGGCAACTCAGGTCAAGGCGGGTTCTGCCAAAACCGACGCAGGAAAACATGCCGCTTCCCGGCACGGCCAGGACAAAGCTCTGGGTTTGGAGACCTCAGGGGGCCTCAGCCTGAGCCCTCACCTTCCGGCTGGAGGCTGGTTCTGCTCGGCTCTGGCCCGCCAGCTCCTTCTCGAAAAGGTGGCGCTTGCTGGCTACCCCCACGGGAGCCACAAGGAACTCAGTGCGAGAGGGGCCTGGAGACTTGATGGACTCAGACCTCTGGGAACGGGAGACAGAAATGGTGACCCACCAGGGCGGGCAGGTGTGCAGACCATCCCCGTGCCCCCACCCCACACACACCTGGCGGGTACCACCGCCCCCTGCGAGAGCCCTGCCCACCTGGATGGCGGTGTGGTATCTCTCCAGCTTCTCGCCTAACTTGACCGAGCTGGCTGGGAGCCTCACGCTGGCGCTGCAGGACAGGACAGGACAGGACAGGACAGGTGAGCCCCCAGGACGGGAGACCAGGCCTGCCCCGCCTCCATCACCGAGCGGCACGGCACCACCTTGGCCAACGTGAAAACCTAGACTCCAGGGACTGTCCTCGCTAGAAACAGCTCCCTAGAAACAGCCCCCTCGGTAGGACCAGAAACACCTGCCACCCCCCCGGCTCACCTCACATGTTCCCTGCACCCCCTCCCCATCTGCCCTCCCACTGCCGTCACCTCTGCCCACTGCCACCAGACCACTCCTGCCCACGCGAATCCCATCCTGTCCTTCGAGCTTGAACCCCTCAGGACCCAGGACGGCCCAGGACAGGCGCCAAACTCCAGGGCCCGGCAGACAAGGCTCCTATGAGCTGGTCCCCGCCTCCCGACCAGACACAGCATCCCCCCAACTGCTTATGTGCCCCCAACCGGAGACCTCCGGCTCCTCACACTTTGCCTTTCCATGGGCTGCTCCCTCTACTTTCCCATCAGGAAAATCCCCCTCCAGTTCTTTGAGTCCCATTCAGATGTCACTTGCTGTCACCCGTTCTCCAGCCTGTAGGGTGAGCTCCCAGCAGTGTATTCCCACTGCTGCACCTGCCCCCCGGCAGCCCCGGCAGGTCGAATGGGCCGATGTGAGCCTGATGTGAGTGGCTTGAGGGCAGCCCTGCATTTTACTCATGTTCACACCCCACCAGCCCTCAGCAAAGGCTTAGGGGCAGACGGATGTGCCCGAGGGCTTCAAGTTCCTGCCGCTTTTCAGATCCGACAGCTGGGTTTTTTCAAGACACAGCCCTCACGCTACTCCCATCAACACTCGGGGTCTGGGGTGCTCATTAAACATGCAGGTTCTCAGGGCCCCTCCTCACCCCCTCACCTCAAGGCAAAACCCCCGCTTCCTTCGCAGCCCCGCCCAAGCCCTCCCAGAAGCCCCCCTGTGGCATCTCATGGGGCCTCCGCCCCCCAGGAGGATGCAGACTTCCTGCCAGGTGTGGAACCCTGGACAAGGACTGTGCCTTCGCTCTGGGCCCTACAACACTCAGCAAACAGGCTGAACGTGGCCAGATGGGACAGCCAGACACTCCAGCCCCTGACCTGCGGGTTAGGGG
>NW_017731387.1:4504797-4508264 GCF_001890085.2 Hipposideros armiger
GCGGGAAGCCAGGTGACACAGGTGACAGCGCCGACCTGGTGGGAGGCGCGAGGGCCTGGCCGTCACCACTGGAGGGGCGGGAAGACCAGGACGAGCACCGGGGCCCCTGGACTGCGCTCCTCATGGGAGGAGGGGGCCATCGGCAGCTCTCAGGAGCAGTTTCACTGAGAAGGAAAGCAAAGCGCAGCTAGAGGAGGCTGTGACTCAAGGAACGCTTTTCTAATTGACGCATCACGTACACACGATAACGGCCAGGTCTGAAGCTGGGCTTCCTTTGTAAAGACAGACACATGAAGGCAAGCGGGGAGGGTGTGAGAGGTTGACAGGAAGTGTGAAGAAGTTGTCCTGCGGGGAGAGAGAACTGCCTTTGGAAGGGAACCTCGCAGGGCCTCCAATTCTGCCCTCAGGGCAGCTCCAGGGGGACAGCTCAGTCCTCCTGCTCCGGTCAGGGGCTCCAGTCTAGGCCTTGACCACAGAATGGGAACGAGGCTGCCCTGGCCTTCACAGCACCCCGTGAGCGCTGCACAGCTGCAGATGGACCATTCATTCATTCATTCATTCATTCACCATGCACAACGCCGGTCTCTGATGAGCCCTGATGCCCGACTCTCCTCGGCCTCCGTTTTTCACACTTGGAAACGCCGCGTCCAGCTGAGGCCATGTTTCCAGCTCTGCCCCTCTCTGGACGCACCCCTGCCCCTAGCGCACAGCTGGGGGTCAGCCCTTGGCCTCCAAAGCTGAGGGATCTATCCGCGTGGGGGAAAATAACCCACAAAGGCAGAAGCCCGACTCCCCTGACCACACCCAGGCGGGGCCGGAGCCGCCAGGATTCCTGGGTCCTGTGCAGCCCTGTTCCCACACGCTCTCAGCCCTGGGGGAGGCGGCTTGTTTGCGTCTCCCCGGTGGGGCCATGTACTGTGAGTGAGCTGTCAAACACCCGTCTCCTCAGCAGTGATTCACTCCCTCACTTCCCAGGCGGGTCTCAGCCCCGAGAGGTCTCCCAGGTGTCCCTAAGTGTCCCCTAACTGTGCACCGAGACCCTCCAACTCACCCCAGGGGACGTGGCCACCCCACCCCCTGCTGCTAAGGAATCACAGGGCTGCCTTCAGCCCCTAATGAAAGGTGGCTTTCAGCAGCACCCCCCACCCCGGGCGCCACTGGCCTCTAACGATGAGGAAACAGAAATGGAGGGGGAGAAGGGGCAAAGGTCAGAGGGACCTCAGCAGGCGCAGTTGCTGAAGCCCCAATAATAAGAAAATGACAATTAAGGGCTCAAAACAGTGCTCACATTGACACTGAATAGAACACAAACTCTTGCTGAATATGGTGAGCAGTAAATCAGGAAGTGAAGGAATGAAGGGAGAAGTGAGGGCGCTGACACAGCTGGGCCCCCAGGTTGCCAGGCTCTGCTGTACTTTACAAACCCCTGTGACCTCGAGCCTCACCTCGGCCCTGTGAGGGAAGATGGTGTCGTCCCCATTTTGCAGACGAGGAAGCTGAGGTGCGGGGTTAACAGCTTTCCCAAGATGGCACAGCGAATAAAAAGGAGGAACCAAGACTCCATCCTAGGACAGCCTCTCCAAGCCGAACACCAGAAAAGCATGTGCTGGGAGGCTGGCCGGACATTAGAGGGAGAACCCCACCTTCTCGGGAGCCCCACAACGGAATAGAGGAAGGAACGGGGGGCCTGGGAGGGCCTCTGACCGAGTGAGACTCCCCGCCCAGGACAGGCCGGAGCTCATGGTGCAGCCCGGGAGAGCAGGTTTGGGGAGACCCAGTGGCCAACACAATTGACCTTCGAGCTCCAGAGCCAGGCCGGGGGTGGAACCTGTAGGTCCTGCCATCCGGGGAGACCCAGCCAGTCTCACCAGCTGATGCCACAGCCCTGGCCGCACCCTTCTTGACAGCCCTGTCCTCCGCCTCCGCCTTCCTCTGGGGACACTTATCTCTGCCTCCTTACAGGGCTGCCATCCTCAGCTGCTCTGGTTAAAGGAGAGGAAGGTGTGAAAGCCGCCCCAGAGCGTGTGTGGAACCGTGTGTGAAACCCTGGGGCTCAGGCGGCAGGGCTTGGCGTGCCAGTCTCGGAGGAGAGAACAGACAAGCGGCCCAGGCCTGGCGCTGGGCGGGGAGGTCCAGCCCTGACTGGCTGTATGACCTTGGGCCAGTCTCCGGCCCCTGAGGGGGACAGGCCTCAGGCTCCCCTTCCACACAATGAGGGGTCACCCTGATGGTCACTGAGGTCCCTTCTAGCTCTGGTGGTCTAGGGAGAGGTGTCGGGGAGACCAGAGGGCAGCGCAGGGAGGCAAGAGGCCTGCTCGAGGCCCAGGCGGGGCAATGATTAACCACTGGCTGCTCCGTGCGGGCCGGCGGCGTTCTCAGATCCACTTCACCCCCCGCAGACAGGCCGGGCCCAGCCTCGCCCGTCACCAGGCCAGGCCAGGGAGGGAAGGACAAGGCTGCTGACCAGGGCGCCCAGCCAGCCAGCTCGCCACTGCCCCCACCCGAGGGCTGGGGCCTCTGAAGCTCCACTTCATGCCGGGTGGGCTGGTCCTCAGCTCCCACCTGGGCCCTGGCGGGGCCACACCCCCTCACAGTCCTCCCGGGCCTGATGGTTGACAGTGACTCACAGCTCTCTCCTTCCTGCCGCCAAGGCTTGTTCACCCGGGTGCTCCGGGTGCCTCATGGGTAACAGTTGGCAACAGTGTGTCTGCCCACAGGGCTCTGTGAAGGCTGGGGCCCTGCAAGGAGGGCCGGCCAGGGGCTCCCGTGGCAGGATGGGTTCCCCAGGGCCACCCTGGACATCCATGGGACGCTGGCCCCACCCCTGCTGCCACACCAGACCGTGTCCAGCGGAGCAGTGGACAAGCCCTCTTTAAAAAGTTGCAGTGCCCCGCTGCCCACCCACCACATGCACACGCCCTGTGCATATCCAGGCATGCTCTCAGACACCAAATCACATATACCCCACCCGACGGCTCCTGGGGAAGTGGTGTCTGCTTTGTATTTCTAACCCCACGCACTCAAGCCGAACAGGCGCGGACGCCCAAGACCCAAACTCAGCAACCTAGGAAGCTGCTGCCCAGACAGACATCTGCTCAGTCCACGGGCCACAAACAAGCGAGCCCACACGCACCGGTGGGCACACACCCACAGGCATGGGTATGCCCGCACAGAAGCGGAGACGCTCCCACATCAGCCCCAGGCACACTGACCCACATGCAGAGTCCAAGGCCGTGACTCCCAGCCCCACCCTAAGCACATACCTTCCCTGGGGTGTGTCCAACCTCTAGGGCAGCCTGGGTTCCTTTCCCAGAGCACTGAGTTCCCTCGGTTCCTGGACCTCACCTCCTCCCCGCTCCCCCAGGCCCTCCACACGGGGCTCACGCCTTCGGGGGTGGACCCCCAGCCCTGGGGGATGAGCTGCTGGGGGTGGGGGGGCTGAGTCTGAGACCCTGGAGAAGCTCTGG
>NW_017731387.1:4510516-4511614 GCF_001890085.2 Hipposideros armiger
AAATGCACCCTCCTCCAGGGAGCCCTCCTTCTAGCCATAGAAGGTGAGGAGAGAGGTTCGAGTCGGCCATGTATGGAGCACGTGACCTGGGGGCAAATCACCTGTCTCCTCTGTGTCACGGAAATAAGACCTTGTCTTGCTCCCTTGCAGGTTGCAGTTCTTGTTGAGCTCTGGTGACACAGGGTGAGCAGTGTGAGTGAGAGTGGATGAGGCCCCAGGGGGTTCTGCGCAGAGGCCATGTGTCCTTTCCAGGGAAAGAGAAAGAAGGAACGGTAGCAATCTATGTCCCCGCAGACTTGGGCCCAGGGTCTGACACCGCTGGAGTCTGCTGCCTCCCTGGGCGCCTGGGAAACGTTCTTCCCGTGATGTCGGTGGGAGAAAGAGGTAGGAAGAGACTGCTAGTCACGTGGAGCCTGGCCCTTGCAGGAACGCTTCCTGAAGCCAGGAGACAATCGGGGGTCAAGAAGCCCAAACCCCAACACCCTCTCTGTGGACATAAAACCCCAAAGACAGGCGATTGGTATGCAGACGACTGTCGAAGTGAGGAAACCATGTGCGGCACACGTTACTGTAAATATTTACCAGGCCCTTTCTACGTGCCAAGCACTGTGCCTGGTGCTGGTCAGCCTCGTCGTTTCCTAGGGCTGCAGAAACAAAGGGCCAACCAGCAGCACCGTTTACAGCAGCAAAAACCTGGGGAGCACCCACATGGCTCTCCACAGGAAAACAGGCGAACACGCGCTGCTAATGTGCATCACTTCACAGCAGACAGAATGAACTCCAGTTCAGTGTATCCACAGGGGTGAATTTTCCAACCTCAAGCTCGAACAAATGAACGGGGGAAAAGCAGAAAGCTTGCGTGTGTGTCCAGTGGACCACAAAGATGTGAGGTTAACCACGGGTTGTTTAGGGATTCGTACAGGTGTGGTGACGTTCCACAGACAGGACAGGCCGGGGATGACACCCCAAAAGGAGAAGCGTGTTCTCGTCGGTGGAGAGAGGAAGGGCCGAGATGGCGGAGGGGCCCGCAGCGGCTTCCAATGTGCAGCCCCCCGGTTCTGAAAATGTGCGGGGTGCTCGTTTTGTAATGCTTCCAAC
>NW_017731387.1:4512739-4518751 GCF_001890085.2 Hipposideros armiger
TTTTTTTAACACTAAAATAGTAACATGAAGGCATGCCCACTTTCAGGACACAGGAGCCGTGGAAACCTGACCGCGGTGGCCCTCGTCCCCTCCTTGGGCAGTGGAGCGGTTGGAACTTGGTCAGGAGAATTGCATCTGGGAAGTGCTAAGTGACACATAGGCAGCGTCATACTCACGGACAGGTAAGCCGCCTACCTGCGTGCCGCGTGCACCTTCCCACACACACACCGCTTGTCCCTTCCGACGAGGTCACGCACGGTCACGTACCCGCGCCTGCCCTGACTCCCAGGTGAGGCTGTACTTCTCTCCTGAACCCGGGGCAGAGGGCCGGGTGACCCGGCCTGTGCCAACAGTGAGACAACCAGTTGCTGGCACTGGAACCAGGTGAATGCGAGTCCCAGGCCAGAGGTGGCCCACCTGCTCAGGTGCCCAGGCCTCTGCTTCTGGCTGGGGGACCAAAGCTCTGCCCACACCCAGTGTTCTCAGGGGACTAGAAGTCCAGGGACCTGTGGTTTAGTCCCGGCTAGGTCTGTGACCTTGAGCAAGTCACTGACCCTCCAGGCCTTGACCACGGCGCCCTGTGCCAGGGGTTCTTGAGCGCGTACTGCTCAGCGTGGCCTCAGGGGACCCACAGGCCAGCTCAGGAGTGTATCCTGGAGTAAGAGAATGCCCTCACCCCTTCTGTCCAGTGAAGGGGC
Organism: Hipposideros armiger; assembly: GCF_001890085.2. Classification (NCBI taxonomy): domain Eukaryota; kingdom Metazoa; phylum Chordata; class Mammalia; order Chiroptera; family Hipposideridae; genus Hipposideros; species Hipposideros armiger. The sequence goes on from NW_017731387.1 coordinate 4,513,438, forward strand.
CCCCAGGTGGCAGCTCCGGGACTTTCCTAGGAGAACCCTGCTGGGGTCTGGAGAGGAAGCTGCCATCTGCACTGGTCCCAGCGAGCTGTCCTGGGCTTTGGTAGCTTGGTTACCCATCTGGAACGAAACTGCCCCCCTGGCTGCCCAGCCCCGAGCCTGTGGGGAGCCTGACTCACTTCGCAGGGGGCCATTGGGGCTAATGTTTAACTGGTTCCCTCCTCATCAGGGCACTTTAGCCCCTGCAGCCCCAAGCGCTGGGCCTGCTGCGAGGCGGTCCCCAGATACAGCACACTCAGCCTCCTGCCTGTGGAGGAAGAGACCTCAGGGAGGAGGGGAGCCAGGCTGGGTCAGGCAGGGTGGTGGCAGGCGGCATTCTCCTCTGGTCGTCCCTACCAAGGAGCACCAGGCGCACCGCCTGCTGCAGAGGGGGTCTCACCAGCTATTGTGGTCAGTTTGCCACAGACACCCCCCCAAGTAGCCCCATCCCTCCACCCCGGCCCAGGCCCAACTGTGGGCAGCATTGCCACGTGGATGTTGTTTGCATCTTATTTGAATATTTCCCCTTTAGTGGGGCTATTGGAACTCCCCAGGTATATGGGTGTGAGGGACCCTGCACCCCCAGCCTAGTCCCTTTGGAAAGCGGCTAGTTGGGCTCTGCTGAGGCAAGTCCGATCCCAGAAAAGGGTAACCCCAAAGCCGGCTGACCCAGGCCCCCTTTTCCAGTCTGCCACCATCAAACCCTGTAAATAAGGACAAATTACTTAAAGTCTCCAAGCCTGCACTTCCTCACCTGTGAATCTGAGCTGATGGTATCTACTTCTTAGGTTTTTGTGGGAATGGAGTGATATAATTCTGGTAAAGCATTTAGCGTTGTTGTTATTATTATTATTATTAAAATAACGACTAAGAGTATGAACTGTAACAGGCTGCCTGGATTAAGCCCTGGCCCCTCCATGCACTGGCTGTGTGATCACGAGAAGGCGTTGACCTCTTGGTGCCTCAGTGTTCCCATCTGTAAAATGGGAATTGTGATCATGCCTTTCTCAGAGGGAGGTTGTGAAGGTCAAATGGATTAATTAAGAGCAGTGCCTGGCGTGTCACGAAGGCGTTGTCCCTCGAGGAGGCCCTGCTTCCAGCTCTGGTGTCCTGCATCCTGTGGGGCCAGCGCCCTCCATGGTGAGAGGGGACTGGAATGGAGCCGCGACTGTCTAGACACCATGCCTCCCAGCCAGGCCCTGTCCATGGCTACAGCTGAAGTCACAGCCCGTCCCCCAGCCTGCTGTCCACCCAAAGGATCCCTGTGCCAGGGCCCCCTCCCCTCGTCCACTCAGGGTGTCACAGGGTTCGCGCTCAGGGAGTGTCCCGCCTCTTGGCCCGTGCGCCATCTGTCCTCACAGGAGGTGGGCTCGTCTAGCCCTGCCTGGAAGCAGGAGGGACCAGGTGACCTCCAGGAGGCCTTGGGATGGGCTGAGGGCCCTCACCCCGGGTGCATGCTGCTGGCCCCAGAGCTCCCGCCCACGGGCTCTCTGCACCCAGTTGTTTGCTCTGAGTCAGACCCAGGGCTGGCCCCCGCCTTTGGAGGGCAGGGTGGGGACCCCTGGTTCATAGTTGAGTGGCAGCGCTGAGATTTGGCTTTGGAACCTGGGGCCCAGCTCTCTCAAGGTGCTGAGAAGAGGTAAAGCAAGGGCACCAGGCTTTGGACCCTGACCAGCCGGGGAACCCTGGGAGGCAGGGAAGGTGGGCTTCTGTGGCTGCCTGGGCACAATGCCCATCCTCATCCTCTGTGGCGCAGAGTGCCCCCCAGGTCCCCAGCTGTGTGTGCATGTGTGTGTGTGCACGCACATGTGTGTGTGCATGTGTGTGTGCATGTGAGTGTGTGCGTGTGTGCATGTGTGTGTGCACGTTTGCATGTGTGCGTGCACACATATGTGCGTGTGTGTGTGCCTGCATGTGTGTGTACATGCGTGATAGGAGCATGGAGAGGGACATTGGGAGTGTCTGTGCCTTAGGGTTCCTGAGTACAGCAGGAGTTGTGCTCTTTGCGCACATCTGTCTGCCGTTCTGCCCACCGAGCTGTTTGTAGTAGGAACCCGGAGCAGAGTGCTGCCTCCTGTAACGCATCCTACATAGCTGGTCCCTTGCTGGCTGGCGGGAGCAGCCCTGGTGCCAGACCCTGCCCCCAGGAGTAGCTGGCACTGCACTTTGCACCCGGCCTTTGGCATTCATAGCAGACAATATACTGGGAGCAGAGGGCAGGTCGGGGACACGCAGGCAGGTGACAGGGGGGACTCCTCCTCCCCTGGGTCAGTGCTCAGGCAGTCAGAAAGCCAAGGGGCCCAGGTCGGGGACCAGCCACTTCCTTTTAGCCTTAGCTCAGGAGTCACCAGGACACTGCCCTGAAAAGCCAGGCTCTGCTCTGGCCCAGAGCTGTGTTCTCTGCCCCGCTGGAGCCACTCTCCTTGGTGTGGGGGACAAGGGAGGCAGCCCCAGTGCCCCCACCCACCCCAACAGGCCGCTGCCCCTCACCGGGCTTTGGGTCCAGATGCCAGTGGGGTGGAGAAAGGACATGACCCTGGGAGGGAGGATAGACCCCTGCTGCCCGCTCTTGGGGGATGTGACGGGTCCAGCAGCGTGAGGGGGAATTACTGGGCTGAGTGTGGAGGCTGCTGGAGCCAGCAGGTGCGCAAGGGACCAGGGCGCCCCCGGGGCGAGCCGGAAGGGCGCCACCTGGTGGCCAGATGCAGAACTGCAAGGCGTTCCTCCACTGGGGCCAAGGCGCGGACCAGTCAGTCCCCTGCCCTGTGCAGGCAGGACAAGGTGGGGGGCTGACAGCACCCTGACTCTCAGCCCAGAACAGTCAGGAACATCCAGTGGCAGCAGGGAGAGAGCACCCAGGTTTGCAGAGAAGGGGAGCGTGAAATCCGGCTGGCAAGGGGCTGGGAATGAAGACGCCCCCTCTTGATGGCCGGGGCTGTTTCTGTGGTCAGGGCCTGGGCGAGCTGTGCGTCCTGGATGGTGAGGGTACGCTGTGGGAGGTCACTCGGACTGGGCACAGGGGTCTCGGGGGGCCCTGGGTGCTGCCGATTCCTCCGCCCTCATTCTCACGGAGCTCCTGACACGAGCAGCCCAGCCCTCCCTTCACAGACCCCCTTTCTCCGAGCGCTCACGGCCAGAGCTACAAAAGTGACCAGACACGGGTTTTAATGGCGGGGCCGCGACGCCTGTGGCACTCTACGTGTCATAGCAGCCGAGGAAGGATGTGGCGGGGGCTGCGGGGAGGTGCTGCAGCCATGGCGTAGCACAGGGGACTGGGGGGGGTCCACCCTGCTGGGGGGAGGTCTTCAGAACCGTGGTTCTCCTCCCTGTGTCTGTTGATCCCAGTTCTGGACGAGGGCACTCAGCCTGGAGGGAGAGGTGGGCAGGGTGGGGGTGCAGAGAGACACAGAGGAAGGAGCACGCGGGGGGGCAGGGCCAGCACAGCACGTGGCCTGTGGGGACAAAGAGGTGGCAGCCATCAGTCCCGGTGACCCCGACTTGCCCGAAGTGCATGCAGCCCCAAGGGCTTCTCAGCCAGGGGCGCCCCGGGCTGTACCATCACCCAGGGCTTCTCGGCCCAGGGCGCCAAGCTCCCTCTGACTGAGCCCCGGCACGGCTTCTCCACGGTGGGCTCTGCCCGTGCCGGCCTGACCGCCCTCCCCCATCCCATTCCAGAGGGTCTCGTGTGCCTAATTTTGTTGCTTTGTCCAGTTTCCTCAGCAATTTCCTCAGAGACCAGGAGTTCTTCTCCAAATAGCGCCCCTGGGGGCAGGGACTGGGGTGCTGGGGTGCTTAACAGGATGGGCCCGAGGAAATTAAAACAGTCTAGACTTTCAGAAGGTCAGGGCTGGAGCGTCCTCAGGGGTCATCTAACCCAGTGGAACACAAACGCTTGCATCAGAACCTGGAGGGCCGGCCCCAGGTCCCCGGGTTTCCGTTCAGTGGGCCTGGGGTAGGGCCCGTGCTGCTGGTCCCAGGACCACACTTGGAGAGCCCCTGGCCCCATATAACCTCCAATTACAGATGAGGGACTGTCTATAAATCAGGGGCCCAAGGCCCCTGTGCTCTGAGCCTGCGAGTGCTGAGCCCTATCAGCTCTCCCTTCCCTGCACCACACGGCCAGCCCTCCAGCCCTGTCCTGGGACCCCTCTCCTGTAGACTCGGTGGGCCCGAGGGTGGGGAGCTGGTCTCCAGGTACCTCTACTGTGAGGTCGGGGACTTGGCGGCATCGAACATCTTCTTCCGGCCTTCCATGCCGGACATGGCCTCCACGTTCTTCCTCCAGTCGCCCACCTCCACGGGCCGCTCCTGCGGGCGGGACACACGCACGTCAGACACTCACCGGGCCCTCGCCACGCTGAGGCTCCACAGGCAGGAGGGAGCTTGTGGGTCGGCAGCTCAGGGCAACCGTGGGGGCCACAGGACCGGCCCCCAGCCTCGCCTCCAGGCTGCGGCGCCTGCCTCCTGGTCTGACGCTCAGCAGCTCCAGGCCACCCCTTCTAACAGGCCGTCCCCCATCATCATTCCCCACTTCGTCAGCACACTGCCCGGCCCACCTCTTCTCCGTGCAAAGCGACCTGGGTCAGCGACCAGGCCTGTCCCCCATTTCCCACCCGCCGTGCCCCTCCCATTCCGGGGACAGATGCCGAGCTCCACCAAGTCTGAGTGGTTTGTTGCTGAGTGAGAGCCTGAACTCAGGCCCCTGACGTCTGTGTCCCCGTGTGCTGTGACTGGGTCTTTCCCTTCGTGACAGAGGGTGGGGTCCCCCAGCCCCCACGAGCCCCACATCCTCTTCACTGGGTGCTCTATGCTCGGTCTGGCCTGCTTTGTGTCCCAGCCTCCTCCTCAGACTGGGAGCCGCCTGAGGGGACCATGAGCATGCTGACTCCATCACTGGTCTCCCGGGGCTTCTAGAACGTTCTGACGGGAGCTCGGGGGCCTGCCCGCCACTGTGAGGGGTGACCGGGAGGCTGATGGGCAACAGGCGCCGGGGACTGGCCCTCACCTTCTCCGTGTCCTCTTTCTTCACAGACTTGAGGTTGGCCCTCAGGTCCATGGACACCTTGTGCTTGGAGCCCAGCAGCGCCCGCAGCATGGCGTCGGCCGAGACACGCACACGGCGCAGGGCCGGGCGCTTGAACTTCCCACGCAGGTCCAGCACCTTCAGCTTCAGGTCCTTAATCTGCAGGGGTCCGGACGGGGCCGAGGCTCACTGGGGGGTGCAGACGGCTGTTTCCACCCGGGGCTGAGCCCCTTCCCCAGGCTGCAGGCCAGGCGG
>NW_017731387.1:4519226-4520074 GCF_001890085.2 Hipposideros armiger
CAGGTGACCTGGGCCTCTCTGAACCTTGGTGGTGCAGGTGATGATAGCACCTGCTCCCCCCACAGGTGAGTAGGGAGGACTAAAGGCACACAGGAGGTGTTTGCAAAGCTCAGATGTCGTCAGCAGGCAAGCGAGTCTGTGGAGCAAAGAGCCCGTGGGTGGGCCAGCTGGGAGGCAGCGTGTGCTTTCCGTCTGCGGCTGCCCTCCCTCTGCCGTCTGCAGCCCTGTGGGGCCGGAGTGTCCTGCTAAGTGGCCACCTCCCAGACCCTGCAGAAGGAGGGGGCCTGGTACACAGCTGCGGCCTCCGTGCCCCCCTGCACACCTCCTTGCTTACCTCCCTGGTGTTGTGGAGGCATTTGGCCTCGATGTCGTATCTCTCCTCATCCACCATCTCCACCTTGGCGTGCAGGTCCCGGCACAGGTCCTGGGGGGCAGCAATGAAGAGGAGGGGGGACCCTGGGCCTCCAGCCTCCCTCTCTGCCTCCGGGCCAGGCCCTGAGCCCTCTCCTCTTTGTGGGACCTGAGCTCTGAAGAGCAGCAGACAAGCCCCTCCCTGCACCCTGGCTGCTGGCAGCTCCGCGTCTAAGCCCCGGTGTCTTCCTTTCTGAGTGTTTTTGTTTTCTTTAAAAAGTTGTCTTGTGGCAAAAATAATATAAGTTAATTATAGAAAATTTGAAAATGATGCATTAAACGAAACCATTAAAATAAAAATAACCAGTGATACCACAGGGAGGTAACCACTGGTGACATGGTGGCGTGTCCTGGCATTTGAACAGTTATCAGTGTTTTAAAACATGAAAGGCCCCTCTGTAGGGAAGGACAGGCAAGTCTTTGGAGACCCGGGGTGT
>NW_017731387.1:4525584-4534038 GCF_001890085.2 Hipposideros armiger
CCCCCATCTGCCCAGCTACCATCTCTGCTCAGGACACCCAACTTTGCCAGCTGTGTTGCAGCCTCTCCACGATCCCCATCGGCCTAAAACGAGGACGTGGTCACGTGCCTCCCCCATCAGTGACCTCAGGGTGAAATGCAAACCCAGTACTGGGGCCACATGGCTTCGTGGCCTCCACACCCCCTAGTTTCAGCGACGTGGAGCTGCTCCAAGGCAGCCTCTCAGAAGGCCCCTCTCCCCACGCCCATGAGCTGCCCCCTGCCCACTGTGTCTCAGTGGAGCACTGACTCCTCCAGGAAGCCTGCCCTGACCACGCCTGGCTGCAGGAGACCTCCGCCAGGCGCCACAGCCCCTGTGTGTCCCTTCCTGCACTTAACCCATGACGCTGACGTCATCCATTTACAGTCTGGAGAAGCTTGAATGCTGACGCCATGTCTTACTCATTTTTGTATCCTCAGCACCCGACCCAGTGCCTGACACACAGTAGGTGCTCAACAAATGCTCATTGAATAACTGAATGAACAACACAGAGAGGAGCCTTCTGACCAAAGACGCTACAGGAAATTGCCTCTCGGGGCTCAGGAGGGAGACTTGCTTGCTCCCCGGGGCCCTGAAAGAAGGCTGGGGAGCTCGGGCTAAGGGTGTAGGGGCAGAGCTCGCTGGGGAGGCGTCTTGACCAAGTTCTGGGTGCCCGCGTACCCCTCCCCCGGGGAGGAGCAGCCGCAACCTCGAGCTGACCTTGACATCGGTGATGAACAATTGTCCCCTCCAACAATGTGCTCAGCCTGACATAGAAACAACAGCTGGGCAGCTGGACCTTTGTTGATGGTAAACTTAGCCCCTCAGGTCACCCTGAGCTGTGACCACCCCCGCCGCCAGTGTCCAGGCTGGAGCCTGAAATGTCCGGGGCCAGGCACCCACACAGACAGAGGGCCCCGCCTCCTTGCCCACTTCCTCCGCCCCCTCGGTGGCGCTCTACACCCCGGACCTGGGCAGCCTTCTTCCTCTGCCCACCCCACACTCCTGCCCCCACTCCATGGCTATTTTGCGGGAGGCTGGGGAGGGACAGGCCAGGAGGGGGCTTCTCCATCAGGGGTTCTACCGAAGCCCCGTTGGGACCCCCGCCAGCATGAGCTAACCTCTCCACAGCTCCGAACCTCCTTCCCAGGGTATGGCGTCCGTGGGTCCCTGGGCTTTCCACACCGGGGTGGGAGTGGGGAAGCGGCCGCTTGCTTCTCGGGCCCAGAAAGAGGAGGCCTCTCCTTGTGAGCCCCCCCAGCTTACAGAAGGGCGTCCCCGATGCAGCAGAGGAAAGGGTTAATCCTGTTCGGGTCGATCCGGTTGGTGAAAACAGAGCGCCCTGCCGTATACCAAAGCATGAAGCACAGAACGTCTGGCTGCTTTTTCGTTTTTACATGAAAGAATGACTGACCGAAAACCTATAGGTAGTGGGACTTGAATATCAGTAGATATTTTCTCAACAATGAACAAAGGGGGTCTGGCTCAAGGAAAACAGCCGAGCGTATTTATGGCCCATTATAAAAAGTCCAGCTTTCAAGAGAAAATGGAAATCTTAGAAAATTTGTATGTGCCGTTGTGAGCGTCACAGCTTCCCAGGTCTGCAGGCTCTTCTGATATTAAAGAATGTGATTTTCACAAACCGTTGTATAAGGGATGAAATGTAGAAGGCTGATAAAGTTGAAATTTTCCAGAAAGGATCAAAAAAAAAGAGAGAGATGGGACGTAGGTGAGGAAGGATAAGGAAAGTAAAGGATCATCTGGGAGGTGCAATGTAGTCAGAGGTCTAGAGAACTTACAAAGAGATCGTTATCAAAGAAATTAAACCCACACCTTCCAGAACTGAGGTGACAGTGGTCCCCAAGCACAGGCTCCTTTACAGCAAAAACTTAAGGCACAGGGACCCTGGGGAGGTGTTTAAAGCCTCCGGAGAGAAAAGGGGCCCCATACAGATCAGTAGCTGGGCGGGAGCCTAGGATACGAAAGATAATATTACGATAATAATAATGTATCAATAGTCATTCACCAATTGTAACAAATTCATTACTTGAGTATGTGGCTATTTTAACAATAGGAGAAACTGCCTGTGGGGACGTGAGGACGNGAGTACTTACACTTCCGGCATGGTGGCGGGCAGCACCTGGGGGCACAGAAGAGTCATTAATGAGGAAAGCGACAGCCCCGCCCCACCCCATGGGGGAGCGGGGGCCAGACAAGAGTGGGAAGAGACCAGACACGGTGGGGTCCCTGGGTCAGGATGGCAGACACACTTGTGCAGTTTTCCAGGGGGTGCCATTCACGCTCTGTGCAGTGTAACTGTGCCGGGGCGGGTCCCCTTGTGGCTGGCAGCCTGGGGGAGGGGGCCGCAAGGGGGCCCCCAGTGGAGCGGGTGAGCTGGGGGAGGGGGTCAGGGCCGATCCTCATCCCGCCCCCTCCAGGCCCGTTTTCCTCTGCAAAATTAGGGCTTAGAGGAGTTGTTTGCCACGTAACATTTAGCTCTTGAAAGCTTTGCTCAAACTGAATGTTACCTGGAAGGCAAACAAAATCAATCGTCCAGAGCAGACGGCCCTGGTCACAGGGTTACCGCAGGAGCCCTCGTCCTCTGGGAGGACCCCTTTAGCCCTGATTGTTGGGGGTCCCGGCCGAGGAGGGGGTCCATGAGGCTGCAGAGGGGGTGTTCCAAAGCCAGACCCAACCAGCCATCCTGCCTGGGCCTGGACACAGTGAAGGGGGGTGGTGTGCAAAGGATCAGGGGACAGCTGCCTGGGGACGGGTGTGCACAGCAGGACAGGAGCCCTGAGCTGGGTCGTGAAGGGAAGGACGGGGACCAGTGTGCATGTTGTCAGGGCACAAGGTCAGCAGGCTGGACGTGGTCCAAGAACCTGGATGGGGGCCGGCAGGGGATCCAACGTGGTCCAGCAACTTCACTCGAGAGCCGCTCCCTGACTAGGTGACCTCCTGCCTCTGCCTTAATGCTCGCCTCTCCCTTTGTGCCTAAGAAGCCTATGAGCGGGGCTGGCCCCACTCCTGGATCTCCCACCAGAGACCCCCGGGGCCCACCTCTGCCTCTGCTGCCAGGGAGAGTGCAGCCTGGGGAGGGGGGGGGTGACCTGGAGTCTCAGCTGTCACTCTGGGCACAGAGGGAGAGGTGGGCGCCCATCCATCGATACATTCCCCGCGTGCTTGGCTGAAATTAGATTTATCGCCAGCTGTTTATTCTGAGGGCTCTGCTCTTCCAGAGATGCCGAGAAAATCCAGAAAGAAATACTAGCTGGAGAGGAACCAGGACGTCTATCCATTATCATCACCCTCCCAAGGGCCCCAGGTCTCAGCCCCGTGGGTTTCCTGTCTCTTTCGCCAGGACGTGCCTCACCTTTGGTGGGCACGTAGCCATGCTCAGACCTGCCTCAGAGAACCCCTGTCACCAGAGTGGGGCCCACCTGCCCAGGCCAGTCCAGGCTTCCTGCCAAGCTCCAGGGCCTGCCCCGCTGACAAATGCCAGGCCCAGGGGTCCCCAGCCTGTGCTGCGATACCCACCAGACGGGACCCCTTGACAGGTCCTTTGGGAGATAGCAGGGGCCTGATAAGAAGTCAGGATGTAGATAGCAGCCAACGGGCTGTCGGAGGCCAGCATTCCATGTCCCCCACAAGGGGCCAGCCAGGAGATAATCACGGACCCACAGCCAGCCGGGGGAGGCCGCCGGGGCTTGACTCACAGCTGGGCGCCTCCTTCCTTGAGGCCCCGTGGGGTGAGCAGGACATCAACTGCACCAACGGGACCGAGGCTGTGCGTGAGTGTGCATGTGCGTGACCGTGTGTGTGTAGGGAGAGCGGCTGGTCTCTGCACGCCTGATCATCAGGGACACACATTTCAAGTGAGGCTCACGTTCCTCCCTGTGCTCCCCGCCCCTGAGCTTGGGTCCACTTCATGGGCACCCCAGTCCTCCTTGACTGACCACACACCACACCCCCATCTTGAGCTCTGACCAGGAAAGTCTAGGCTCAGAACGGCGGTGGGGCTGTCTCAAATCTGCTGACAGGCACTGCCGGGACCCCCACCGCCACGCCGGCCACGGACGCTCACACCCCAACCCAGGTGCTGTCGCCATCTGCCTCCTGCTCCTCAGAGCCAGGAGCGGCAGGAGGGGAGGGGCAGTCCCCCTCACCTGCTCTTGTCCTGCTGTCCAGATGGACGGCAAAGGAGCCAAGCCCGTCCCTCAGAGACAAAGAAACAGAGGCGAGAGGTTTCCGCGGTCAGCGGGGCCTGGGGCCCAGTCCTGCTCGCCAGAGGACCTTCTCTCTGTCCACTGCAGGCATCGCCCCCTTTTGCTGCCCTCCAGACTCTTCCTAAATTTCCACACGCAGCCCCACCCCCGCCCTCTGATCCCCAATGCCAGTCTCTCCCGCTAGGCGCCCTCTCCCTCCGGGGACCCGTTGGGCTGCCCGATGTGAAGACAGAGCCCACTCGGCTCTGCCTGGGCCCTTGAAGCCACTTGTGGAAAGTCCTGGGCAGGGGAGGTGGCATCCTATGTGACATCACACCGTGGGGCTGTTCCACCTAGAAACCCAATTATACAGGCAAGAAATGCCGCCTCCCACTCCAAGCCCTGGTGCTCTCCTGAAACCCCAGCCCAGGTCCTCAGTCTGGGCTCGACCTGGATCTGCAGTTCTGGGCTGCAGACACCTACCTGGTTCCGTGTCCGTGAGCTGGGCTGGCTGTGTCCTGCAGTCGACTACAGACTGTGGGGCCAGCGCAAGGGAAGGCTATGAAAGCGACGGCCAACGGCAACTGGCCAGTAAAAATAGAACAGAGCTGCTGCCCCTCCCACCACACAGCTCCCAGTGCACACCCAGCAGGCCCACGACGTGTGCACGAGGCTCAGATGACTCACAAATCCTGTGCACACAGAGGCCAGCAACTGAGTCAAGTCAGGGAGACAAAGAGGAGAACGAATGGGCAGCCAGACCCAAGGGGGCCAGAGCCCTGACGGGACTGGACTGGGCGGGGGGTGAGGAAACGTGGGGCCCAGGGAGGCCGGGGAGCCAGCGGGGCTGGAGGAGGGGAACGTCTCCATGACCCTCTACCTCTGACAAGTAAAAGTAAACATCAGGCCGCGAGCCCACACCCCACATCTTTGGGGGACTCTTGTGTGTGCTCTGGTACCCGTGTGCTAGGAGGATGCCTGGGCTTGGGGGTGATGTGAGCGTGCTGCAGACAGAGTGTCCCATGCTGAGCCCAAGTGCAGCAGCAGCTCATGGAAGTCTGAGGGTCTGCAGACGCTCTGTGCCCCTCTCCAGGTGGGGTTCCAGGAATCGAGGCCTCCCAGGTTCCGAATGGCACCCCATGTCCCATGCGTGGACGTCGGTGAGGTTAACTGCCCTCTGCCCACCCTCCCTTTGTCTGCAGCCGCACGCTGGAGAACCCAGGGGACTGATGCCACCGGGGCTGCACCTGTTTACAGGGTATTTTTAGGACGGTGGGTGAACACATAATACCCACCTATAGTCAGAGCAGGACAATGCTGGCTATGTTAATCCTGTGGCTATTATCGTCGGCCACCTCGCAGGCCGGAGCCGGGGCTGGGCCAGGACAAGCAGGGTGCTGACCCCACTGACAAGCAGCACCACCGTGTCCCCTGTTTGGGGGGCGGGGGGAGAGCTGGTGACGGGTGTCCTAAGGAGACAGCCCCAGAGTGCCCAGGGAAGGGTAAAGGTCCTGCCCTCTGGACACTGCGGCTCCGGTCAGCTCAAGCTGGGGGAGCCTCTACTCTGGAAGGCTGCCCGGGAGGAAGGACAGGGTCTGGGACGTCACCGTGGTGGCCGGGGACATAGGCTTCCCGGTGGATGGGGAGGGGATAGAAAAAAAAGGCCAGCACCAGCCGAGGGGCCGCTGGGGTCAGGGAAGGAATTGGGAGCTGGGGCTGAGTCCACTGGGCTCTGTGGTGTTGCTTATTATGTTTTTAATTTACGCAAGAACTTTCTTACAAAGCCTTCCTATGCACAAAAGAATGAATTGTCTGCAAGATTATCCTGCTTTGGGGAAGGAAAAACAGAGAGAGGGACTGACACAGAGAAGAGCAAAAGGTGGTCCCCACATGAATGCAGCCCCCCCAGGGGAGGCCGTCTGCAGGGCTCTGAGGGTCTTGGGAGGTTCCTCCTCAGGTACTGCAGGGGCAGAGTGAGGCCAGGGCCCCTGCCCCAGGTCCCAGGGTCCCCTCCCAGGGCAGGGAAGGAAGTGTCTGGCCAGAGGAGCTAAGCCTTAGAAGGCCGTGGCTGTGGAGTCAGGCCTGTCCCCTCCGTGGCCAGCACCTGCCAACCCCATTGCCAAGCATTGTCTGAGAAGCAAGGAGCCCAAATTAGCAAGTGACCAGGCCCAGGGGCTTTCACACTGTGCCTTCCTCCCACGCTGCAGGCAGATGGTGAGGGACAGGACTTACGTTCCTCTTTGTCAGAAGGATGAACTGAGTCCCAGGGCTAAGAGCAGAGGCTGAGTCAGTGGGGACGAGACCCCAGCCTTCCCAGGGGCCACACCTGTGTCTTGGCCCAGGCTGCCCCCCGCGTCAGGCCATGTTCACAGCTGCCTGTGTAACGTGCCCACGCAGGCATCTGTGAGCCCCCCACCCTTCTGAACCCCTGAACCCCATGTCTGCCCCTCCGGCCTGCTNGGCCGCAAGGCTCGCTGACCTGCAGGGCACTGAGGGACAGGCCGCGCGTCTGCAGCGTGGGGATGCGCTCGGCCAGGTAGCGGGACTTCTCAGCCTCGCGCGCTTCCTGCTCCTGCTCCCAGCACTCCTTGGCTTTGGCCAGCATCAGGCTCTGGACAGGAGACAGGGCTGGTCAGCCCCCGGGCCTGCGGGGAGGCGGACCCCGGCGGGCCAGGCCGGCCTTAGCTGGCTCTCCAGTTTCTCACGCTCATCAGGGCCCAGACCAGGCAGCCCTGGGCACGTGTGAACAGGTCACCGAGTGTGCACGTGTGTGCGCTGGCTACAGGCAGGCCGCGGGAGCCCGAGCACCGCGTGGCCACCTGCACGTGTGGGCCCTGGAGTTTGTCCCTCCCGCTTCTGTTGGGGCTCACAAAGCTCCGAAGAGAGCAACTCTTAGCAAAGCAGCAACTCCCTCTGCCCCAGCCCTGCCGTCCCACCCGGCGGTGGTCACTGCCTCCGTCCTCTCCCCTCCCAGGACCCTCCCAGTGCTCTGTCTGCACTGCCTCCCCTCTGGTCCCCACCCCACCCCCTCACCGTCTCCCCCAAAGGCAGCACCCGACCTCACCTTCAGCATGAGTTTGCGGGAGGCGGTGATCTTGGATTTTCTCTGAGGGCGAGAAGGGGAGAGACAGGGTGAGGCAGAGGCTGCAGAACAGGAGGTCTGGGCCAGGCCATGATGAGTGCCGGCCAGAGTCACCACCGTCATCCCAAATCCTCGCCTAGGGTCCCTTAAAGGCTCCTCTTTGTGACTTAGGCAGAATTCTCAAATTCAGAGAACGCTGCAGTCAGCCACCGTGACCTAAGGGCTGAGGCCCTCCTTCTGATCCTGGCTCTGCTGTGGCTGGAATCCTGCCAGGCCCGGCGTGGGTCTCATGACCTCTGTGGGCACCGCCCTCCTCATCTGCAGGTGAGGAGCCCAAGGTTCCCCCCCGCAGAGTTCACAGAGTTGTCGCACAAAACGAGATCGGGGATGTGCAAACCCCTTGGAAAGCATCAGAGACGTGCGTGTTTGGGCGCTCTGGATGGTAACCTCCCAGACCTGGGCGGGACGAGCTCCCAGGGTGGGTGAGGGGAACTCGCTTGGTGCTCGGCGAGGGTGCAGAGTCACAGCCAGCTCTGCTGCCACCCCAGCCCCAGGACTCCGTCCCTCCCAGTGACCCTGAGCACTGGGCGGCCCTCCCCTCCCTGACCCACGCTCTCTGTGGTTTCCTCCCATGCCCACCCCACCTTCACCAGCCTGAAGACTTAACCAGGACAGAGATCCCCCAAAGCTCACCTCGCTTCAGGCATCCGTCACAGGAAAAATAGCGGGGAGGGGACAGAAACAGAAGACAGGTGAACAATGCATATTATACACGCGGCCGCAGAACCATGTGGATGGGCTTGGGAGGCCAGGGATGGTGACAACAGGCATCAGGTGAGGGCCGGTTCCAGGGTCCCAGCAGAACAGAACAAAACCTGGCCCTTTGGGCTGTTGGGGACTCTTGTTGGGAGATACTCCCCTTTGTAAGTGGGGGGCGGGGATCAGAGAAGCCGTGTCAGGGGTTCTGCAGTGAGGAGCTCCCATCCCCGCCTTGTGGGTGAATCCCCAAAGCCTCGTTCCTCTATGGGGCCAGCGTTACTTGGTGGCCTGGCACACGCGAGTCATCTGACCAGTGCAGGTGGACAAAGTCTGCAACAGGCCGGGGTGGTCTTCGCCAGGTGACCTGGGCCTCTCTGAACCTTGGTGGTG
>NW_017731387.1:4541689-4543652 GCF_001890085.2 Hipposideros armiger
CACTGGAGAGGCCATCAGGCTGCTCTGTCACCAGCTCAGCTGGGCACCAGGATGGGTCGTGCAGAATGGCCACCAGGGGGCGCCCACACCCACAGCCCCAACGTGCACAGGGAGGGCCCTGCCAGCCCAGCGGTCCACCAAGAGGCGACGGGAACAATGCGGTAATTGACGCAAATGCGCCATGAAAGACAAATTGTTCACTCCAGCTCCTGCCAAACGCCCAGGGTGCATGGAATTCCAAGGAGAAGCCCAGTAGATTTGGGCTGTGGCCCGGGACCCTGTGCGTCCCTCGAGCTTGGTCTGGACCCCAGAGGCCTGCCCTGGGGGAGGCAGGCAGTGGGAGTGGCTGGAACAGGTGGGCAGTTGGGGGGCGGTTCTGCCAGAGAACACGCTAATAGGACATGCACTCCCCCGCCTCCGATGGCCTTGGGTGTCCTGAGTCCACTCGGCCTGAGTGAACTTCTCGCACCCACCTGCCACCCCACTCCCAGAGCTGGTGTGAGCCTGGCACTCCCTCTGGCTCCCTGGGTGACCTCGGGAGAGGCTGCCACCTCTTTGAACCTCTGTTTTCTCATCTGTAAGATTGGAGTAACCACCCCTTTTCCTTTATGCCTCCCAGGGGGTGTGAGGAGAAAGTGCTGGAGCAGTCAGCATCTCTGTTCCTTTCTGCTCAGAGGAGGCCACCCCTGGGCAGCCAATCCCACCTCCTCCGGCCTCCAGAAACCCCCACCTCGCTCTCCAGCGCCCCTGCCATGCTCCCTGAGACCTCCAGGTGACCTGGCCCCAGCCAAGGCCTGCTCCCACCCCAGGATCTGAACTTCCGACCACCCCCAGGCCAGGGAGGGTGGAGCAGGATCTGAGACCAGGCCACACAAGGGCTCCTTGTGCTACTGCAGGCTGGCACCCGCCCGCCCGTCCTGTCCCCAGGAGAAGTCTCCCTGGCTCTGCTGCCTTTCTGTTGTGGCTCGGGGGAGGGGCCATCAGGGCCAGGCCCATGGTGGGGCTCACAGCACAGACCACCTCCTCAGGGCTGTGGCTGCAGCTTTTCTTACCTCCCTCCCACCCCACAGTGGCAGGCACCTGCAGGCTTTGCTCTGCAAGCTCTCCTGGGAATCCTGACGCCTCTGCCCCTTGCTCTCCCGAAGACCCTTAGCTCAGCTGCCATCCTCGGCCGCCACAGCCCCCTGCCCATCCTGGTTCCTTTGCTGTCGTTATTAAGTGACTTACTTACGAGTCACACAGTGCCCCTAGCAGAGTGCCAGCGCACGTTAGCTTTCAGTGAACTCGAGTACTGCCCAGCCACCACCCTATGTCACCCCGGGCAGGGATCTGAAACTCCCAAACCTTCCCTCTGAGCCTCCCGCCGCCCGCAGCTGCTTCTGCCCCCTCCCCCTGCACCTGCCCGCTGCCCTGCCCTGGCCCGCTCACTCCAGCACCTCACAATGGCTGTGTGATGCTGAGCAAATTGCTACCGCATCTCTGGATTCTCAAGTTCCTTATCCACAAAGTGAGGCGGGGTCATCTGTGCTCCAGGCAGTGGGGATAAGACAAGACAAGTAGCTAGAAGCCCCATGAAACTCCACTCCCACGGCCACACAGCAGAGAGCTTACTGCTCTCTCAAGGTGCTAAAGGAGGGAGGCGTGTGGCCTCTTCCAGCTCCTCGGAGATTAGTGATAATTCCCCCCTAGGCATGTGATGTCCTAACTTGAGAAGCATTTTTCCACCCTTCAACCCCTGTAACTTTCCCAGGTGGACCCAGCTTCAGAAGACACAGGGTGGGAGAATGACTCTGGACAGCTGGGAGCTTTCAGCCTCGTCGGGGCATTTATACAGAATTAACTACCCGGCAAACACAAACAAGGTCCCTGCCCCCTAAGCACATGCAACCTGGTGAGGAGAAAGCTAAGTAAACAGCTCATTCCAGCAGCCGCCCTGGGCCCTGGGCCGGTGTGGGCGTCTCCA
>NW_017731387.1:4546352-4547354 GCF_001890085.2 Hipposideros armiger
TTGTGCAGCTTGTCCTGGCTTCCTGGCGGGGGGACGTGTGTGAAGGGCTGCGAGCCACTGGAACAGAGCCCAGCTAGCGGTCCTGGTGAAGAGATAATGACAGTACAGTCCTACCTGGTGGAGCCCGGCCGGCTCTCTCCATCCTCACAGGAACCAGGAGGTCCGGACAGCAGGAGGCTCCTGCAGACGCCCGGAGGCAGAGAGAAGGGCCTGGGACTCGGGGTCCCAGGGCCACGGCACCGCTCCTCTGAGCGTCGGCCTCGTGGTAACATGAGGACACGAGTGTGGCAGAGTCTGCACCCCTTGGCAGCTATGGCTGGAATGGGGTAAAGTAGCGCTGTGAGTGTGGCTAATTTAGGTGTAATTGCGGGCAGCTTTGTACCTGGGGATTGGGCAGAGCCAGGTGGCTAGGGGCTTACTACACTACTGTAATAACAGCCATTATTCACTATCTGTGTCTTATCGCCTTAATTCTCTCAATGAATCCTCACAGTGACCCTAGGAGGGAAGCTGTTATCATCCCCACTTTAATGGGGTGCCAGATAACACAGCTAATAAGAGACACAGCCTGGATTCACTCCCAGGTCTGTGACTGGAACCTCCGCGTGAGTGACAGGTGGGTATCTACTGCTAGTCCCGCCTTCCCCGGTCCATCCCCACCAGCGCTGCAGGCCCTTGTTACCTCCTGCGAGTGCCCTGCTCATGACCACCACCAACACCCATTCCAAAACAGTGCCCACCACCGTCAGCCGCTCTCCGTGGGCCTCAGCCATTCCACTCTAAGAATTTCCCTCAAGAACCTAGAGAGACAAATGGAGATTTACGTAGGCAGATGTATACGTCACAGAGAACAACTAAACGAACATAGGTGTCCAACAAGAAGGGATTGGTTTGTCAATAAATAATAGTAAATATATAGAATAACATGGAGGCATTAACATACTTATTCAACGTCATGGCTTCATAACACAAGATACGGATACATTAAAAACTCAGGATAGA